>NC_143580.1:216608501-217208501 GCF_048544385.1 Mastigoproctus giganteus | reverse complement strand
TTTATACACCTCTATCAGATCACCTCGCCGGTGCCTAGCCGCCAGACACTGTAATTTGCAAAACTTAAGCCTTTCTTCGTAAGAGCAACCCTTTGTTCCATTCACTAATCTTGTTGCCCTGCTTTGTACTCGTTCCAGCAGCTCTACATCCTTCTTGAAATGAGGCCTCCAGACCTGTATACAGTACTCAAGGCGTGGTTTGACCATTGCCTTATACAACGGAATAATCACCTCCTTATCCCTGCTAGAAAAATTCCTGTATATCATTGACAAGACACCATGAGCTACTCTTGCAGCCCGTCTGCACTGCTCAGAAAACTTCATATCTGCCTGCACAATTACACCCAGGTCATTTTCATTCTCCACCACTGTCAGTGTAGTACAACAGAGTTGATACGTTGCTTTGGGGTTACTGTTTCCCATATGTAGTACTTTACACGTGTCAATGTTAAAATTCATTTGCCACCTCTCAGCCCATCTGCTCAACCTTTCCAGATCCTGTTGCAGGAGCACAGCGTCAGTAGTGTCCTTAACAACCCTGCCAATCTTTTTATCGTCTGCAAACTTGGACATTAAGCTTGATATACCATCATCAATATCATTTATAAATACAGAAAACAACAATTGACCGAACACTGAACCCTGAGGGACTCCACTAATAACATTAGTCCACGATGAGCAGTGTCCATTGATTACCACTCTCTGTATTCTCCCCCTCAACCTCCCCCTCAATTTGCCTCGAATGCCACACTGCTCCAATTTGTGCAACAGTCTTCCATGTGCAACAGTATGAAAAGCTTTTCTAACATCCAAATATATAATATCAGAGTTATTCCCTGCATCCAGTTCTTTTGTGACTGCATCATAGTATCCAATAAAATTGGTCAGGCAAGACTTTCCCTTAACAAAACCATGCTGTGTCCGAGCTATAACTGAAATCTTGTTTAGATGATCCTGCAGTGCTTCTTTAACCAGTGCCTCTACTAATTTTCCTGGAACAGAATTTAAACTCACAGGTCTATAATTACTTGTGTCAGCCTTTAATCCTCCTTTGTAAATTGGGGTCACATTTTTTTTTTTTTTTTTTTTTTTTATGAAAACCCCAATGCTCTAGAGACTAAACATGGGTTTCACCACTTCAAGCCTCCAATAAACAAAGTGGTGGTATTTCACCGGTTGATGAGAGTCAATGTTTTCCAGTTTATGGGTACCTCCCCTGAGTCCAAAGAAGCTCTCGTAATTATGGCAAGGGTTCGCGTACTGCCTTTGCTGCCTTCTTTAATATAACTGGATAGATCCCATCCATCCAGGGTGCCTTTTTTATGTTTATCCTCAATAATTTCTCCTCCACTTTCCTAGCTCACTGCCAGAATTTACTTCACCTCTGGTATTCCCCTTCCTGAATAACTCCTCATGTGTGAATGTAGATGCAAAATACTCGTTTAGTTTGTTAGCCGCCTGGGCAGGATCCTCAACTGTTGAACCATCAATATCCAGTGGACCAATCTGATTCATCCCTTTCCTTCTAGAGTTTACATAGGTAAAGAACTCTTTTCTGTTTTTCTTTGCATCCTTTGCCAAGGATTTCTCATAATCTGCCTTTGTCTGCCTAATCTCCTTTGCGACCATGTCACCCATTAATTTATATGTAAACCGTGCATTTTCTTCTCTGCCATATGTCTAGTTAGTTCATCTGACATCCATTTAGGCCTAAACCTTGAACAATATTTCTTAGTTTGTATGTAAAGCCTAGTAGCTTCCAAGATAAATTCTTTGAATGCTTCCCATTTTGAATTTGCCGTTGGTAACATCATCAGTTGGTCCCACTGTATAGAATTTAAATACTGTCTCAGACCATCGTAGTCGCCTTTACAAAAGCAAAAACCCTTCCCTTTACCCCTGATGGTAGTTACCTCTTTGAGTAAATCCCACTTCAGCACACTGTGATCACTGCCACCTAGTGGTTCCTTTATCTGTAGATTCTTATTGCATGAAGAATCACTACTGATAATCAAATCAAGAGTATTACTCCCTCTAGTTGCCTCCCGAACATGCTGATGTAGAAAACAATCATCCAATAAATCCACAAAAGCCTTGCTAGTGTGTGAGTGACCAACCCACAGATTTCATTCAATATCTGGGAAATTAAAATCCCACATTATAAGACTCTCTGATTTACTGGCCCACTCTATTTCTCTGTACAGTTTCTTATTATACTCATCAGAGTCATTAGGCCTATAGCACACTCCTACTCTCAATTTTTATCTCCCAATGCTTATGTGACACCAAACTGACTCGACACTGCACTGTCCAGCGATGTCGATTGGCTTCACTTCCTTGTATTTTATGTGTTTCTTAACTAATAGCATAACCCCTCCTCCCTTCCTATCCTTTCTGTACACATTGTACTTCTCAAATTCCAGTTCTGCATTCCTTATATCTGTGTGACACCATTTCTCTGATATCCCAGCAGTATCTGCCTTTGATGCTTTGAGCAATACCTCAAATTCATCAAATTTATTTACCAAACTCCTAGCATTGGTGTACACGCAAGTATACATGCACCTGTTCCTATTCTTAGCTACCTTAACACAACCCATGTGTTTACTTGTACCGCAATGACTCCCAGCAGTCTCTGAAGTATCCTGCATCTTGTTTTCCAGGCTTCTGCTCATTCCAATAGAAGCAGTGCAAGAATCACTTTCACTCCTGCCAGTGGCTACTGTTAATCTATTAGTCCTTGTATCCCCCAAGGCTACCAGTTTTCCGACCCTAACACTGCCTCGAAAGCATCAGCAAATATTCTTGCACCCTTTCTGTTTAAGCGTATCCCATCCCTGTAGAAGCAGTCTCTCCTCTTAACAAGTACAGACCAGGCTGAAAAAAATTCTACCCCTTGAGCCTTGCACAATCTTTCCAGGGCCGAATTGATCGACAAGGCTCTCATCATATACTCCCTCCTATCGTGTCTGGGCAGAATTGCACACACTTTCAAATTCAACCCTAATTCACGGCTTTTTTTCAACAGTGACCAGTACTTTAGCTAGCACCCACTGGTATAGCACTACCTCCAGTGGGTGCGGTTTTCGTCCTTGCTAGGATAGGAAAAGACTGCTGCCTTGTGGTTCCTTGTGCCACAATTTATACTTCTGATTAGTTGCGTGATATGATTTGCTGTGGGGACATGTTACATGTTCATTTCACTTATGACATTGTAATTAACACGATCGATTCTATGTATATCATTGTATATAACATAATATGTATGTATGTATATAGCGGATTTGTCAGTTTCTGGCTAGGGGCCGCTTGTTGTTTTGTTAATAAAAAAACCCTGTTGATGCATTAAACTCTCGGTTGATAAAGGGGAACAATGTCTCAGTCATTGATGTCTGCGAAGAAAATGCTTGTCTTATTATCTTGGAACGTCAGTGATGAACCTTTCTTCTGGGAACCAGATTACATGGTAACTCCTCAGTTGGGTTCTTATTGGCAGATCTTCCAATTTGGAATAAACTATTGCAATATAAAATAGAGTCTACAAGTATTTGTAGAGGCTATACGTGTTATGAAGCTTCCTATCTACAAATGCACCATTACTTTCATCCTTTGGATTTGCAATTAGGAACAATGATGGCTTTATTGATGACTTGTTTTCCACATCTATTTTTACTTATACACTGTACAGATACATTATCTAAGAACCTGCCCTATTTTTCGACGCAATCTCTGTCAAGTTCAATCGCCTTACGCCATTTTAGAACAAGAGCCTGTATGTCTTTATGATAAAATTTTTATCCTGGGTCTCTTCGATTGAAGATCTAATTAGCCAAACTAAAAGGATGGACAAGGGTTCTAGTCATGAGTTATCCAGAGCTTTACATCCCGCACAACCAACAAACTTGCCTCCTGTGAATACAGACGTACTTTTAATGTTCGTAGAAGATCAGTGTGGTCTCTTCTGTGAACGTTATCTGCATGCTCAGGCGACCAATTGTGCTGCGTTCAGCAGCAACTGACCCATACGTTCTTTGTGGTCGGTTAAAGATATTGAATAGCATCTTTCTCACACAGCAAGAAGTCAATAACAGAATAAGATTAAAAATTTCACAATAATGATACAGGTAAATCGCCCTTATTTCTAATTTTGTGGTCACTGAAAAAGAAAGGGAGAAATATCCCGGAAACGTATGATTCTGAGTTCCTGTTGGCTATAGATTCTAAACTCAGTTTAACCATTTTTTGAATGAAGTGATATAAATGATACTTACTAATTAAATAAGCTAACTACGCTGGAAATTTACATTCATTGGTCAAAAAATTAGACAACTTTTGCAACTGGCGTCAACCAGTTTCAATTGAAAGTGTTATGCAAATGCAAATTGTCGCTTGGTATGATTACAGTTGAACATTTGGCATGATTACACGTTCCTTGGTATCAGATTAAATCGAAAGGTTCGACTGGAATAGTGCTACCAATAACAAGACTGTACTGTGGAACAGTGGGGCGCCTCCGTAGCCAGGTGGGAAGGAGCAGCAGTGCATAGCACACGCTTCTTGATTAGACCGGGGTTCGAGCCCGTCACCCCAAATACGGAGGATGCGGAAAGGTCATGGAATGACCACCGCATATTTCCGGAGCAATATGGCCTTAGTTGCTAATGTTCCTAAAAACCAAATAAACAAAACAACAACTAGAACAGTGGGAAAAGATCATGTGGTTTGATGAGTCTCCATTTACTTTTTTTGCACCAATGGTACGGTAAAAGTGTGGCGTGAACCATGGAAGCCATACATCCAGACTGTCTCGTGTCCACCAGATGGCTGGAGATATGGTCTGTTTGGACAGACCATATCTCCAGTAATAGATATGGTCTGTTTGGACAGGGTCCGCTCATACTTTAAAAGGTTGTGTGATTATCTCCAATGAATATCTTTCCTTCGTATCAGACAAATTTCACCCTGCAAAGCTTTATTTTCACCTGGGTTGTGATGGATTCTTTCGAGACGACAACGCAACTATCCATCGTGTAAAAATTGTATCTGAATGTTTCCAGAAACATTTCCAACATCTACCCTGTCCGCCTAATTCTCCAAATCTGAATCCAACTGAGAATGTCCGGGATATGTTGGAAGGGGCAATTTGGCTTTGCAGTTGTCTAAGGACAAGAATACAGCAACTGACAAATATCCTTATGGAAGAATCACTAAGTCTGGAGTTAGGCTACTTAATCACCTGAATGCCATGACGCGTATATGGGAAAACGTCGCCCTACAAGAAATTAAATAAAGTTTCTTATTTTTTGGCCAGCGACTGCATCTTTAATTACTCACTATTGACTGCATTGAATAGACTGCATCTATTCTTGAAAGCTATTTGAGAAGGTTCGGTGATGAATTTTATGAGTCAGTTTTAAGTTTCGTATTCTTTTTAAAAAAATCGGGTATAGAGAAAGTTATGGACCTCCAACCAAAATCGAGTAATTCAGTTTCTTTTGAAAGGTTAGAGGAATTTCCTTCTGGCCCTAGCAGCATTGCAGAAAGAAATCTCTTTCCTCATGAGAAAAGCAAACACCCAAACAGTATCTTCTCTTCGAATTACATCACAAATTAAATTTCAGACAAATGTGTTTCTTTAATCGATTTTTCATTTCTAACAGATTTATAAAATTTACGAAACTGAAGTCATTGGCAATTACTTTCTCTCTCTCTCTCTGACTAATTTTTTTTCATCTCTCTAAAAAACAAACCATAAAAATTGTGAACTTTCATCGATTTATAGAATTATTTAAGAGAAAAGAAAAAAGGAAAACAGTTTTTCTAAGCCAATTATTTCTCCGGATGAAACGGACCCAAGCGAGAAGAGTAATCTGAAAACGATGTCCAGAAAAAAAATCCAATAATGACCAGAAAATTTCTCCCCAAGAATGTTTTCCTTTCTTTTTTCCACCACCCCATTTCGAGAATTTAATTTTTTGCTTTTAAACGATGCTTTGAAACGTTACTCATTAATAGAAATTGTAGTAACTTCTTGATGGGAAAATCATCGTTAAGATCTACCATCTTCGATTCATCTAAGATTAAGAGAAAGAAAGTAAGAGAAATGAGATTTTTGCAGTCAACAGTATGTAAATTCCAGGAACTATCATTACAAATGCTACTCCCATTAAAATATTCCATTTGCAGAAGGTTCCAGCAGATATTGATACGCCAGGGAACGCTACATTCATTCTGGCAGCCTCGAGCTAATAGACAGCACGGGCAGACACTCACTGGGACACGAGGAGCTAAATGTGTTGGCACACAGTCTAACTACGGATCGTAAGTAATCACGTTTTGAAATATAACCCTCCCCCCTCCCCCCATTAAATGTATGAACGTTTGACATTTGAATTCACTTGCGATTTATTTTCCAAAGTCCCTCACTAAAATCATTAATTTTCGCCATAAGCTGATTGTCCACAGACTTGATTTGGCAATGTACCAACGTTCGGTAAATCGCACACTTGCTGTCTGGTGTTTTATATGAACCAACGCGTAAGGATCAGTTGGTTATTATTCACATACATTGAAGCGGCAAAAGTTATAGAAAAGAATCAAGTTTTTCGTTGATATAAACGCCGAACTCAGTTGATGATATAGAGTTGACCAAGACAATTTCTTCTCCAATTGGACATCACATCTTCCGTTTGGTAATTATTGATTGATTGTTGTGAGGTTTTAAGAGCACCAGAACTTAGGCTATGCGTTCTGTGGTCGATCTGCTGTTTGTTGGACGAAAAACCAGAGTTTTCGGGAGAAAAATCCATGCTACTCTCACCCGAGACCAACTCACTCAGCTAGATTGTGAAAAAGAGCCATAAAAATTCCTTGCGTCATTGACGGGATTTGAACTGAGGTCTTTTCCACTCGGTGATCGGATATAAACGATGGAACTCTCCCGTTGAATATCCACATTTAAACTTTCTGTTGGACAACCAAGATGGAACTCTCCTTATAGTTTGAGATGTACAAAAGCTGAAAGAAGCTCTACCGAGATAAGGTAACCAGAGCTCCAAAAGCATCCAGCAACGACAGAATCTCTGGACAATTTTTAAATAAATAATCTTTATTTCTAGTAAGTGTTCGCACGCACTTACACTGGAAAAGACCTGAATTCGAATCCCGTCAATGAGGTGAGGAATTTTGGTGGGTCTTTTTCACAACGTGGCTGAGTTAGTCGGTCTCAGGCGAGGGTAGCATGGTTTTTTTTCTCTTGGAAAATCTGGTTTTTCATCCAGCAAACAGAGAATTGACCTCAGAACACACGCAATTTACAGACAATATACACGGAGCAATATAGCCTTAGTTGCTGATGCTCCTAAAACCCAACAATAACAACAACAACTAGTAAGTGTCCATAATATCGATTACATTGTATTAATAGCATATAGTCATCATGGCAGCAGGGCTAGGAGCTTAACTTTTACTACCACTGATCAAAGGATATGTCATAAAATAGCCAATTATCGGCATTATTTTTATTTAACAAATGCCAAAAACTTTTGCATAGCCTTGTATATTATAAACTAAGTATACAGTGCCATCTATTGAATTACCATTGAGTTATTCTTACACTTTGATCAGTTATTTGCATTTTGGAAACCTGCGAAGGAAATCATGTGTCATTCTCTCAACTTTTGGATTAATAGTAGAGTAATTATTTTAATCATTTCTTCTGTCCTATCAACCCTAAACCCAGCCAGAGTATAAAAGATTTCAGAAAACTTTAATACAATTATCGTCGTCCTAAAAACAGTTGTTTTGTAGTGGATAAGAATCATCTTTTTTTTTAAACAAATGTTAAATCAAATCTTGTTCGTCTCCAGCTTACCCTGTGATTTTTGAGATGATCAAAGGGATCAACAGGTTATTGAACTGTAATAAATCTGGGCTCAATCTGAGAATAATTTTTGTATTTACATGTGAACCTCACGCAAAACCATTTCGCGAAAAGTATCAAAGAATAGAGCGATCGCAGAAGGAGGCTTTCGATTAAGGAAACAGTATCTGAGAGGTGTTTATCGGGATTAGAAAATAGGTGGCGGTTATGTAAAGAAGGCGAACTCTCTCCTGTTTTCGCTGACACGATTTTCCTTTTAAGAATGAACACGAGATCCTATTTCGGGGTGAATAGACTTGTTGTTCCTTTGACCTTATCGCATCTTCTCTCTCTTCTCTCTCTCTCTTTAGCGGTCAACTGGATCGTCTATTATGACGTGCAGGAAGACGTCTCTGAAAATATTTCAATTAAGGGCATATTTTTCGATTATTAGAATTCTTCTCAAATGATCGATAGAGGAGAAATATTCTTATTTTCGATGTCACTTTAATTAAAATTCACTTCACCACTCGGTAAAAATCCTTTTTGGCATCATTGCCATCTGAGGAGGAGGATGTCGTAAACAAGTACGTCGGCTTGACGTACTAATTTAACTTAACCATTAGGGTTAGCTAAGCCTAATTTAATACGTGTAGACAAAGTTCTCTTTTTTTTTTTTTTTTTTTTTTTTTTTTTGCGTACTGGGTAGTGCTACGCTGACGACACTTTACATGGGAGAAAGGAAGCACAAAATGGAATTTTATCTGACCAAAAGCATACAATATGGATGGAACTAACTAATTTACACGGATGGATACGACAAATCGCAGCCAGGAGAAAAGCGGATGAAGCGCTCTCAGTTCTTCAGAATATTCGTATTTTTGTCACGATCTGATGTAATACTACTTTCTCTCTTTGGGCTTCACTTTTCTCTCTTTCTCTCTGAACTTGTCTGTTTCTCTTTTCTGCTCTGTAGTCTTTATCTTTCGTTCTGTCCGTTAGTGTTACTGACTCTTCTGCTCTCCATTTCCATCTTTCCATTTTACAGTCTCTCTCTCTCTCTCTCGCTCTCTCTCTCTGTCTCCTCTTCATTTCCTTTAGTATTTCTTTCGCTGCTTTGTTTTCTATGTCTGTCTCTGTTTCTTACTATCACACGGCCTCTTTCTCAATCTGTCTATTTCATTCTCTCCCTTCTTTTCACTCTCTCTCTCTTATTCCATCTATGTGTCTTCCCTTTCTTTCTCTCTATCTCTCTCTCGCTCTCTCTCTCTGTCTCCTCTTCATTTCCTTTAGTATTTCTTTCGCTGCTTTGTTTTCTATGTCTGTCTCTGTTTCTTACTATCACACGGCCTCTTTCTCAATCTGTCTATTTCATTCTCTCCCTTCTTTTCACTCTCTCTCTCTTATTCCATCTATGTGTCTTCCCTTTCTTTCTCTCTATCTCTCTCTCTCTCTCTCTCTCTCTCTCTCTCTCTCTCTCTCTCTCTCTCATTCCATCTATGTGTCTTCCCTTTCTCTCTCTCTCTCTCTCTCTCTCTCTCTCTCTCTCTCTCTCTCTCATTCCATCTATGTGTCTTCCCTTTCTCTCTCTCTCTCTCTCTCATTCCATCTATGTGTCTTCCCTTTCTTTCTCTCTCTCTCTCTCTCTCTCTCTCTCTCTCTCTCTCTCTCTCATTCCATCTATGTGTCTTCCCATTCTTTCTCTCTTTCTCTTATTCCATCCATCTGTGTGTCTTCCCTCTCTCTCTCTCTCTCTCTCTCTCTTATCTATCTTCTCTTTCCCTCTGTATATTCTCTCTCTCGCTTTCTCTCCATTTTCGCTTTTCTCTCTCTCTCTCTCTCTTATCTATCTTCCCTATCCCTCTGTATATTCTCTCTCTCGCTTTCTCTCCATTTTCGCTTTTCTCTCTCTCTCTTATCTATCTTCCCTATCCCTCTGTATATTCTTTCTCTCGCTTTCTCTCAATTTTCGCTTCTCTCTCTCTCTCTCTCGCTTGACTTTATTTTCTCTCTCTCGCTTTCTCTCCATTTTCGCTTTCTCTCTCTCTCTCTCTCTCTCTCTCTCTCTCTCTCTCTCGACTTTATTTTCTCTCTATCTATCTTCGCTTTATTTTCTCTCTCTCTCTCTTTCTCTATCTATCTTCGCTTTATTTTCTCTCTCTCTCTCTCTTCGCTTTCCTCTCTCTCTCTTCTCTCTATCTCTCCATCTTCGCTTCCCCCTTCTCTCTCTATCTATCTTCCTTTCTTCTCTCTCTTTCTCTCTCTCTTTCTCTCGCTTTTGTTTCTTCACTCACTGTCTCTCTCTCAATTTTAACAGACCAAGCAAAACACTGCATTATGAGCAATCCTCAAATTCAACCACCTTAAAAAACTGCCAAAAGAGATCCCTACCTAACTTGTAGCTTTCGCTCGCATTTCGCATCGTGCAGCTGCCCAAGCGGGCCGGACTCCCCAAACACATCTGAAACGGAGAAGTTCACTTACCTCTAATTCAATCGTTCGGACTGTTAGTGCACCAGTAGCGAAACCGAGGGAACACCTGACGACTGTCAACGGTGGAAGGATGCGGACGTTGGAAATTCACCTGAAACACGGTAGGGTTCCCATGCCAACGTGTGCGGGGTGATACTTCGGAACACCCTCTACAACGAACGCGCACCAAATACTGAGATCGTCGTGTTGCTACTGGCGGAGAAGGATGTAGGTACGTCGCGGCGAGATTTGACCACCAGACGGAGCTGCGGCCGCAGACAATCAATAGATCTTCAGTGTCAACAAGGGGGGATGCTGGAAGTAAGACTCGTGACAGTTGGTATCGTGCTGGGATAGCCATTAAATTGCGCGTTGATGTGACAGAACTGAGGCAAGGACTGCCTGGCATGTGTAGTGCATTGTGAAAGAAGCACAGTTTTTCCTTATCGGCTGTGTAGTCTATAAAGCGCTGCAGTAGCAGAAATTTGCCATACAAAAGGTGCACACGTGGAATAAATGCTGATCTCGGTGGTGGTGAAGGGGTTTACTCTTGCAGACATTTCCAGCAGTAAATTGAAAAGACCTTTCAGAGAAAACGAGAGGTAGGGTCGCATATGAGTGCCTTTCGCGAGTCGGTACACACTGTTGGAAAAGCGCGCGCAGCATAATTAACATTGAGGGGTAAGGAGGAAAATCAACACTTCAATAATGGCGCCATTGCTAAGAATATCGATCGATCCTTTCATGTTTTCTCACGTAATTGATTACCACTGATGCTCGTTTAATAAGGCCAGTGACCAGCTTTAACAATGACATTTATAAAACGAAACGTGCAATTCTGGCTTAAACAAAAGATCGAAATATTTAATATTTTTATGATGGCAAAACGTCTTCAGAGACAAACAAATTCTTGATAGGTCAAAATTCCTAGTGGAATATGCATTTTTTTGACCATTTAAATATTCTTGGTAAGTGAAAAACATAATCTGAGAAATACTCACCTTTTTTGACAAATTAATTTTTTTTACAATTAAAATTACAATCTTCTGAGAAATATTTAATTTTTTGAGAAGTCAAAATTTGTTTCGTAAGTGAAATGTACAATCTTCTGAAAGAAACGCAATTTTTTACGGCCTAAAATTTCGTGGTATATGAAATGTACGTCTGCTCAAAAATTCTTTCACAATTCTGAAATATACGTCTGTCTCAAAAATTCTTTCACAACTGAAATGTACGTCTGCTCAAAAATTCTTTCACAACTCTGAAATATACGTCTGTCTCAAAAATTCTTTAACGAGTCAAAATATTCGCAAGTGAAATGTAGAACTGTTCAAAAATATACAATTTGTATATAAATACAAATTCTTAATAAGTTAAATTAACAATTTCTAGATAAATCAAAATTGCTAATAAGTCAACAATTCTAGATAAATCCTAATAAGTTAACAATTTCTAGATAAATCGAAATTCCTAATAAGTTAAATTAACAATTTCTAGATAAATCCAAATTCTTAAGAAGTTAAATTTACAATTTCTACATAAATAAAAATTCCTAATAAGTTAAATTTACAATTTCCAGATAAATCAAAATTGCTAATAAGTCAACGATTTCTAGATAAATCCAAAATCCTAATAAGTTAACAATTTCTAGATAAATCAAAATTCCTAATAAGTTAAATTAACAATTTCTAGATAAATCCAAATTCTTAAGAAGTTAAATTTACAATTTCTACATAAATAAAAATTCCTAAGAAGTCAAATTTAGAATTTCTAGATAAATCAAAATTCCTAGCGAAAAATTACCGTTCTTGCAAGAACATGGCGCACTGTTCAAAATCATTTTTCCATTTAGCGATTCAAAACTTAAAGTAATGATCGTTAAATTAAGAAAAATACTCTGTATGTTAATTTTTGGAACGCTAGACCACTCGATAATAAATCAAAATTAAAATCGGATGCTATAAAGATGCACATTTGTGGAAAGATGGAGAAATATAATTTTTCTCACCAAAGTAGCACCGTCTTTGCGCGCATTACAAAAATAATGCATTGTGGTCTTTCTCAGACAGATGCTGTCACCTTACTAATTTGAAAGGTGTCGGAAGTCTTAAAACAAATTTAAGTAATTTTTCTTTCTTCTCTTAACGTGCTACCTTTTCGATGCGTAAAAAGGAAGCCACCACTTCATTATAGATGCAAATCACAAAAGGGTTAAAAAAAGCGAAAGGAAACAAGGGTGATCTCAATTTACAGAGAATTTGGTGAGTTATGTGCTTCTTAAAGGCGGAGGAAAAAAGGGTAAATGAGCTGTCACAGGGCCGTAATCAATAATTACTCCCATTTTTATGCGAAAACTACTTCAAGAGAAGTTGCCGAGTTTTAAAAGTCCCCGAGCAAAGTGCACAAATGGATTTTGAACAAGATCATCTGCCAGATGAAGGTCGCAGATATTTTCCATCACTTTGATAACACTCACTGGAAGGAAAGAGAAAATAAAAACAATGCAAAACCTGGAAGGTTCGTTCGTTTGAAGTATGAATGCGTGTTGGGAAAATCTATTCTCGTATCATCATCATTTAGAATTGTTCAACCTTACATCGATAACTCAGAACCCGTATATTTATCTTAACTGACTACCTTGGGTCTTGGGTGTAAATAACACTTGTATTATTCGTTCAATCGGTTGCTATGCCAACTGCTGCTAGAAACAGAAGACAATCTAAGAAAATTCTGATTAATATTTTTTCCGTGAAATTTATGATTTGCTCTGTAAAAAACTGCAAATTCACTTCAAATCTTGCACAAGTGGCTACTGTCAGTCGAAAAAAGAGGGAACTAATATGTTGGCCTGCAGTCAGTTTGCGTTTTTCGTTTTATTCTCATCGCAATGAGGCAAGGTTTACCGATGGGTTGTTTTCCAGCTGCCAAAATGCACCTCAGAGAAATGCGTTATCGAAATGTTTGTGACACAATCACAAGGATGTCCGGATATTAATGGTAGGGCAGTGTACATCGCGACAATCTCTATCTCACGTCAATTCCCATCAATCTGCACCGATATCTTTCCATGTTCTGTTTATTCCTCGCTTAAAGCAATCTCGGTTATTGCAGGATTTCACCGTCAGATATATTCTCGTAGGAAATCATCCGTTATTTGTTTACTCGAATTCTGAAGACTGTTGAATTCTGAAGATTGTTGAATACCAAGGCATTGAGGTTTTAGGGCTAAGTTATTCGTTCCCAAACTCTGTCACTTGCTATATCTCACCAGAGTGATTGTGCAAAATTATGCATTATCTTCTAAATCTTCAGTTTTCTTTGAGATGAAATTACACTGGTCGGCAAAAAAAAAATCTATTTCTTTTTTGCTCCCTGTTAAATTTTACTAGAAACTAAGTTTCTAGTAAAAAAAAAAATTATATATTTTAAGAAAATATTACATAGTACTAAATATTTAAAAATGAGTCTGTTAACCTTATTCTATTTACAGAAATATTTATCTGATAACAAAACATTTATTTTGTCTTTTCTTGCGTTTTATAATTGTCCATTGCTGTCTCTCGTACGAGATTCCAGCAGTAGTCTTCCATCATATTTTGGTATCTTTCTTCCATTTGAGAAATATCTTGTTGAAACATTTTACCGTGTTCATCAGAGACCGCACCCAAGTTTTCAAAGGCAAAAAGTCTAAATGGGAATGTACGATATGAAGCTTTAACGACATGTTGCATCCCAACTGTCTGTGCGCTAAAATCAGCTCATTCACGATTTCACTGTAATTTTGTGAGTTCTCATTGCCTAAAAAGTTCCGATAGGCCTTTTCGAATGCCTTCCGGGCTCTTTTTCTCTAGCATTTAATTTTTTAGTGAATTTCTCATTTTGGAATAGCAGTTTTATTTGAGGACCTACAAAAATTCCCTCTTTTATCTAGACTTCACTGATTCGAGGAACTTTCGCCTCAAACAGGAAAATCCTACTTTTTTGTCCATCTTTTTCACAAATATTTTTATTAAATCCAGCTTGATATGCAATGGAGGTAAATAGAAAAAAAGCAGCAGTATTTAGTGTATCCACCTTGCAACCCAGTCAGAAAAGCTAACACTTTTAGGTCGGTTCAAATATTGCATTTGTACTCTTGATAGCACATTTTTTGCAAAAGAACCTGCACGTTCTCGTAAGTTTCCTTCATGTGAACTGCATGGGCCAATGGTATAGATGGATACTTATTTCCATTATGGAGTAAAACGGCTTTCAAACTGACCTTGGATGAATCAATGAAAAGCCTCCACTGCTCGGGGACGTGTTCCAGATGTAACACTTTCGTTAATTCCTGGACATTGTTACAAAAACCAAAGTACCATCCATGGAGTAATAGATCATTATGTTAGATTGCCTCATGCTATAAAAAGACACCTTGACACACCTTTCCAAGAATATTCCACTTCTATAGCCGTGATCCTAGTAATTGAGCCTTGGTTTTGGAGAGGTCCAAATCTCTGACCAAATCGTTCTTTTTTTTTTTCTTTTTTTTTGTTAGTTGTTGGCGCATCGTCTTCTGTGGCCATAGTGCACCTCCCAAAGTTTTTGCATTGTTACTCTGATCCAAGCCCGAGGCGGGATTCGAACCCGCGACCTCTGGGTTGCCAGGCAGGCACTTTACCCACCTGGCTAGCCTGATCGGCACCAAATCGTTCAATTCTGCCCGAGTAATTAGGTGCGGCTTTGCAGTATCAAAGGATCCGATTCTGAATCAGAGTCAAGTCCATACGTATCTGAGTTTATGAACACATTTCCTACGAGAACTGTCGAAATTATTTCAGGGAGGAAATTGATGCTGACCAGCGTTATCTTTAATCTCTAATGTACAGCAGTTCATCTGAAAAAAAAAAATTCTAAAGCTTCATGTATACAATATTTATTATGTGTGACCTCCGTAAGCGTCGGGGGGGGGGGGGTTACACAAAAAAGAGCAGGATTCACCAAAATAATCATCAGGTTTCTACCAATGGTGATTCTACCAACTGTGCCACCCACGTAGGAGATATTCTGTCTCCAACTTATGTGGGAGTGATAACCAGAGATTTTTGAATATTTTTTCAAGATGATGGATATACTTTTCTCTGAAGATATTACCTTCTTAGAGAAAACTGCAGACGATTCTAGTTTTCTTCTAGACATTGCGTAATTTATCCGGATAGTATACACGAGCGACAGAGTTTGTGACGGGAGAAATCAGCCATACAATTTCACATCTGCAAGATATTCAGCAGGCTTCACAATTTGGGGTAAACACAGCCATTGATTTCCTACGAGAATACTGCAGACTCAGTCGACTCCAACAATAACAGATATTGCATTAAAAGAAGGAAATAAACAGAATATGGAAGACTGAAGGTAAGGCACTTCAGAGAAAGAGAGAGAGAGACACACATACAGAAAGAAATTTTCGGCACTTCTTTTGCAATTCACCATAAATGTTTAGAAAAACACTCTCCTTCCCAGGAGTCGTGACTTTTTATTATACGGTACTGTCAAGGTGAAGGAGGTAACAGACGCTGTCACCCCATGCCTAGTCTGACAGCGTGCGCAGAAGTGCGTTATAGGCAGGTTTTGATGTTTTGTGGGATGAAAATCCCACAGAAAATACTAATACAGCTAAATTAAAATAACAAGAAACAATAATTTAAGACCTCCTAATAATTCCCTTAATTAATTTCCCGTTCTGGTATTTTTGTGTCAATAGCAAACACAAAATAAATGTACTGTCCACCCAAGTCCCATAAAAGTTTACTAGCGTTCAGTATGGACTCCAAGTTTCACTGTACAGATATCTAAATGATATTAGGATTACAGAAGTATGGAGGCTGAACCTAAAAAAAAGACATCGAGCTTCTGTGCAATCAGGCACGTTAGAAGGACCGGATTGAGGTATATAAGGATCTGAGAGGGGACTATCAAATGAAGGCTAAATTTTCACTGTTGAAAATGTTAGTACGTTTATTACTTTATCTTGGGATCTCTACTTGTTTTAGCAAGAGGACGAAAAATAACTACCGAAAGGGTAGACTTGGTGAGAATGAACATATTATACCGGATAAAAAATTTTCATCATTGAACCAAAAAAAAAAGGTAAGCAGCAGCTATTATCAATCCACTGCAGGATGGATGCCTCCTCAACAATTCATGTTGAGGCAAATGGACCATAATCTGCCACGCTGGTCCAGTGCAGGTTGGCAGATCGATCGTATTTAGCAGTCAGGGGCTTGAACCCCGGTCTACTCAAAGAGCGTGTGCTAATGCACTTCTGCTCCTGACCATTAGGCTACGAAGGCCTACTCATCACTGAGCTACTTTACTCCAAACCCACACCCGCCTATCTCATTGGTTGTTGTTGTTGTTATGCCAATTTCACGACACAAGGGCAACTATGGCCAAATGTGTCTGTCAGAGTCGCTATGTTTGATTTAAGGATGGATATATCAAAGTGTATTTATTATTCCAAGATGTTTAATATATATAAAGAGTTCACTTAGGTTTGCTTTGTCACCAAGTATATGAAAGAGGGTTAAAAGAGCTTGCAATTTTGCTGATGATTGGAAGGAAATGGTTCGAATGGCTGAATAGGATGGACAATCAATCAGGATGTGCCTTACTGTAAGTTATATCTGACAGACAGAGCAGAGCGGGGGATTTTCGCTGAGTAGTAAATGTTTGTGAGTGAGGAAGGTATGCCCAATGCGCAGTCTTGTCAATACAACTTCCACCTGTCTATTTGTACGTAAGCTCGAACGCCATGAACATAGGTCTTTTTTTATTCTGCGGAGTTTATTGCACGGTTGATCCCTTCAAGGTTGTTTCCAAATGGAAGTATAATTAGTACGAAATACATCCTTATAATCTGTAAATGGTACAAACTGAAAGTTATCTTGTATATTAAGATGTGGATTTTTTGCGGCTTGGTCTGCATGATTATTTCCTGGGATTCCAACATGGCTGGGAATCCAACAGATAGACACTTGTTTTCTTGCTTTATGCGAAACTCTGAGTTGCTCTTTGGGATACTGAATCAAGGAATTTTAGTTCGTAGATATCATCAATATTGCTATGAAAAACCTCTGCAATTCCATTGTATTATTTGTTCCATTATTTCGTTTTGTGAGTGGAAGTGGAGTCTGTTTGCTTTTTGTAAGTGGCTTGTTTATATCTGTCAGGTTTAGATTTTCTTCTCTTGAAAAATTCGGGCGTCTTGTGTCATTGCCTTCTTCCATATCATCATCAGCATGTATTTCAAGCAGATCTTCTGAATTGGTGGTATCATCTGTGTCCATGCTTGATAGGTGAGATTTCTTCACGTCAACAGGATCAGATTTCTGCAAATTATCCAATGCTTGACAAGTGGGGACTCTCTGGGATGGAACTGTCAATGGTGTATTTTGCATTGGTCTACTACGTTTGGTGGAGATGGATGATGGTCCGAGAGGACTAATCGAGCCCAGACTGAGATCGATGTGTCTGGAGGGATGGACACTTCTGTCTGACATGCTACTGCTTGATGACTGTTAAGTAGCAGAAGCATCGGTGCATTTTGGCATACTTAATTTTATATGTTTTCTTGCCTCTTGGTAGGAAACTTTATTTTCAGTTTTATACGTCTGTATTTTTTCCCCAACTTCCAGAGGTCGCAGTCTTTGGAATATGCCGGATGGTTGCCTTTGCAATTTGGACACTGTGGGGTTGATGCCTTACATTCTGTTTGTGCATAAGTTTTACATCCACAGTTTGCACATGTTGCGTCTCCACGGTATGCTGTTTGGGAATGGCCGAATTTCTGGCATTTAAAACATCTTAAGCGGTTCGGAATATATGGCCGAACGCGACAGTTTAAATATCCTGCCTTGACTGAGGCTAGTAGGTTTGGAGAACTGAAAGTTAAAATTATACTCCGGGTAGGGACTAAACTGCGACCTTTACGGTCCATGATTCTTTTTGCCTGCGTGACTTTTTGTTCTTTAAGTTCCTGAACAATTTCATCTTCAGGGACGTTCAATAGATCCCATTCAGTGATCACTCCCTTTGAAGAATTGAGAGTGTGATTTGAACTGGGATTCCACTCAAGGATGTGAGACGTAATAATAGTTCAGAGTGTCGAGAATTGGTTCTCCATTAACAAATCTCCAGATTGGAGACGTTTCACCATTTTTGGTGAACCCGCGGTATGTTCGAGGCATCTCTGAATGATGAAAAGGGGGGAGAGCTTGCTCACAGGTTGTGTTGACAGAGAATGTATTATCAGGAAAGCTGGTAATTCCTGTCTGTCAGTGTCCTTTTTCATTCTCTACGAGAGAAGTCACAGTCAGTATCGTATTTGTCACTTTGTTGAGAGCACTTCGGCTCTAAACGTGGAAATTCACTTGTTTCCATCTTTGCTCTTTTTATCCCCGAGGGTTGGTTTTCCCCCCAGGTTACCGGCCCCACCACATGGAAACAGGAGCGGTGCCACCAGTGACCAAGCGGTTGTTTAAGTTAGTGGATTTGGTTAGTGATATATATATAAAGAATAAGAAAAGAAAGGTGGATTGCCTTTCTGGGTTCTTACTTTTGACTTTTAAAGCGCAGAACCACTTCAAGTAAATAAAATAACAGCCGCCGCACTAGAAAATAAAGAAACTATATCACTTTGGAGATCACTCTATAACCACAGGAAGAAAATCGCTTGTCACTATCGCTTGGCACTCGGGGCCTATCTGATTGGATTGCTTTCATATAACCAATTTTCTCTGCCAGGACCGATTACCACATTTGTTACACCAAGTTGAGAGTGCTGGTTGAGGTTGGTGATGATTGGCTTATGCGTTGCAGCCCTGCAACGCATAAGCCAATCATCAGCCCTGAGCTTGATGCGATTACCAGAACAACTGTATTTTATTATACGGTGTACTGAGTCGCTTGTTTATCCAGGCAAGTCCAATAGACTATAAACACAAGGGTGTATGATACTTTTCAGAGAGTATCATATTTTGCTACAGACAGTACATTTTTTTTTTCATTTCGAGAAAATAAATTTAATGTGATAGCGTAAAATGAATTTGGAATCTCTGCATATAAAATTAAAATTGTACAAATTCACCTGTTTGCATTTAAAAAGCTTTTTTTCCCCCTTTCTTTTATTTGAAATGTATGACGGTGTTCAATCCAGGAACTTTTGATGGTAGGTCAAGTCCTGGGGATTTTCAAATGCCCATAACCGAGAGTTTTCTTTACTGAAAGATTTACTTTATCGAATTATCTTTTTGAATGGACACTGTAATCTGTGTTGTACTGTGATGCGTCAGAGGCATTCGTGTATTGCATACAACTAGAATAAATGCTTCATCTTATAAGATCTACAAATCTGTTGATGTAGCCAATAGTTTATTGATAAGTAATGGAATTCTGACCTCGTGACGACCATGCAAAGCATGCACGAGTTGAACACAACATTATGTAGGAATCCTCTGACATCGGTAGAATAAAAATGAAAGGAAAAGCTTACGTCAGGCTCAGTGGAGGATCATTAAGGCATCTCATCCTTTCAGACCCTTCTGACACTTTTCCCACCTTCGGTATTCATCACCGAATCTCTTGAAACTTTTATCGTATAAGTGAACGCAGATGACAGTGGGGGATTCCTCACTTTGACAGAACCAAGACGGCGCAGCTGGAAAATAAAAATGGCAGATCTTGATTCTTTTGTATCTGAATGAGGACAAAAATTCTGCTGTAATCGATGCTATCACAGCAAGGATTCCAGGCGTGAAGATGTGGCAATTGACTGTAATGTCACGCACTTGGTTTTCTGTTATTTTTAAAGGATAAAATTTGAATTGTAGATAGAAACTTCCCGCAAAGAAAGTTTTTCTCAAAGTACTGATTCGATCCCCTGCTGCGATCCAAAATTATCTGATTTCTCTAACAATTTGGACAGTTTTTTATTAATTAAAAAACTGTTCGTACGACGTAGAGATGCGCTACTGCCAAAGGTTTTCAGCCAACATAAACCCATCGTGGTGCAGATCCTTAGCAATGAATGCAGCCACCGACACTATTATGGACATTTAATTTTTCCAAGGAAGTCTCTCGGTTCGTTTTCACCTCTTTCCTCAGGGATCGTCGATTCTTATCCATTAGTATTTTGGCCTACCTGACATTTTACATACAACCATATCGCCACCTCGTCTAAGGTTGATTTTGCGAGGTTCAAACGTATTTACTGAAATGTTATCATATGCAATGATAAATTGAGCATTAGGCGATTATAAAAGCTGTAAGAACCATTAAAAGAACGCGTTCAGAGCTAACCATCTTCGCATTCCTACGTTAGTAACAGATACATCATTAAAAAAACATTTTACTTAGTCTATCTCCTTGACATCCTAATCGTTTACGTCCATGTATGTTACAGTTGTGTATACCGATTTTTAGGTAAATCCGTCCATTCTTTCTAGGTGGAACAGCTTCATTCCGTTGACCACTCTGAATACATCAACCCTGGAGAATTTCTGCATCATGGCTAAGGAAGACTGTCCATCAGGGATAAAGTATAGTATGATTACCAAGGCGGTTAACCGTAATTTTCTTCGAAGTCATTTTTCTTCTTTCGTGGCGAGACCACGAAAGAAGAAAAATCTTAAAAGTTTTGAAAGAAGGGCATTTTTCTTTTGAAGTTGCCTTCAAAATGTAGTAAAAATTATACCACAGACATTTTTGAAATAATACATTTTGAGTTTTAAGTTTACTCAATGTCCATCCTCAATGTTTTGCGAGGTTCAAACTTATGGTACTGAAATGTTATCATATGCAATGACAAATTGAGCATTAGGCAATTAAGTCCCTTTCAAAAGTCCTCAGAGCCATTAAAAATTAATTTGCCTAAAATCGGTATACACAACTGTAACATACATGGACGTAAACGATAGGATGTCAAGGAGATTGGCTCAATAGAATGTCTAACGTCTGGGGTGAATCCTACAAGCAACAAGCCTGACCGAGTTAAACTGTCGCTAGAGCACGGAAAGCGCAAAAAAATTATAACTACATTTATCCACACATTTAAAATGGAAGCAAATAATTTTCAAAGTGGTAATAACAGATGTTAACTGTGTGCAAAGATAGACTCTCATCTGATAAAATGTCAGATCAGTAACACTGTTTTATAATAAATGATTTTCCCATTAAAAAAAAAAAAAACTCACCAAAGCCCGCAAAAGAAAAGATATATGTGATGCCTGCAAACAGATAACGAGAGCGATGGACAATAGTCAAAACAAATCCTCGAAACCTCTCAATTGCCAAAGAAAATCGCATTTCTCACCAACAAACTGTATGGATATACTGAACAAGCTATAAGCGGCCAAAAAAAAAAAAAAAAAAAAGAATTGAGTGAAGAAAGCTATGGGAAGCAAACCTGTGAAATACTTACCAACTGGCATCATTCGAATCCTATGAATCCTCCCACCTAATCCCTGTGGTAACAACGACAATGACTCATAAACCAACTCCATGCTTGTAAATAGGGCTGCCAACCTGATAAACAGTGTCCTACCATTAATATCCGGAAACTCCCTCAGTTGATATTCGGTCAGTCCTACACAGGCACAACGTATCATATACAACTATAAATATGCTGGTAGGTCTTTGAGGAGACACTAGATCGATTATGAATGCCTGATGGGACGACTGGGAGCATCCGTAGCCAGGTGGGCAGGAGCAGCAGTGCGTAGCACACGCTTCTTGATTCAGACTGGGGTTCGAGCCCGTGACCACCATATACGGAGGATGCGGAAAGGTCAGAGAATGACCACAGCATATCCCCGGAGCAATATGGCCTTAGTTGCTAATGCTCCTAAAAACCAAAATAACATAACATAACATGGAGCGACTGAAGGAGTCAAGAAACTTCTAGGGGGAATGAAAATAGGGTGGCATTGAGGAAAAGGATCTGTACTTGATCTTTCAACGGTAAAAAGATCCCTATGTAGCTGATTGGTGATGTGATGTGATATGCAAATGAAAGCATAGGTGCCGAAACCGTCACTAAGTGATCCGGAAAACCTCCGATGTTGATTGACTAAACATGACAGGATAATCCTACACAAAAAATCATCCGCTCGGAACGTAGATCGACATTGTCGCAGCGCACAAACACACACTCCAAATCTCTCAATCAATGTAAGCTATGCTGACACTTCCAATGTGTCCCAATCATTAGTAGTCGGATGATCGGGACACATTTCAGTGCCAGTTCAGCGCATAGAACGCTGAATGATAGGGATTACCACGTTATGCAACTGTCCACAAGCCACTAATCACCCAATCTAGCTTGGTGCATATTCTTGGATCATAGACCCGGAAAGCTGCGCTTTGGAGTGACGAGTCATGGTTGATAGTCTACCAGTCTGCGAAGACCGGCCAGTTCAGAGCCCTAGATCAATCCTACACAGAGCCTCTGGGATAAAATTGGATCGTTGGGTACGTGTGAGAAGGTACTGCCCAAAAAACAGAGCTGAACCGATCGTTGCTTTGAAGACCAAATGGAGGAAAACATCGGAGGACATTTACAAAATAATGGTGGAGAGTGTTCCATGGAAGCTGTCATAAAAGCTAAAAGTTTTAGTACTCATTTTTGCTTTTCCTGTAAATAAAGGTTATTTGTAGATATACAGGTGTCTGGATATTAATGACAGGGCCAATCTACAGTATATACTGCACTGGTGTGCAAAACGTAAGGACCAACACTATTTCTAAAGGTTACAACCACAAAATCTTTACTTAATGTACTCTATACTAATGAGAGTAGATTCAGTCTCAGCAGCGATTCTGGACGTCAGCTAACCTGGAGAGAGGTTGGCAGACGGTATCACCACGCAAACATCACTGAAAGGGATCGATATGGCGGTCGAGGTGTTCTCGTCTGGGGAGGCGTTATTTTGGATGGACGTACACAACTCCAGATACTGGAAGGCGGTACTTTAACCGGTGCACGCTACTGTGTTGAGGTAATCCTTCCCCATGTGCGTCTATTCCGAGGTACCATTGGCCCCGAGTTCGTGTTTATGGATGATAACACCACAACCCATCGCACTGAAGCTGTTGATATGCTTTTGGAAAGTGAGGACATTGTTCGTATGAATTGGTCTGTCCGTTTCTCCGACCGATCTAAATCCTATCGAACACATATGGGACACTCTGGGAGACGCCTAGCGGCACGTCCACCCATCAGAAAATGTTCACCTATTGCTGAAGATGGCGCTGACAGAGGAATGGACAACGTTACCGCAAGAACCTATCAACAACATTGTTCTAAGTATGGACAGGCGGTGCCCTCCTAATGTCGGTGCCTCTATCGACATTAGGAGTGGCCATATCTCCTACTGAGGACCACTTCTTTCCTTTGTTCCATCTTTGGCAGTGATGCATCTGTATCATGGTAGCCAGTGCTATGTTGCCATTTTGAATAAAGTCCCTCTGTACCGTTTTGTTTCTACTGTTGTGTCGGTGTTGTTTCCTTCGTAATTTCTGTACCTCACGAGGTTCCTTTGGTATGCTTTTCCCATATCCAGGCCGCTCCTATGAGAAGCTACAGGTGAAAACCTGACTGGTCCTTAAATTTTGCACACCAGTGTCAGTGTAGTATATGTTATGTAAACCAATATGAGGGGAATATCAATAAGTTTTTCCGCTGACCATGTTCCACATGTAGCAGGAAGTTGAGATTTGGAACATATATTACTCCTTCTATGTGTGGTCACCACCCAAAGCGACACATTTCTCCCATATTTTTCGGCACTTCCTTATTTCATTTTTGTAGAGTCTCATTTTGTTCTTGAAGCCATGCTTCTGTCGCAGAAATTACTTGCGCATTGCAAAAAGAAAAATGCTTTCCAAGCAAAACTGATATCATCTGCGGAAAGAGGAAGAAGTCAGAAGGTGCCAAGTCAGAAGAATAGGCGGGTGTGGTAAGATATGAAGTCCTAATTCCGGGCAAGATTAGTGGTTGTGAGAGCAGTGTAAGCTGACGAGTTGTCATGAAGCAATAGCACATGTTTGTTGAGCATTCCGTGTCGCTTTTCCTTAATTTCCGCATATAATTGCTTCAGTAAGTTTCTGTTGTAATGGGCATTGATGCTGGTAGCCTTCTCCAGGTAATTCTGTGAGAATAATGTCCATCTCATTCCAGAAAACTGACAGCAACACCTTCCCCGCAGATGGTTTCATTCTGGTGTTTCTGGGGTTGGTGACGGATGTTTCAATTGTTTTGAAACCTGTTTTGTTTATGGGTCAAAGTGATGTATCCACGATTCATCCATATTCGCCAATCTGGAAAAAACCAAGTCAGAATTGTTGTTCACATGTGGCGATCGATTCAGCCCAGCAGGCCTACCTCTTTTTTTATCTCTCTGAGAATATGTAAGCAAGCGATGAATCCATCTTGCTGAGATCTTATTCATATTCAACCCGTTGTGAATTATGCTCTCCATTGATCTATAGCTTATTCCAGCCTTAGAAACTATTATTATCCGACGATCATTGAGGATCAGCTGTTCAATTTTCTCCACAAATTCAGCAGCGTAAAATGTGGGTGGTGGCCACCCACTTCTTCCTCATAATGGACACTCTCCCAGTCGCACATGAACTGTCTTTACCATTGTTTTTTACAACGTCATACGATGGACAGATATCCCCCACACACACCGTAGACCACTCTACACGGATAGTCCTTGGTTGTTTGCCTTGCAAAAACAAGGAATTTGATAATGGATGGATATTCAACTTTATTCACGATAACTCTGTTACATATTCAGCTTTGTAACGAAAGAAACGAATTTTGTAACAAATACGAGTTAGAGCAAGGAAACTTCTGGCATACAGGGTCTAGTCAAATTATTATGATCGCCTACCCAGTATCCAGAATATGCACCTTTCGCAGCATGCATTGCAGCCAGCCGCCGTGGGAGGGACTCAATAAGTCCGTGGCAGGTTGCTACGGGTATCTGTGACTATGCAGACTGCAGTGCACCCCGGAATTTCTGTAGGTTCCTTGGTGGAGGATCCATCCGTCTGATGTGGTCCCATAGATTTTCAATTGGGTTAAGATCCGAGGAGTTCGATGGCCAAGGGAGTAGCTTGAAGTCTTCGTTGTGCTCCCAAAACTACTCACGGACAATTCTGGCGACATAGCATGGCGCACTGTCTTGCTGACAGATACCATCGCCGCCAGGGAACACGGTCAACATGTACGGGTGTACCTGATCGGCGACGATCGATAGGTAACCATTTGCGTTCAGGGTGCTCTCCAGAGGTATCAGCGTGCCCAATCTGTACCATGAAAACATTCCCCAGACCATAACGCCGCCCCCACCAGCATGCCTTCTGCCAACAATCGTGTCCGGGTGTCTGTTCTCGGAGGTTTCACGCCTAATACGCCATCGTCCATCCACTCGGTGGAGCAGTAACCGACACTCATCGGAGAAGACCACCCGTTGCCACTCGGTCGGGGTCCAATGTCGGTATTGCTGTGCAAACTGACGGCGTTATTTGCGATGAACGGCTGTCAGCATGAGAGCTATCACCAAGCGTCTGCTCCAGAGCCCAATGCGCAACAGGGTTCGCTGCACTGTCGTGTTGGAGACCTTTCTGGTGGCCCCACGGTTCACTTGGACGGCCAGTTGAGCAACAGTAGCGCGCCGATCGGTCCTGACCAACCGTTTCAGCCAACATTTCCCCTTGGGATCAATGGTGCATGGGGCTCCACAATTGGCAGGTCGGGTCGTCAAAACTATCCCATTCGTCAAGTCTTGATACACTTTCACCACTGCAGCACTTGAGCATTTCACAAACTCCACTGGGCGCCTCCGTAGCCAGGTGGGGAGGAGCAGCAGTGCGTAGCACACGCTTCTTGATTAGACCGGGGTTCGAGCCCGTCACCACCAAATACGGAGGATGCGGAAAGGTCAGGGAATGACCACCGCATATCCCGGAGCAATATGGCCTTAGTTGCTAATGCTCCTAAAAACCAAATAACATAAAACTCCACTGTTTCGGAAATGCTTGCACCCCCTGGCCTGATAGCGGACGATCATAGCTTTTTCCAGGTCCGATAGGTCGCGTGCTTTGCCCATGACAGAGGCTGTTACTGTGTTCGCGGATGCCGAACATCAGACCTTATATACTTGCGGTGTGTGAATTTGACAAGTGTGCTGTATGATTTTTCGAAAAGATATATTTATTTCATAATTCAAGTGTACAAAAACCAAAGAAATACACTTTTAATATTTAACATGACCTTCTTCGGACTTTAAAACCATCTTTAACTAATTCTGGCATGGAATCAATCGGTTTTTAGCTTTATTTTAGTATATTTTTCGGAGTTCGTCTCAGGCGATTGTAGCATGGTTTTTTCTCCCGAAAACTCTGGTTTTTCATCCAGCAAACATGACATCGAGCACAGAACACATGCAGTTTACAGACACATCATATACGGCACAATACGATCTAAGTTTCTGATGGGCCTAGAATCTTACAGCAAAACTTGTAATCAAATGTATCAAAATTTCAATTTTATTCACATTAATTTGCACAAGACTGTACATATGTATTTCATTTTGGGCTGGATGCTCTGTCCTACGAATGCAACACTGGAAAACAATTTTCGAATAGTTTTGTAGGACAATTATTGACGAATTATTTAGCAAATGGGTCCTCCCGCGTTTTTTTTTTTTTTTTTTTTTTGTAATTTCAGTACTTTGAAAGGAAGTTGATGGGTCTAAGGTCATGTTAAAAGTCAAACTTTCTAATTTTTCTTCGACTATATCAAATGATTAAAGTGCAAAACTTAGAAATTTGAACTGTTTGTTATTAATTAGCTGGATCATTCAAAAGAGTGGGTGGAATTTCCCCCAGTTTCCGTAAAACTTTGCCTATTAATTTTGTCTGCTAAATTTGTGCATAATTAATGTTATCACTGGTAAACTGGCATCATTCATCGGGTACTTTAATGATTTACTCTTTTTAAATCAACAATCTTTCTTGGCTCTTTCGTCGGTAGATTTTTCCACAACCAAAGATTAGTACTCTAATGCCAAGATGGAAGACAATTTTATAAAATCTTCCTGATGACTAATAAACCATACTCTGTATATTTTGTGGTGATTTGATTTTTCCTTATCAAGTAATGCCCAAATATCAGAAATATGCAAATTTTTTGAATATCCATTTGAGATAACTCGAAATTTTAAGGGGAAAAAATTCTGAATTTCAGTTAGTCGGTTTTGATTGAAATTTGGGATGGCTTGACAAATTTTTCAGGCACTAAATATAAAATTTGTTGACAATTTTTCAACTGAGAGTCGAGTGGATACACATCTCTTCAGGAAATAATCAGGTTTTCTATTTGATTTATAGGAGCCATAAAGGAAATGGCAAATCCTTCAGTTCTCTGTCAAACTGACCGAAGAACATTCCAGTTGCAGACACAATACACTGACGCCGCAGAGCCTTAGTTGCTTTGGCACTTAACACACACATAACCATGTCTGTCTTAGGACTCGAATGGTATAAAATTTATTTTTCGGGAATGGTACTAAAAAGGTAAGTTTCTTATCCCAATTTATACTCAAATTAGTGTGAATTTTGTTATCACTAAACCTTGCAGATTTGTGCCATATTGATGAAAATACGAATGTTATTTTCGAATTCTTTGAAAATGTAAGCTATGCTAATTTCCTTATTTAGTCCAATTGAATGCAGATAATTTTACCGGTCAATCATGATTTTTGGACCTTAAAGTTAACCCTTTGTTTAGTGTCATCACTAATTCAGTGGGTGAAGAACTTCAGGTCATCAACGTAAACCAGAAATTAGGATTTTCTGATAAGAATGGGTCAAGTGCGGATTCAAAGGACGTTGAGTGTCCATACCGTTTTTGATCCAAATAAATGACTCTGCCAGCTTATCAACAATTAATCGAAATCATCTGGGACTCCATAGAAGAACCAGTGCCAGAAATGCTAAAGAAAAGAGAGTTAAATGATTCCAGTGCCTTGTAAAAAGATGAAGAAAAAGATAAGATAAGAAAGATGAGAAGTGCCTAGGAGGATACTTCTAAAACACTTCAGCCTACATTCAAAATAACTGGAACCATCAGTCACGTCGACCACATGGGGGAATGAGAGGCAATTTCTTTTCTCAGAGGAAGATCGATAATCGTAAATCATACAGATGCAAGTGTATTTTGGCAAATAGTCAAGGCGCTAGCGCCATCTGCTGACCTCCTTTGACCAATAAAATCAGCAGTTAATACAATCCAACTGGAACAGGGCTGACCGGATGTCTTTCTCAGTCTTTCAACCCTCCATTCGAAGTGTTTGGACTGCCATAATGCATCACTCCCGCCCGTATCTTGAACGCCTTATCAGACTTGTTAATTGGCGGTGGAGCCCTTGATACATCGACAACTAGATAATGCTATTAACTCCTTATAGTGGTCATATTCCTCGCCAGCGTTCATGTATAATCTTGATCTCCTGCTAAGCGACTATTTTAAGAGAAAAAAGGTGAAGACCTTGCTTTATTCCAATCACTGCTAATTAACAGAACAATGCGTCTCATTCATCAAACCGTCGTCTATACCAGACGTATTCACACAGATATGCTGCAAGGTGGGATTATATCGGGTCTACCTTTTACCGCTATCCTTTTATCTCAAGAGATCATAATAGCACCAGATATGATCTTTTTTAATACGTCAAGTTCGTCTATGCCTTGTTACAGCGGAGTTATGGTGAACTCTTTTCTCCAAACCTCATAATTTCATAAAACCTCATCATTCTCTGATGAGGTTTTTTGTTCGTTGTGATTTTTTGACAAACCACAAACAGAAAGTTCGATTTTTGGTGCAAAAACTGGAATTTTTCATCCTGAAATTTTTCACACTGGAATTTTTAACTGTACAAGGGACACTAACGCAATATACTGGCGCCCCATGACATTAGTGCTTTGGTGCCTATTGGAAACAACTCAGTATAGCGGAATTCTCGTAGGCTGGACTCATTTCATTCCATTAAAACTCTTTAATTTTATTAAGATTGGATTCTTCTTTTATCCATTTGCTTCAGGTATTTAACAACTCTTCTATTTCACGAGTGACTGATGGTAACGAACAGCCCTCCCCCCTAGGCAAAGGCGAAGGGAAAGAACTTAGGGGAGGGAAGATGTAATCATCTCGTTATAAGTTTCTTATATACTTCCTTTCTTATCAGGCTCAATTTATCTTTCGTACAAAGACGATACCAAGCTGTAAAAATTCAGATAAAATAATAAGCCGACTCATGAATCCATCACTTGGTGAAAAAGCCGTTGTTAATCATTCCCGACACCACTACATCATCGGTAGCAGGTAAGATAGGAGAAAAATAGCGAGGAAAATGAAAGTAAGATTTTGAAAAAAAAATCCGTACTTTTCTAACCGGATCATAATTTAATCACTTTGAGCAAAAACAAGTTGCTATCGGTAGCTGGAAGTAGGGAGATTAAAAATGGATGTTTCCATGGCAACACATAATGAGTGGTTGAAAGGTACATCTAGTTTGCGACCTCTCATTATGCAACTTTTAACATACATGGTATGATAGAGTTCATTAATACAATCTATATAGGAAGCGAATGTTATATACTATATTGGCCAAAGTAACGGGCCACCTGCATGTTTCAAAAAATCTTTTTATTGATGAAATATTCAATAACCTATTGTCTTTTCTTCAGCCTCATTTACACAGTGAATCCTGGTCGGTAAACTCCAAAGCAATGTTTAGTAACCGGTAGGAGGTATTCTGGTTCATTCCTCCTTAAACAGCGAGCACTTCAGCTACTGATGGCGGGCGTGTTGGCCCGCCCCGACTTGGACGTTCCAGCTCATCCGAAAGGTGTTCAATGGGTTAAGGTTGGAACTTTGGCAGAGACAATGAAGATTTTCCTTGCATTTGTGTTCAAAACAATCCACTGGAGATTGTACAGTGTGACAGAGTGCATTGTTATGCTGAAACTGAAGAGAATGGTGCTTAATATTTCACTGGTAGAAATGATTCCAGAACTAGAGGCCATAAATTCAAATTAAGAGGGAAAGGCTTAAACTGGATGCAGAAAATTTTGTTTTAGACAGAGAGTTGTAGATTTCTGAAATAAGTTACTTCCGAGAGTGCTTGAGGTTGACGGCATAGAGGAATTCAAAGGTTAACTGGACTGTTAACTATGTGAGGAAGAAAACACACCGACAGTTTATTTATTTTTGGCTAATGCAGGGGGCTTTCTTGCATCATATGGCTAATTCCAATACAACAGTGGGTGGTTTGATGAAATGTACAAATAATTGAATGTGGGAGCATTGGCGAAATGAGATGATGATTTAATGCACGCGCAAAGACAAATGAACAAATAATGCACTCTTACAAAATATGGGCGTGCAAGACTTAATTATAAACGTGTATCCAAATGGGAATAGCTTTAATTTTGGGGGCCCACATCAGTCTCTGTCATCTCAACGATCTGCACCACTGTTGTAGATAATGGTATTTAGAAACTGGGCTGGCGTAAGGAACTTGATCTTTTCGAACAAGAAGTAATTGGAGTAGCATGCACCGAAGACAGTGCCTATATATTCTTCTCTCGAAGAAATCCCCAACAGAATAAAGAATAACATCTCCACATGAAAAGGTATCTATTTCTTAGCAAAAATATTTGTCTTAGAAAGGTTTAATACCTCGCGTCCCCTCTCAAAGCCCTGCACTGTCCGTGGTTGCTCTCTTGGTCATTTTTCTCCAATAAAGAAACACCTGCACTGCTACACAGTCTAAACCTTATCAGTCTTGATAAGCTCAGTCTGTAAGAAGATCACCGCTTGAAAGAAGTGGGAGCAGCCCTTTCTGAAGTGCTGGGATTAAAGTTGCACACCATTACTATAAATCTTCTCGTTGCTAAGATACTGCGGCCACTTCTAATGAAAATCGTGAGAAAAAGGGCATCCTATTTTTCCCCTACAGCGTGTTATTGTGTTGTAATACCTCGTTCTTCAATGAAAATTTCGGGCAGTTAAAATAGACCTCCCGAGTTCACCTACTGGCAAACTTATTAAAGAACTGGAAAATAAAAAAAAATGGCTGAAAGGAGTTATAAAAGAATTCTTTTGTCTCGCATGCGCCATTTTATTTCTTAGAATTTTTTAACAGGATTTATCGGAACAGGTTAATTTGTGTAAGATGATGAACCAGTCAAAAAACCATGATGTTACGTTGTCCATTGCAAGATATCACGTGCAGCAACACGTGATGAAACAAGCAAATAATGCAAGAGCATTGGTTAAGAAATAATTTATTGCACGAGCACTGATGAAATCAACAAATAATTTATTGCACGAGCACTGATGAAATCAACAATTAAATGCACGAGCACTGATGAAATGAACAAATAATTTATTGCGCGAGCACTGATGAAATGAACAAATAATTTATTGCGCGAGCACTGATGAAATGAACAATAATTATGCAAATAATTAAGTGCACGAGCAGTGGCGAAATTAGCAGATGGTGTAATGTATGAGCATGCGCAGCGATTGGCGTCTATAGTCTAAAGTAACTTGACTGTTTCTTTTTAAAGATTGGCCCAAAAGATTAAATGAATGTAAAATGTAAATTGCAAAATTTACAACTGATGAAACCATTCAACCATTTTGGGAGCAGCACTACACGCGAGAGAAAATTAGACTTCTCCAGAAGAGCGAAATTAAATAAGCAACGCAAGACAACGAACTGTCTTGTGTACTTGAGGATGATCACGAAGTAAGAAGCAGTCCGGCATTCCAGTAGCCCTGTAAGCAGAGCAATTACTTCTAACCACTGCCAGTCTTTATTCAGTTGTCATGTTCAGCTGGCTTTTTCGACCTTTTCATTAAAACACTGCTCTCGTAAGAAAAATCTGTCACCATGTGTCTACGAAGGAAAGGTCAAATTCTTACTGAGAAAGTTAGTGAAAGTATTTTCTTCTTAAATTGCTTACTTTAAGTTAGAATTTTGGATGATTTCTGATGTTATTGGAAAGTAAACATAAGCTTTGCTTTGCTGGAGGTTTACTAAGTTAAGCAATATCTTGCTACAATTAACTCGACAAGGAAAAAATGCTTGTTTTCTTAATTTTTTGTTTGTGTTTATCATGTGCTCGGCATAGCGAACTTACTGCGAAATTACCAGAATGTTTCATGTGATAGTTGCTATGGAAACGAAGATGCAGAGAAAGGGAAAAACATAAGGTAAAATTGGTAATTATAGAAAAAAAAACTTGAGCCACAGTGTTCATTTTAAGTGTTGCGTTATTTTTAATTTTACACCATGGCTAATATACTATAAATCTCAGAGTTCGCGTCTCAATTGCATCTTAAGCAATTAAGACGTTCACTCCTTAGAATTTTGTACAAATTTCATGACTTTTTTTTCCTAATGTGGCTTTAATTTATACACGCATCTGGTTATCAAAAGAGTACCATATAACTCGTTTATCTAAGTATCATCAGAAAGGCACGAGTTTAATTGCTTAAATTCTGATCTATTCGTTAGATCTTACACTTCCACGACTTCTGTTTCCAAAATGGAAGGAGCACTTTAGGGGAGGTTTTTTTTTCCTGTTCGTAACAGGACCTGATATCTGTGATGATCCTTACACAATTTCCTATATAAAAAAAGAAAAGGTCACTACGCATACAATTTGGTTTTCAAAACGTGATATCTATATTAACTGTCCATAAAATTTAACAACACTGTCTTAATTATAATAGTCAAAATACGACTTTGGAGAATATAAAATTTATTTACGCGTTTGTTTATATGGCAAGAACAGTGTTCTAGGCTTCATGTTATGGCATCCACACACACAGCCTACAGTTAATAATAAATTTAAATTCAAATTATTATTTTAACGCACCGGAGCTTATAGCTCATATATTTAACTGCAGAAATGTGTTTACTGGCCAATTTTCTTGTCGAGCAGGCTGAAAAACCCGAATAACGGGGACCCACTACAAAGGACGTTTTCAAACGAGTCCAGTTAAAAAGAGTCTGCGTATTTTTTGGTATCGTACGTTTACAAACACAGAACATGCACAAGTCGAAAGGATACAATTTCACACCTCTGAAAAGTCGGAATATTCACCAGTTGATACTAAATATACTCCCGAAATTTTTGCTCCATTATTTATTTATTATTTTTTTTTTTTCAGTGGTTGTTGTAGTAGTAGTAGGGTTTTAGGTGCATCAGCGACTAAGACCATGTTGCTCCGTGTTATACTGTTTGTAAACTGCTTGTGTTCTGTGGTCGATTTTCTGAACCAAAAACCCGCGTTTCAGGGAGGGAAAACCATGCTCCCTCACCTGAGACCAACTAACTCAGCCACGCTGTGAAAAAGGTCCATAAAAACTCCTCACGTCATCGACGGGACTCGAACTTAGGTCTTTTCCACCCGGTGTGGAGAGGACGGCCATCCTACCAACTGTGCTACCCACGAAGGCGATTTTTCAGTGGTGATTCAACAATAAAATCAGCACTATATAGGAATGACTCAAAAGAGAGGTAATTTAAAAATACAAGATCTATTTTTTTAAGAAAGTACAGCAGTAGTATTGAACGATGACATGGACTGGATAGTTGACAAACAAATATCCCATGACCTTTGTTTCCTCTACGTGAATTGAAATCAATCCAATCTTTTTATAGGAGAATTTATTTACGGAACGAAAAGCAAAAGTTAAAATTTGGCTTTTCACCCGGTGTAATGGAATTAAAAAGTATCGTTGGATAAAGCAAAAGTAGAAAAATTTACTTGGATATATCATCAGAGTTTACCATGTGGACTTAGCTCGTGTGGTTTTTTTCTTCTTTAAAAACTGAAACTTTTGTTTCTTTAATCTCTAAAAAAAAAAAAAAAAGAATTCAGGTCTTCGTAAACTTTATAGAATATTCTGTCATTATTATGCAAATCTCGACATCTTCAGAGCAACAAGTATACATACTTTGCATTTCCAAATCTCACGCCTTATATTTTATTCAAAGAATCGGAATAAATCCCACGAGTTTGTGAAAGTATGAAGGTACAAGAAGAAGAAATCTGTAGACAAAGACAAAAAAGATAGGTTTGTTTTTCAAGGATGAAATTTATCCTCTCTCTGTGAATTTCCGCAAAAGAAGCACTCGGTAGCTCTTTAAGAATTCCGAATCACGAACAATTGGTACCGTTGTTTGTTACTCTGTAAGTCCTTGAGATGCAACGAGATTAGATCTGCAACTACTTTACAAAAATCTTTAAGCCGTTCTAGCGTTGAACACTGTGTTTTTGTGTAATATTGATAAGTATTATTAGCAGTAAGATTTGTTGAGGAAAAAACACTAATTCAAATGCAGCAACAGCATCGAGATTTATTGCATTTAGTCAAATGCTTTACAATATCCAAAAGCAACGTATTTCGTGTAAGGATTATGCTAAGCTGAAGTCACCATTTGGACTAGATGTATTCCAAGAAATATTAAAAGAAAATGAATATATAAAAAATGCTCTACTGGACATCAGATAGCTATTTTAGGATTTCAGGCGCATGAGAAACTTAGGCCATATTTACAGACAATATGTCTGTAAATTGCTTTTATTTTTTTAGATTTGCTCTTTCTAGACGAAAACCCCAAGTTTCCGGGATCAAATACCAAGCTACTCTGGTCCGAGAACGACTAACACTCCAAGTTGCGAAAAAGAACCATAAAAATTCTTAGCGTCATTGACGGGATTCGAATTCGGGTATTTTCCTCCTGCTGAGGAGGGCAGTGATTATACCAACTGTGCTACCCACGAGAGTGACATCAGATGTGTACTACTCAGGCCACAGCTTTATAACACTTTCAGCACACACACACACACACGTCACGTAATCTCCTCGATTTACACACTTTTTGTATAGATAGTTTACATATATAGCACAAACCTCTACAGTCCGCATAAAGTTTCCAGGTGGTGTAGGATCCCAAATATTGTCAAGGATTTCGGTAAATTCCACAACTGAAAACTTCCAACATGATATTGTCAGCTGCCGTATTGTGGTCGGTGGGTGGGGAACTGCGAAGCCGAACTGCCCTTTCCAACATATCCCAGAAATTTTCAATTACAAAGGGTACTAGGAAAGTTTTGCAATACAGCTTTGTTTATTTAATTTTTTCAAAGTAATTTCCTCTACATTCAATACACCTCTCCATCCTCCGAAACCAATCTTTAAACCAGTTCTGCCAAGTTTCACTAGGGAGTAAAGCACACTCACCGCGCCAAAGCCTGCACACTCGGTGCAGGCTTTGGCGCGGTGAGCTGGAGCATTATCGTGATGGAGGTACTAGGTGTCCATTCTTGACTTTGGCCGCAGGTTCTTCATAGATCCAATGACTTTAGGCAGGCATTGTTCAGTATACCACTTAGCTGTGACTGTCTTCTGCGTGTCCAAAACGACACGTTCCACAATTCCACTCGATTTGAAAAATACAGCTATCATTTTCTTCTTTACAGATCGGGATTTTCTGACAATTACGGGTGTGTCGTCATCATCAAAGACACAAACTTTGTTTTGAGCCTTGGTTGGCAGATCGTAATAGTACAGCCAAGTCTCGTTACCTGTCACGATGTTGTTCACATACCGAGATTGTTCCTTATCAAACTTTTTTAACATCTCCCGGCACCAAGTCACACGTCGTGTCATCTGCGCTTCAGTCAGTTGATGCGGCACCCAGAGAGAACAAAATTTCTTCACGTGCAAATGATCTTGCAGAATCGAGCGAATTGCTGGTGCATTTAGGCCCAAAGTATCCTCTATCTGTTGGTAGGTCACTCGCCTGTTTTCGTCAAGCATTTTCCTCACAGCAGTAACGTTTTCCTCCGTAACTGACGTTCGTGGCCTTCCCGGCCTCTCAGAATCCTCCAGAGTGAAATTTCCCCTTTGGAATTCTCTATACCACCTGAATATCGTTGTACGATGTGGACAATCATCATCTAGTGCAAGAGTCATTTCTTCTAAGCACTGGTCTATGGTTAAACCACGCACGAAATTATACCGCAAAACTGTCCTTATCTCATTTCGTGACCACGATGCCATCGCAAGCACTTTACACTCTCACTACTAATGAATAACTGAGCCCATCGACTTGGCGCGGCGGCTACTACGCACGTATGAACATGTCGCAACAAGCAGCTTCCTGTGATTCATTGTTGCGTCATATTGCAAAACTTTCCTAGTACCCTTTGTAGATTCAGCGATGGATGTTTAGGTGGCCAGGTAGTTGGCGATCTCGGAAATGTTCCTTGAACCATTCAGATATAATTTTTGCATGGTAGTTAGTTGCACTGTAGTTTCATTCCGTGGTTGAGTTAGTCGGTCTCATGCGTAGATAGCAAGGTTTTTCCTCCAGAAACTGGGGTTTTTCGTGCAGCAAAACAGACAAATCGACCATAGAATACATGCAATTAACAGACATAAGGCACACAGCACGACAGATGAATTTAATTATTCGGGTGGCCTAAATATAATAGTTGCGCTGTGATCTTGAAAGAATCCATCCAATCCCGGCTAAAAATGAAGCATAGCAATGCGCAGTGAAGTTGGTCCGATACGACAGAAAGATATTCACTGGAGGTAAAACGACCTTCTACGGTAGAAACAGACCCAGTACGTACCAAAAGAACATACCCTATACCATGATACCACGTCCAGCCGCTTCAGTGATGGACAATGGAGAGTTTGGATGAATGGCTTCATGACATTCACGCCATACTTTCACCCTACCATTGCTGGAAAAAAAAAAGTGTAAATCGAGACTTGTCAGAATACATGATTTTTTTCCTACTACTCCACAGTCCAGTCTTGGTATTGGCAGCAGTACTCCAATCGAATCTTTCCATGTTTTTTATATAAAAAAGTGGCTTTCATATAGGGACACAACTACTATATTTGTTGAAGTTCCTGATCGTGGAAAAGAGGCTGGTCTTCACAGCCAAACTCTTCACAGGCCAGATATCATCTCCAAATATTTGGAACGCTTGCTCTTGGAGGATTCCACAGCCAAGCCTAAGGTCGGTACCAGCACTCGTGGCTCACCACAACAGGCTTGTACTCACTGACAGATTTCTTCCCAAGCAGATGCTCCCCGTACTCAACCGTGTGGACGCCGACATCGACAGCATAATAAGGAACAAGAAGGACAGACACAACTTTATCAAAGCCCTTGAACCTTGATATTTATTTATTTGTATTTCTTATGTATTTATTTCTGTATTTGTGTCTAGCTCTGTGTTTTTATGCTGTATTTGTATTTCTGTTGCATTTGTGATCGGTATTTTGTAGCCATTTGAATTTGTACTTATTTTATCTATATGTGAACCCCTGGCGCTCGTCGCCGTGATGGGATATTGTGCTGTAACTCTACTTCACAATAAAGATTTATTTATTTATTTATTTATATCCTAGATACATACTTCAACTCCTGCTTCATAGTTTGGTTGTAAATGGGTCTTTCTTTGCCTAAATTGAATTTTTCAGCCATTCTCTGCACACTGGATTTTATGTTCTGATGCATAATTTGCTTTAAATTCCTGTGGTTTTGTTCTTGGAGTACGACTTTCTTCAGCATTTCTCCTTTCATCTTCTACTCATTGTATACTTTGAGATGATTGCTTTCAACACATCAATAATTTTCTTTGTGTTCTCAAATGAGGCTTCTGTTAAACGTGTTTCAACAATGTCACCTCTCTAAAAATCGGAAATACCACCTCTATTCCCAATAAAAAGATCAACTAAGAATACCCAGAAAAGCGTACAGTATTTATCTGATACCAAAGGAAATGTGATCATATCATGTGACAACTTAATATTTGCATACCATACGTTTGATTATCTATTGATGCCAAATGCAAAACGTTTCTATTTTTTTTTTTTTTTTTTGGCTAGTAAGTGTGTCATAACTTGTGATATATGTATACTTTTGAGATATTACAAATAATAACAATATATCATCAGGGCCGAAGTAAGGTCAATTCGATACCAGACACCGACCACCGGCAGTTCATACATTTTGCTTTTGAAGGAGCATACATGTTTTTGTAATAATAGTAACAGTATTCGCCATATAAGTGCAAGGAAGCTACATGCTTTTGCTGTACTGATAAAAAAACAACCCAAGTATATGCCCTCTCATACAGATAACTATCCAGTTGATCTTTGAATTTATTCAAGCTGTCAGCCTCAACTACCTGCGAGGGCAACTTGTTCCAGCAATCAACGACTCGCTAGCTAAAAGAAAACCTCCTACAATCTATTCTAAACCTCAATCCCTGTAATTTGACTTTAATGTCTCTAGTTCTTTATAACAGTGAAAATTCCGCCTTCATTCATTTTACTAATCCCTCTCAGCGCTTAATAAACCTCAATCAGGCACCTCTGAGGTGCCTGGTTGCCAAGCTCTGTAGCCCACATAATCGGAGTTTTCCTCATACGGTTGTCCTTCTGCCGATCTCACCATTCGAGTTACCCGTCCTTGGCCCCTTTTGCAGAAGCTCGATGTCTTTTTTTCAGATGAGGTCTCCATACTTGAACACAGTATTCCAAATGTAATTTTATATTTGTCTTATACAGCGGGATTATGTCCTTCTTATCTCTACAGGATAACTGTTCCTATTTCTGTTCTTATCTCTACAGCATAAACGTTCGATAAATCAACGATAGGATACCATGGGCTTTCCTGGCGCCTGTTTACATTGTTCAGAAAACTTCATCTCTGCCCGTATCGTAACTCCCATATCCTTTCTTCCTCTACTGTTTTTAATTCAGCTACACCAAGTGTATAATTTATTTTGGGGTTGCTGTTCCCAAAGTGTAAGACCTTGCATTTAGCAGCATTAAAACAGCTACCACTTCTCTGACCATCTTTGACGTAAATTCAAGTCATCCTGAAGGAGCGCTGCTTGGAACTGATCATTAAATGCTCTACCAATCTTTACGTCATCTGCAAAATTTGACATCACACCCTTTATCCTTTGGTCAATGTAATTTATGAAAATCAGAAACAGCAATGGCCCAAGAACCGATCCTTCAGGGACCCCCACTCCTGAGTTTACACCAATCTGAGGAATATCCATTGATCCTAACCCTCTGAGGAATATCCACTGATCCCAACCCTCCGAGGAATATCCATTGATCCCAACCCTCTGCCTTCTGTCCTGCAGCCACCCTGCAATCCATCTTACAATCTTTCCAGTAAACGCAACATGTTCCATTTTATTCAGTAACCTCTCACGAGAGACTGAGTCAAATGCCTTGCTAAAATCCAAATAAACTATATCGAAATTATTCCCTCCGCCAGGTCATGAGAAAAATAGTGTCAAAATAGCTTACCAGGTTAGTTAAACATGATTTTTCCTTAACAAATCCATTTGCGTGTCCTTCAGAATGCCATATATATCTAATTGTCTCTGGATTGCACTCTTAATCATTTCATTTCCTCTAAGATTTTTCCTACCACTGAAGTCAGACTTACCGGTCTGTAGTTACCAACTTCACTTTTAGAACTGCCTTTATGTATTGGAGATACGTTGGCACTTCTCCAATCCGAAGGAATCTCCCCGAAGTTCAAAGATGCTCTGATAATTAACCTGAATGGTTCAATACACTCCATGGCGGTCACCCTCAAAACTACCGGATATATACCATCATATGATGTCCCAATACTTTTATAAAAATAGTGGGACACCAAAACATATTCAAGAAGTCAATAAAAATATAATTTTTATATGAAACGTGTACGCCATTTGTTTTGAGAAAGAAATTAAACATTCTGAGTTCATAAAGTTGAAGAGATACCAGAAAAAATTACCACGTGTAATCTATTCCAATTGAAAAAGGGTGGTTAAATAATTGGATAGAGAAAACTGAAATAACTTTGTGGATGTCTTTCAAAGAACACTCAAAATGGCTGTGTAAGATTGGGTCTGTCAGGACTCAAGAAATCTGTATTCATCTGATTACAGTTTACTGTCTCTCGCTTCCAATTAGCAAAGTCTTCAGAAGCTGGCATGATTTCAAGTGTTATTCTCGGTGCGGCTGCAAAGATCTTACATATGACTTCGGCTTCCTTGAAGAGCTTCATTTCTTTTCTTTTCTTTCTGTCTGTTTTCGTAAACTGTGATTCAAGTGAGCAGATAGGTTTCAAACGAAACATGTCAGGACGTAAGTAAATAATGAAGACATATCAGAAATGCCCAGTGGCAGTTGAAAAGAAGTCTGCTCACGAATCACCAGAGTTACAAATCAAATGGAAAAAACAAAATTTTCGCTTTCTTCGGGAAATTCCATTTTCTAAAGAAAAAGCGAAGATTTTTGTAGTTTTCTATTTTTATATTTTCTAAATGCCACCAAGATAGTTTGGCATAATAAATTCCATTTATCCAATCCCTGCTGCCGAATCAGATTCACCAATCCAGCTACTTCTATGATTCACAATTAATTTACCTATAAATCGAATAATAGGACACGAAATATCCACAGATGCAAGCACCAATCGCACTGTTTTTCAATCTCGCGTTGTCTGTGAGGTTTTCTCCAAGTCAGCTGCTTTATCTTTTCTTATTTCTTCCAACAACAAAAGAATACCTCAGCCCAACTCTAACCCTCCACTCGATCTGTTCAGAATAACTTAAGTTTTGAACTATCCATCGTGAATCGTTGCCAAGGCAACCAGGCATTATTACACAATGTGTAGAAACTAATATTAAAGACTGTTACCATGGTGACATCCAGAAACTTCTATACGGTCGTTTGCAATTCCATCTGTTTTTGTATTCTAATGCAAATTTTTCCTTCACTCTTTTCTTCATTTCGTTTTTTTATGAGCTCCAAATATTACGCTAGGTTAGATGAAGGCCTTGTATTGCTTGGCTGGTGAAGTATAATTTTTTTTTTTTTTTTTTGGTTATTGGATTAATACAACGTTAACAAAATTAAAGTGATTTAAATGAAACCGAATATGAATTTATATGAAGCGATTTATATGACACCAATGAAAACAGAAAACAGCCTGATAATGAGTGTATAGAATATGAAATCAGACCCTTCGTGGGCAGCAGAGGTGGTAGGTATTTTCCTCCCCACACCGGGTGGAAAAGAACTGAGTTCTTTTTCACAAAGTGGCTGTGTTAGTCGGTTTCAGGTCACGGTTTTGGCTCCCGGAAACTCGGGTTTTTTCCAGCAAACAGAAAATCGACATAAAAACAGACGCATTTAGAGACAATACACACAGAGCAATACGGCCTTAGTCTCTAATTCTCCTAAACCCCTACAACAACAACATATAAAATCCGATTTCAAAAATATTTCCAACTTCTTAGTTGTTCCTTACAGTAATAGAATCTGCATACGTTTGTTTGATATTTCTGCAAAAGAAAAAAAAATAATAATCAACGTCGAACAACACATACACCACCCTATCAAAAGTATTGGACTATATAGTTCTGATGTCTGCGCCGGCTGTGGTAAATGCATACATATTTACATTTGTATGCCTAGCATTCATAAAAATGCTAAGATGCCAAGCCATTGCGTCCCGCTAGGGGGAAGAATGAAACCTTTTCCAGATATTAAGTGGAGCTACATATTTGCATGCCAGTCTCTAGATATTTTTCTTCGGAAATATATGCAGTTACTTTTTTATTTATTTACTTATTTTTTTGCCATGTCCCTGTAGGATAAGTCGGAAACAGTTTGAGGTCCACAAAACACGGTTGCTATGACAACTTGGCTTATCCTTATTTTTCGTTTGCGAGTAAGCTTATCAAACAGTAGCAAAAAAAGGGAAGATAAGATATTCAGTTTTCAGTTCGAACAACATGGGTATTTGCAAGGGGCAGAAGAAACTGTACTTCGAGTCTTAATATTAAAAAGCATACTATAATTAGAAATGATTTAGATTTAATTAAGGCAGATACATTTTCTTCAAAGTAAACCGATCGATATTAGGGTTGTCGTCAGGGTCAGATTAAAGATAAAAGGCCACCGAGAAATTAGAACTTTAGAGCCCTTTATATACTTAAAAACGTGACATAAATACTAATACATTATACTAACACCAGGTACAAAAGCCAAATAGGTATTAATACATACCCGGTACAGAAACAAGTACTTTTCTCATTAAACAGAATTATGGCATCAATATTTTTTTTTTATATTCTGCGCTTTGTGAAGCAAGAGTGTCATTAATTTTATTTAGCTCTATTGAATGTAATACGTCTTGTTCTATATTCATTATTATTAGATTCCTTGTGGGTAGCACAGTCGGTAGAATAGGAGCCTTCCCACACTGGGTGGAAAAGACCTGAGTTCGAGTCCCGTCGATGACGTGAGGAACTTTTATGGGCTTTTTTCATTCCGTGGCTGAGTTAGTTGGTTTCAGGCGTAGATATCGAGGTTTTTTCACCCAGAAAACTCGGGTTTTTCGTGCAGAAAAACAGACAAATCGATCTGAGAACACAAGCAATTCATGAACATAATACACTTGGGTAGTTGAATTAATATGCTGGGTGATCCTAGTATGACATTTTTACCTGAACAAAAGAAAAAAGCATGAGTCAATTAGAGGAATCCATGACACTGCTTCACACGATGGCTGTTCCACTGATATATGACTGCAAAGACACAGAAAGTAAATTCGATAGGCTCCTGTCAAAGTGGTGGAATAATCGCCAATCCAACCAAAATGGAGTCCGAGTTGAGTTGAATGTGTATTTTTTCAACTACTTAAACAATGGATAACACATTAGTGTGCCAAGGGAGATTACTGAAGCCTACCGTTATAAAATACTGTACGTGGCATACTGATATCAGAGAAGCGTCTAACTGAAAAGCTATTGAGACTGAAGGCTGTAAGGTCCCGCGTTCGGTGGCGTACGCTCAATTATACTGAAAAAAAAAAAAAAAAAAGCGCCAGATGAGCGCATCCAACCATCAGTGATGTCAAAGAACTCATCATTAGATTCAGGGATTATTCCTTTGGACTGGAGAAGTGCCAATGTCTTCCCAGTCCATAAGGAAGTTGTTGAAGAAGTGATGGGCAATTATACACCACAGTTTTTGACATTTTTAGTTGTCAAGATTATGAAATCTGTGGTTAAAGATGTAATATAAGATCTTGCGACAAGGAGAGTTTCACGAAGGGAGAGCGTGTCTGACTAATCTGGTAAATTACTATGACAAGATTAAAAAGCAGTTGAAAGAAAGAAACTAATTTGACGGAAGAATACTCATTTATGACCACTCTCTGGGTAATAAATGGGTATTCTTCAGAGTGGATTGGAGTAGCAAGTAGGATCCCTCAGGGATCAATGCTCAGACTACTTTTGCTTTTTATCCTCCTAAATGATACTGATGAGGTGATATAGGGGAAGTTGTCAAAGTTTCCTGACGACTTAAAAGCTGGGAGGAAGATTAACGATCAGAATCAGGTTATGTTACTTTAAATTGGATTTGGACTTACTGCAATTTGGAATTTTGTAAGCATGGACTGAAAAATGGCAGCTAAATTTTAATGGTACTAAATGCAAATTACTGCAATTTGGGAACAGAAACCCCCAAGAGTGATTAGGGGAAGAGGAATTAAAGTATATCCAGGATGAGAAAGACTTTTGGAGGATTATCATTATAAAGACATAAAATTCAACATGCAGTGTAAACTATAAAATCTTGGGGTAAAATCAGGTTACAACTATAAAATCTTTGAGTAACAGTATACGAGACCTTTTGAAGTTTAGCTTTGGGCAGCGTACTGTGGAATGTTGGAATAAGTTGTTGCAAGGGTGACCAAGGCAGAGAGTTTCGAAAAATTCAAGCTAGAAATAGATAGGCACTTTTTAACGATGGAAACAATATGAGTTTTTTTCAGGAGATGCAGAATAAGTTGGCTCTCTTGCGCCATTTTAATATTAACTCTAATACTAATGTGTGAATTCGCATTGTAGAATTCTCTGATCGAACCATACGAATCTATACGTTACGTATATCGGCTGACGTGTGACAGCGGAAATGATGTCATGAAATTTCAAGTGCAATTTTTATTGTTACGACAGCATCGATTAAAGATGCGTTCGTCGTGAAAATTCCTGGCACCTCCACAAATACGCTTCTAATTGATCTCATAATTGATAAATCCTTCACCAGAACTAGCTCATTTCAGCGCAATATTTGCTTAGATAGTCAGTTGTATCGCCATTTACCTGAAACTGTTCTATCAGAAACAATAAAGCACACGAATCGTACGAAATCACCCAAGTTCGCGAAAACTTCCCACTTTCCCTGTACCCTAGAGAGAAAAGCGATGTGAAGTCAGCGACTCCGAAGTCATTACATGCATCGCTAAATCGCTACTCGTATTCAGCGGAAACAACCAATGGATGTCTTGCCTTTGAATGTAATGTCTTCGGAACTCCATCTTTACGATCCAGTTTAGTCTTAATCAGTAGTGAAAGTTAAACTGGGAAGTGGCATCACACTTTATATGTCATATATAAATAATTAAGCGTCAAATCAAGTTAAGTAATGACGTTTATTTTATAGCAGTTATTTGAATACTGGCTAGGTGTCAATTTTTTTAAAGCAACAGCTTAATTAACAATATTTTTATAGCCAGAATCAATATTTAAAAAAAAAAAAACAATAGTGAAATAGGTATTTTTTTATTAAGGCCAGGAATCAACAAAAATTAGCAATATTTCTACAGACAACAAATCGACATTTAAAAAAAATCAAGAGTGAAATTGATAATATTTTCATAGACCACGAATAAACATTCTTTAAATCAACAGTAAAACAGGCATTTTTTTTTTCTATACCACGGAACAACTTTTTTTAAAATCAACAGTGAAATTTGCAATATTTTTATAGGCCAGAATCAACACTTTTTAAAATCAACCATAAAACAGACATGTTTTTATAGGATGAACGTTTTTTAAATCAATAGTGAAATTTACAATGTTTTTATTTGCTACGAATCAACATTTTAAATCAACAGTGAAACAGACACGTCTTTTTAGGCCAAACGATCAACATTTTTTAAATCAACAGTGAAATTGACAATATTTTTGTAGGCCACTAATCAACATTTTTCTAAATCAACAGTAAAACATACACATTTTTCTAGGCTGCAGATCAACTTTTTTTTAAAATGAACAGTGAATTGGCAATATTTGCACAGGTCACGAATCAACGTTCTTTAAATCAACAGTGAAACGGACATATTTTCTAGACCACACATCAACAATTTTAAATTGACTGAAATTGACAGTATTTTTACAGGCCAGTAATCAACATTTTACAAATCAACAATGAATCAACAATATTTTTATAGGCCACGAATCATTTTTCTAAATCAACACTGAAACAGACATGTTTTTCTAAACCACACATCAACACCTTTTTTAAATTAACAGCAAAACTGACAATTATTTTAGGTTCTAATCAACGTTTTTAAAAATTTTAAAAACGTTTTTATATAGACCACGGAGCAAAGATGTTTTTAAATCAACAGCAAAACAGACATGTTTATTAAGCCACAATCAATATCTTTTTTAATCAATAGTGAAATTGGCAATATTTTTATACAGCAAGAATCATTTTAAACACGATCAACATTTTAAATCAGCAGTGAAGCTAAAAGAGGCATGTTTTTGTTGCCCACGGATCAATTTTTTTTTTAAATCGACAATATTTTTATAGGCCAGGAATCAGCACTGCAACATTTTTTCCTAAGTCACTGATCAATTTTTTTTTTAAATCAACAGTGAATTGACAATATTTTATAGTCTACAAATCATGCTTTTTAAAATCAACAGTGAAACAGAAATTTTTATGATCAACGTTTTAAAAAACAGTAAAGTTGATAATAGTTTTATAGGCCACGAAACATTTTTTTTAATCAACAGTGAAACAGACATGTTTTAGGCCAGAGATCAACACTTTTTTTTTTTAAATCAACAGTGAATTGAACATGTTTTTAGGCCAGGGATCAACACTTTTTTTTTAAATTAACATTTTTGTTTTTAAGCCACGGTGATAAGTGTTGGGTCTTAATATTTGTAATTTATTTAAATCTCTTTGATTTAAATAATCATACAGAACATAATGCACTGAAGCGCAGTGGGATAAAAAATATAATAATCGTATTACAAATGATGCATTCTTTTCTAGATTAAAGATAAAACAACCAGAAAAACTTACTAATAAAGTTATAAATTAGAAAATTATGAAAGAATTGCTTCAGTAAGAAAGTTCTTTCATCGTAGAAGGCAAATTAGGTTTGGGATAATAAGAGACAGATAGAGAGGAGCTCTTGAGGAAAATAAAATAATTATAAGGTGATTAAAACGCAATAATCCAATTTTGTCATCACATGTATCTTTGGGTTGCATCAGAGAGTAATAATGAGGTAAGCCACGTAATTATATTAGGGGAGGGGAGATAATTCCTGTTTTGACGAGGCGAACTGCGACCCTACGCACACAGGAATAATTCAAGTGCAGGGGATACGGTAGTTAGAAGTATTCAAAAAAGGTTTCACGTGTTCACTTTATTTTTCTCTCATTTAAAAGTTTTCAAGGGCGAAGTCCAACCTATAACGTAGCTTCTTAATCGCATACCGTAATTAAAAAGATAAGAAAATAATGATTTACCGGTCATTATCTTCTTACCTTTCACTAGTAGTGTTCAGTTGCATTTCTGTTCCCCCGAATATTTTGGCAACTTAAGTAAATCATTCGGCTTCAAAAGTGAACATCGATATGACTAATCAACTGCTTGATTAATTCAGCATTCTTTGCGCTTCCATTTTCTAAAGAAAATTACCTTTGTTTCAATTATGCACTATCAAATTTCCTTTAGATATGTAGTGCGCAATTTGCACAGAGAGACCGCAGTGTTTTAAAATATCTTAAATTACCTATATAAATAGATTTTGTGAAATTATCATTCATCAAATTTGATGCCAATTTCAAAATTGTTTTCAACAAAAGGATTCAGCCATGTTTTCCCTAAACCTGCGCAGACCTTGTTGACTCGCGCCTGGACCCACTCCAGTTCTGCAGATGAGAGACGCACCGAGATTGCTAGGGTCAAGACAGATCTTACGGATGTGGCTAACCCACCAGTAGCCTAGATAGGTGCGACCTATTTGACCACGTAGCGACCGACAGCAGATCTTACGGATGTGGCTAACCCACCAGTAGCCTAGATAGGTGCGACCTACTTGACCATGTAGCGACCGACAGCACCGTTCAAGGTAATGACTCCGCCGCGAGCGCCTTTATCCTATACTACCCAAACCTTTCACATTAGGTTTCTAGGGTTCTGAAATCTCGTGATAAAGTACGTACAACTCCCAGGCAGGAAACTACGATCCCTCATCTCCAGAGGGAAAACACGAGTTCCCACCTTACTACAGAGTGGACTAATCTACCGCATTTCTTGCCGTGACTGCACTAGCTGATATGTCGGAGAAACTGGCAGAAGAGTCAGCAAACGTATTTCAGAACACGAAAGAGCCATTCACTTAGTGGACATAGAACACTCGGCCATTGCTGAGCACTTCTGGTCAACCCGACACGACATTGACCCAGGCCGCGATATCATGGTTGTCGGTCGGTCCAGCCATTACCGGCGCCGCGCCTGGTTGGAGTTACTGCACATCACATGCTCTAATACTTCCATCAACAGAAACAGGGGATGTCGTGTTCATCCTATTATTGAAGCAACCATTCTCATGACTGACAAACGGTGGCAACATTACCATACGTTGCAACCACAAACTTCAACTTCCAACAGTTAGCTGTTGCATCACGCAGTTCACTGTGCATGACTGCCATCGCACGCTCTTAAGTTCTACGTTCCCAAAAATTTCAATCCAACGGTTAATTGATGAAGGGCAACATAAATCCCGATAACTTTTGTATTACTGGTTACTGTATGTATCTACATATTCTGTTTTTACTGTTCATCGTATGTATTTAACATTAAACCTAGTTTAACTACGACTCGTTATTTTACTTTCCGTTCCGCTCTGTGCTACATAATAAAATAGTACAACTTAATCCAATTTCAACCTTCTGTTATTCCCTGAAATTTTATATTTGTGCCCCCCCCCTCCTCTTTTGGGTGTTTCAAGCGCCAAAGCACCAAGGCTATGAAACCATGACCTTCACCTAAGACCGACTAACTCAGCTCAGCCACGTTGTGAAAGAAACCATAAAAATTCCTCCAGTCATTGACAGGATTCAATCCCGGACATTTGTTAATGACATTTATGGGATAAATCACAGACAGGACACCAGGTGTCTTCCTAGCCACCTGTTTACACTGCATGGAAAGTTTCTTAGACTGAACTGTAACACCTAAGTCTTTCGCCTCTTGTTTGATGAACTCAAGATATTTTCCACAAGAGTACATTATTTTTAGGAATTTGAAATTTTACTTAATAAAATACAACCCCGTTAAAAATAAATCACGTTGGCTTTAATCGAGGGGTCAGCGGAGCGAACCCATAAAAGTCTACTGAACCCGAAATACATTTTTCAGGATATCCGAATGAACTGGAACTTGTTACATGCGTTCAATCATTTCTTTTTATTTAAAGCACACGAGAAGATTTTACATTTAATTTAAATTAAGGTACACCATTTTAGAGAAAAAAATTCTGTTGATTGGTCAAAAGTACTAATTAATTTACATTTAATTATCCAAATATCTGAATGATTTAAGATTGGTTACAGCTAGAAAACAGCATAATGGCTAATATAAAATACCGTAATTTACTTTTTATTTAAAAAGGTAGATTTTTAAAATAAAAGTCATTTTTATTTAAATTTTGATTTTTTTAAATAAAAAATAATTTTTCATTTGCCTTTATTATTATGAATTTTAAGTTTGTAAATTACAATTTTTAGTATTTAATTTAAAATATTAGAGTTTTATTTTAAATTTGAATTCATTTTTTAAAAGATCTAATATTTAAATTTTTTATATTATTTCAGAATGCTCCAGAAAAAAATTATACTACTTACTAGAAATTTTGTTGATATTTTAATGTACCACCACCAAATCACTGATAAACTTATCAGAAATTACTGTTAACAAATATTCATTCGCCCCATTAAGTTATTATTTGCATGATATTACAGACATTCCACTGTTAACAATAACTTATTAGTCTTTTAATATTTGTAAACAACGCTGTTTACTAAGAAAAGACCGTTATACAAGAGGCTACAGATATATGGAGTCGTTCATCAGGGTTAATCCATCAATGCACTGTCACATTTAACAATTTACAAATATCAAACCACCATCAGAGACAGTACGCTCTCAAAAGTCCATATTAATATGCAGGTCCACTTACTCTAAAATTCGTTTATTCGTTCTAGCATATTTATGAGCATTCTTTGAAAATTAATATCCATAATCAATATTTCCAACAACTGCGATCCTTGTAATACGTAGCACAATTTGCCAACGTTGTTCAATTCATTTAAAATCTGTTGACAATAATCCCTACTGTAGATCATTCGAAACACGAACAGATATTCGACAAGAGTAGAATGACAACCTGGTGTGCACGTGAATGAATTACACAATTAGGTTGTCTCTCTAAGTCTGTGAAATTTGCCCGTTAACCTCTACTGGACTAATCTGATAGACTTCAATTAAAGTAATGTTATCCACATTTCTAAACACATTTTGTAACATGAAGTCTGATGTTCACTGGTGATTGGCTAACGCAATACCATCCACTTAATTCTGCTACAAGATTATGTTGGGCAGAAAAGACAAAAGTTTTCCATCAACGCCCAGCAATCGCACAAGTTACAGAAAGTAGTAGCCCTCTGCGGATGACGCACATCAAACGATCGAAGTCTTAGAGCAATGGATGTATCAACTTTCTTTGTATTTCCCTAATTTTTTTTTCTCCTTTCTCTCTCTCTCTGTTCATTGCTATTAGCATCGTGTACGATAATAAACTTTAGTTTCATAACATCTGCGAACACTAATTAAGTTTGGTTTAATTATTCGGACTTCAGTAAATAGCAGAAATGTCATGGCAGCTACACGTCACTTCCAACTTCTGCAGGCTAATATTTACCACCTTACAATTATTGACTAAGTTCGTTTTTTTTTTTTAAATGGTTGGTCTCAAGAGAAATCTTCGCGTATAGATAGCGTGTCGGATGCAATTAAAAGAAACATTTCTTCTGCAAGAAACAAACTTAAGGTAAAAATTATTCTTCCATTAAGTGACATCATTTTCCTCCAAAATTGACTCACACACACACAAGTTAAATGAAGCATAAAATGCTCACTCACGACGACTCCATTTACACAAACGCAAGCCAATAACAGCCGAAGAAAAGAATAAACGAAAGAACGCCTCATGTGTGCTTTCAACTATTTTATTAACTTTTAAATCATTAAAAAGCTGCTTTTAATAAATTATAGCTCAATAAATTACATACCTTGCTTTATTTATGCTTCTAAATACAGTATTCTTTGTCATTTAAAACATTTAAGAATAAATTATAAATGCACCGTTTTAATTCCTCCATTATCAACTCTGGGAAGAGTATCGTTTGGAAAGTCTCGTGCTGCGTGCATGACGTCATTGATGCTTAACAGATTTACGCATGTCATTTTAACTGCAATGACAAATTACCATAGTACGTCGTTTACAATATGCAAACGATAAAATAAAAGATTTACAAACCGTAATAATTATTATAATGACGTAGTTGAGAGTGACGTGAAGTTTTAAAATCCTTTTATAAATGAATGGAATTCGAAGAATCTTAAAGTTGAAATTATAAAAAGTAACAAAATGTTATTTTTTTTTTATTTATAGCAACATAATTAGCAACATAATATTTATAGCAACATAAAAGCTCGTCTCCTGCTATGGTAATTAATATTATCGCGTTAAAAAATTTGGACAGTATCCAAATTGAAGCATGCGTTAATTGAGAATGAGTTACATTATCCCTTATCAGGTGATTTTTTTTTCTCTTTCTTTTTGATTGCGTAGATTATTCACGCGGGTCTCATTGTTTCCACTCGAATAGTATTCATTTCTCTGATGTTTTAGTTGGTGTCTTGAAACAAGGTAAGTTAATCATCTTTGCTTCTTTGTAACATCCGTGGCTTTGTGGTGATAGGAACTCAAGAGTGGTAATAAATGAACAAGGGTGAAGCAAAAATGTATTTAAAAAATTAATTTTGTTTATTCTAATGCCGTTAAGACGTTTGTGAATGGTTAGTCCAAGTGATCCAAGGAGAGAGAAAGTGGGGAAGATTAGCTGAAATATTGTGATGTTATGGATGGGAGAGGTGGTGAGTTGTTGTACGGCTTTAGTCGCATCAGCAACTTAGGCTATATTGCACCATATATTTTGGTCAATTATGTGTTCTGTGGTCGATTTGTGTTTGCTGGACGAAAAACCCGAGTTTCTGGGAGAAAAAAACATTCTACCCTTACCTGAGACCTACTAACTCAGTCACACTGTGAAACATACCCATAAAAATTCCTTGAGTCATTGAAGGGATTCAAACTCAGGTCTATGACGTTTCGAAAGTTTCGAAGCTTTCTGGGTAGCTAGATTGGTAACATGATCTTCAGTGCTATTGAAATATCTCGTATAGATTGACTGCTTATGTGCCACCCTATTATCACTCCACCCTGGAAAGACGAACTATCAACGTAGGGGTGTCCACGTTACTCGGAGTGATTATTGTATTGATGGTAGAGCAGTGTATATATGATGCTAACTAAATCTCACTTTTTTTTTTTTATAAGACGCAAAAAATCAGAACAGCCAGAGAAGTAGCCAAAAACAACAGACTTATCCAACAGTTGACATGACACACCAAGAATCGCCGTCCTCCCCACACCAGGTAGAAAAAACCTGAGTTGTAATCCAGTCGATGATGCGAGGAATTTTTATTGGTCTTTTTCATAACGCGGCTGAGTTGGTTTCATTAGAGGACAGCATAGTTTTTCCTTCCCGGAAACTGAGGGTTTTTGTGCAGCAAATCCATCACAGAAAACAGGCAATTTATAGACATATTTATATGGTGCAATATGGCCTAAGTCGCTAATGTTCCTAAAATCTACAACAAACAATAGCAAAACCTCTTCAGACCTCTCATGCCCTTGGTAGCACAGTTAGCAGAATCGCTCTCCTCCCCACACCGGGTGGGAAAGACCAAACATGAGGAATTTATGGGCATTTTTTCACAATATTGCTCAGTTAGTCGGTCTTAAGCAAGGGTATCATGGTTTTTTCTCCCTGAAACTCGGGTTTTTCGTCCAACAAACAGAAAATCGACCACATAACGTACGCAATTTACAGCCAGTATGTACGGAACAATATGGCCTTTGTTACTGATGCTCCTAAAAACTACTGCAACAGACCTCTCATGCCCCGCCCACTAGTGGAGCCTGCTCTGGAAAAAGTACTACTCGGTGCAGCTACCAACTCTTCATGCCCTTGACTGTGACTACAAGAAAATTTTTCTTAAACGAAAAATATATGCGGAAGATCCTGGACAGCCTTCTTTTTACCTAACATAATCTGTTAACAGACTGTTGTTATTGATGTAGGCACTAATTTATCAGGTTCTCTATTTTGTTTCGTAAGCCCCGAGGCTAAGGTGGCCATGAAGGGTGTATTGCAGGTGTATATATTATCTCTGCAAAAAAGAATATTTATTTTTTCAGGTTCAGTCTCATCCAATATCTACCCATATCAGGAAAATATCATACTGGTGTCAAAATTTAAGTTATAACCATAAAAATCCGAGAAATTATGAAACATATATACTTTATGGAATCATAGGAAGTCTTTTGTGGAAAATTATTAATTGAAGACTTAATTATATTGAGTTTGAAAGGTTGGTTGGTTGTTGTAGGGTTTTAGGCATCAGCAAATTAGTCCCATATTGCACCGTATTTACGATATGCCTGTAAATTGGTGTGTTCTGTGGTCGATTTTCTGTTTTTCCTGAACGAAAAATCCAAGTTTCTGGGAGAAAAAACATGCCACCTTGTCCTACGACTGACTAACTTTGCCACGTTGTGAAAAAGGCTTTAAAAATTCCTATCGTCATTGATGTGATTTGAATTCCGAGTCTATTCCGCCTGGAGTGGAGAAAATGGCGATAATACCAACTGTGCTACTCATTAAGGTGATTTTGAAAGAAAATATGCCACTATTTTCATGTTGTCGCGTGTGTTCAAGGATGGTCTGCTTGTTTGTGGAGTGAAAAAATAAATAAATAAATAAATCCGGAATGACAACAAGGGGAGAGAAAACCCTGCACTTTAAACTGAGACCACCTAACTCAACCTGAGTGAAAAGCAGTCAGAAATCTTTCCGGTCTAGAATGGGACCAAACTCAGACCTTCCAATAAAAAGGTAAAGTGCAGCCATCATCAACCCACTGCAGGATGGAAGCCTCCTCAACAATTCATGCTGAGGGAAATGGACCAGTGGGGGTTGGTAGATCGACCGTATTCAGGGGCTTGAACCCAGGTCTACTCAAAGAGCGTGTATTACTGCACTCCCGCTCCTGACCACTCGGCTACGGAGGCCTTCCACTATACTGATATGGACGACCGATAATTTATAAAAACTGCAAATTCTTTTAAATTTCCAAGAGTGAGTGAAATTCGTCGAGGTTCTAGTGAATTAAAGTTCAAGGGTTAAACATGATATTCGTTATTTGAATATTGTTCTTTACACTCAGTTTACCACGCCGATGATATCGGATTATACTGATGAGATGTAAAAATGAAGCATACATTTAGCGGATAGTTATAATTGATTTTAATTATTTATTAATCAGTAATGTGCACTTGATTTATTTCCTCTCCACTGAGTGATTTCTTTTTTGAACACGGGAGTCGAAATCATTATTTTTTGGTCATTTCAAATATTTCTTTTGAAGAAACCATTTCAGTCCATACAAATATTCTTTTATTATAAATGAAGAAATGTTTTATTTATCTAAATCAGCAAGTATGAAAGAAATGTTTTTCCTTTCATGCATTTGCAAAAAAAATCACTGAAGATTGTTATTCAGATAAACTGGCAATCTGCTGTGTGTGTGTGTTCTGAAGCTGAAGAAGAAGTTTTTAAGAGTCGAAATCACAAGGCCGATTGTACTATTCTGAAAAATGGAGTAGTTGTATGATGCATCTTCGTAAACGAGAATGCAGCATTGTGTATATGGCTAGACATAAAAAACGAAAAAGTTATCTACACTTTTGGAAACCTGCGATATCAAAAGGACTACGAAATCGTTTTCCAATGTCTAATGCGCAGAATTCTCTATCAAAGATTTTTGGCATCTTAAGCACGTTATGCTAAGATGGCTACTGTCTATAAACTAACCAAATGGACTCATTACTATACAGTGATTTTAGTGTTTTGCACCAACCTTGCGTAGAAGTAGAAATAAAAACATCAGGGAAACTAAACTTTTGATAACTGTATTTAAAATCAAAATACCCGCATCTACAATAAATTTAACTTTATAATAAACTCTACATATAAATTATTAAAATCTGCTACATTACAATCAATAAAATGCATAAAACATAGATTAAAACGTTTTAATCTATGTTTTATGCATTTTATTGATTGTAATGTAGCAGATTTTAATAATTTATATGTAGAGTTTATTATAAAGTTAAATTTATTGTAGATGCGGGTATTTTGATTTTAAATACAGTTATCAAAAGTTTAGTTTCCCTGATGTTTTTATTTCTACTTCTACGCAAGGTTGGTGCAAAACACTAAAATCACTGTATGGATATACCCAACCTCAGAGGCCTGTTTGAACAAATGGACTCATTATTTACACACCAGTTAAACTAATTAGCTCTAAGCAGAATGCGTTCTCTCCGAGGAACGTGGGCTGTAACCATACACATGTCCCACCACACCAAACATAAGCTGTTCCATCATTGGAAGGGTTACCCTATTTCGATAATAATCTGTTGTTCTGTTTCCCCTTTAAAGAACTATAAATATTTAAAATTTATGTGTATTTCCTTCTTACCGTTCAGAAATCCAATTCGAAATTACTATCGATTTGAAAAGGGAATTTTAAAAATATGAAGTGGAAACCCGTTTAGGACAATAGAAAATATTTTCTTATAAATATAAGGTCTTCAATGTAGTTTACGATATTTTCGTGGAAGATGATATATATCCTTTTAAGAAAAGCACCCAGAAAGGTGATATATCGTTGCTTTTGTAAGTAGACAGGACATTTTTATAGACATTGTGCTTCCATCCCGGGTGCTCTCGGAGAGATAAAGCATCGCAGTGGAGTCCTGAAAAGTGCGGACCGAAATACACTTTTCAGATAATACCTTAGCCTTAAACTGCAGATGCGTTTGGCAGTTAAAAAAAGACGCTGAGCAATAGAATTCTTTGATTTAAAATAATAGACTACATACCTTATCACCAGTATTAAAGATTTTAATACAGCCATACCGTATAAGCAGTATAGCATTCAGTAAAACTAAAATGTTATGTATGTCAAAAGAACCGGGCACCAGCATATTTCAAAGTACCTTTTGTTGATAATTAACCGTTGACCTAATTCCACACTGTATCCTGTCCGCTAACCTACCAAACTATTTTTAATAAAAAGAAGGCAAATTTTGGTCCATTCATCCGTGCAAAGCAACTTTTAATTCTGATTATAGGCGTGTTAGCCCGGCCCAGAAACGCTTTTTCAGTTCATCCGAATGAGTGTTCGGTGTGGTTAAGGTCGATTCTTTAGAAAGGCCAATAAAGCTTTTACATGCCTTTATCTTCAAAGGAAATGATTATAGGCTGTGCAGTATGACATGGCTCAGTGTCATGATGAAACAAAAAGAGTACTTCCCCCCGCACAAACCGCAAGCGACAACAGGCGGTGACAAGCACTTCTGTCAAATTTCACGGTTGAGACAACATACGCTGGTACCTAACGTTCTCCGGGAATTTAGCAGTTCCGAACAAGGCCATCAGCTCCAAAAACCCATGTATCGTGAGCTTTCACTTCAAAACGCAGCTTTCTGATATTCCAGGTACCAATTATAATGGGTTATGTACCAAGCAAATCGACGCTGTGTATTTGTGCTTTGATATTTGGTTTGTTTGGTGCATCATTCAAAAAATCCAATGCTATGGGACCCCAATGTATTGTTCTTGTATCAATATACAGTATGGTCCTATGGCGCCCCCGAATTCCTTCTTGACAATATTCAGTGAGGACTGATAGAATTTACTTAACTCTTCTGAGAGCATTCCGGTCTCTTTATGTCAACTTCTGCTGTCTATCTGAAAGTCTCCCCTGCTGTAGCATCAAGAAATTTCCATTTGTTGATTACTTTAGCTTCTTTTGAAGATGTTGCAGTTTTTCTGTAATGGCACGAACGTATTGATCATGAATATGGCATCCTATGAAGAAATCCTGCTTTGAAAGTGACTAAGCTTAACACCTCTATCCATTTAATTTGTTGATCTGCTTGCTGTTAGTGTGTACATAGAACTATTCCAGGCTACATGCATCGCTGGTAGGGTTCATTCTTCTCAAAATCCCAGTGGTATTCTGATATATTTGGAAATACTATAAACAGCAAAAGTTTAGTTCAAGGTGTTTAAAATATTTTCTTTTTGAAAAATTAAAGAAAAATCACCTTTTCGATAATGTTGACTTTAGTATTATAATTAAAACGTCTTTTAATAGCTTTTCTGAAGAGATCAAAACATAAAAGTCACATGGTGACAAATCTGAATTATATGTAGGATATCTGAAAATCTTTCAAAGTCAGAGTTTCCGTTTCTATAGAGAAACTTAATTTGTTATGTTGGTGTGTTTTGAAACGACTCAATTATTAAATTTCTATAAATTCTTGTTTACAGATGAATGGTACATTTTCAAAACAAACTTAAAATAATCGAAATATTTTGGTAAATTTACGACCTTGCCGAGACAAAGAGGGCCCATGTCATCAGAAATTTTATAATTAAGAAATCTATTGAACAATTTCTTTCTCTTAGTACCATCATAAACAATTCAGATCATCATGATTATTATATGTCCCTAGAAGTACCACAGAAGATTTTCGTAAGTTTTCCGGGTTATTGCAGATAGTTCCTTGTTGATTTGATACGTCTCTTCCTGTGACAGTATCTTGTTAACCTTCGTTCGCTGCTTACATCATCTTTTCCTACTTTTATCGATCATCCTCCAAACGGAACTTTGTTCGGTGCCATACAAAGTTCAAAGGAGGGTTGGCTGTTTGTCGGCACAGCCTCTGAAAGGAACATAAAGAAGGAGGTGGAAGGAGCATGACCCGAACAATAGAAGTTCATGAAACTACAGCCCGAAGCCATTACCTCCAAAGAAAGATGTCGATGTGGAGGCAAAGCTGTTAGGGCACAGAGGAAAACAGTTATCAGGTATCTGTAAGAAACATCAATTCTTTGTGGTTACACTTCATTAGGTTTATTTTTATTTTTTGAACAGTAAGGCCCTAAATATTTTTAAATAATTTATTTATTATATATATATATAACGCCTTCAGTTGAATAGAAGATGGCACTATTATCGTAGCGCCATCTTCCGTTAAACTCAAGGCATTATAGAAAAGAAAAAATTGTTTAAAACGCCAGAATCGAATGAAGGATGGTATACAGCTTTAATAACATTCTACAATTATAAATAAATTTAGAGCAAATATACTTTCCCTTAAATTTAAGTTGAAAGCTTTGTGCATATATTTTTAAAGTACCTTTGTATCCCTCAGAGATCCTGGATATTATTTTTTGAATGCCAGAAAATCCTAATGCTAGAATAAGTCACAGATCGAGATACCCAAACCCTCTTTTTCTCTCTCTTTTTATCCCTTAAAGAAAGAGAGCAAAATTCCTCTTTTGAAAAACTTTAAGAATCTCAGATATCGCTAAAGGATATTTATTAGAAAGTTGGCAAGAAACTTTGCATGCGTATCTCTGAGATTCAGTTGAAATCGATAGGAAATTCTTTACTGTACCTTGCAGGTTCTTCTGTATCTCAGGATGACAGTGATTGAGTGATGTGTCTGGAATTTTGTATCCCGAAAACGAATAGATAATTTTGTATCATAAGAACTTTCTCAATTACTGGTAGCAATAAAAAAAAGGAAGCCGGAAGTCAGATACAAAGCTTAAATTTCGAAGTTATTTAAGACCATGGATTTTTAGAGATAAGTCCGCGTTATTTTTTCCTTGTTAGAGATTTAAAATACAGTTTATTTCTTTTTTATACTTTCCTTTTTATTTTATTAACTTGGATTATTTCATATTTTTTCATGAGAGAGTTTTCGTTTAATTACAATATGTAAGCAATCACAAACACCTAAAAATTTCACGGGTGATTTGGAATCTTCATTCACAGGATCTTATTATGAAATCAATTCGGCAGATAGCTCTAACGATAGTTTGGACTCTTTTACACCTTCCCCAAATAAACCAGATGATCTCAAGACCTCTACTCAAGATATGGGAATACTCCGAGAACTATCCACTTTTTAAAAGAATTTAGAGAGGTTAGAAAGGAAATGACATTGAATGGACAATACAGTGTCAACGAAATCAGTTGTATAGACTTCACAATAACCTTTCAGCCATCTCAGGAACTCAACACTTACTCAAAAGTAAATATAATATAATCCTTAAGAACTTGCTGATTGCCGAATACAAAATGTAAACTTACTGTCCCAAGTTATTGATCTTGTCATATTTAGTACAGAATTACTTCATAACTACTGATCTAATTAAAACTATCACCCTCACGAGTACCACAGTTGGCAGGATCGACGTCCTCTCCACACCTGGTGGAAAAGACCTGAGTTCGAATCCAGTCGATAACGGGAGGAATTTTTATGGGCCTTTTTCAAAACGTGACTGAGTTAGTCGGTCTCAGACGAGGTAGCATGGTTTTTTCTCCCAGAAAATTAGGTCCAGAAAACGGAAAATCGACCTCAGAACACACGCAGTTTACAGACAATATACCCGTTGATGCTCCTAAAACCCAAGAACAACAGCAAAACTATCGCCACCGAACTACAATCTAAGCCCAAAAAATTAAGTATTCCTGTCTTTCCTCAAAACATTGTTTTAAGAAAAGACAAGAATAACAGAGGAGGTGGTGTTCCAATAGTGTGAAATTATAGTATCATTATCAATTATTCTTAAGCATTTTTACTGCAATCTTAACGGAGACACCAAATTGCCCATATTCAGTTGAGATCAACGACTTCATGGAAAATATGAATGTCGATATTATCGACTGAGTGTCTGTCATCAATCATTTAAATAATGATTATACTAGGGAGGACCCAGAAAATATTCCACGAATCTTTTGAATACGCTTCTACAATAATTTATCGTTCGCATTATTCCATATTTTTTTAACAAATCCTTAAAAAAAAGTGTTTATAGCTACTTCAAAAAAAAGTTTACTTAATTCCAATACATAAAAGGGGTCCTAAACTCCTAGCCAATAATTATCATCTAATAACCATTAATAGTAGAGCAAATATCTACAGCACAGTAAATTCTCACAGTATTTCAGTGCAAAATTAATTCAAGATTAACATGGGTTTCATCCTGGAGGGTGCGTAGTCACCAAACTGGTAGCCTTTTGGCAATTGATGTGATTTGTACGGACCTATCTGGAGCGTTTGACAAGTTCATCGTTATTTGTTAAATCTAAAACTCTCCAGCTATGGCATTGATATTCCACTCTTGGATTGGTTGTACGATTGTCATATATCGTTCATATCAGGTAATTGTAACGGATTTATATTGCGCCAATTCACCTTTCCAACAGGAGTTCCCCAGGGATCATCCTCAGGCTCGCTTCTCTTCTTTTCAATGTTTATGTAAACGATTTAGTTAATATCTCTAGACCAGAAGGTGTTAAACTCTTATTATATGCTGATGGCTGATGTTGTTTTAATAGGATTTTAAGAGCGTCTGCGACTAAGGACATATTGCTCCGTGTATAGTCTGTAAATTGCGTGTATTCTATTCTGAGGTCAATTTTCTGGAAGTAAAACCCGAGTTTCTGGGAGAAAGAACTCTGCTACCCTCGCCTGAGACCGACTAACTCGGCCACTTTGTGAAAAAGGACCATAAAAATTCCTCCCTTCATCGACGGGACTGAAACTCAGGGCTTTAAAGACCGCAGGAATTTAAAGCGAATGGTGTCAGAATAGAAGGTCCAGTATGCAGAAAATGATCAACAATCTTAAAAATTCAATTTAAGCAAAGAAAGAGACCATTTTTAGGGGAACTACGCTGAGGGAGTTGAAAAACCTGGGATTTGGTAATCGTGGGCAAACATTGACTCTAAACTCAGCCGAGTGATCAAGAACAAGAATAGAGTACAACAAGCTCTTTGAGTGGACCGTGTTCGAGTCCGTGACTGCTAAATCCGATTAATAATTGTATTCGTGATTTATCATAATCTCCTCTGACCTGGAGTCGCGCAAGAGTATAAACGAGAACGTATCGAATAAAGGTTTCTAATATTTTGGCCAGTGAGTATATTAAAAATGGTTTAAAGGCAACTGAAACAGTTAACCAAAGTAAATATATATGCACAGGCACACACTGAGATAAATAAATCAAGTAGAAACATTCAAAGGGAATTCTTTATCCTCCCATTAGAGATAAGGAATAGCGATGTCCACTTTTATTCGCCTTGCCACAAAGGTAGTGTGCACTCAAAGAACACACATCAGCTGAATTCTATAAAAACTGTTGGGATCTGACAAAAAGTTCTAATAACTTTCCGAAGCACAGACACTTCAGTGCGTTCAACCATTATGTCCGTAATTGTTCTCCTTAGGTTTATAAGAGTCAGAATGAGAAAATGCGACATAAAGACAGATGGAGAGCAAAAGAGAGAAGATAAAAAAATATTCTTGGCATGTATTTGTACCTCATCTGTGTACTTTTATCTAAAGATTTCAAGAATAAAAATATAAATATTATTTATTGTATTTTATGATTTAAAAATTAACAACTGTTTATGCCACTCTTGTGGCGTACAGTTTATCTGGGAATTTGTATTTTATTTGTATTTGTATTACAGTTTATCTGGGAATTTGTATTTATTATTCATAAATATAAATTTATTTTATAAATTTATATTTATGAATTTCTTACTCTCAATTACAAACACGATATACTCGTGCCTCAGAGTCTTAGTTACTTTTGCATTTAACACGTACACTAATAATAACTTAACTTCATTGGAATAGTAGGTCTCAGGCGAGGGTAGCATGGTTTTTTCTCCCGGAAACTTTGGTTTTTCGTCCAGCAAACAGAAAATCGACCTCAGAACGCACACAATTTACAGCGTAACATGGCCTTAGTCGCCCCGATGCTCCTAAAAAACTCAACAACAACAACAACCTTCACTGGAAACATTTGGTTTCAAATCCCGTTGGAGACTGAAAAGATTTCAGTCTCATCGATCTTCTCAACTGGAGCAGTAACAAATATCTGTGAGTTATTCCTGGATTTTCTGTCCTTACAACATTAAAATAGTCCTACAGCGCACTTTTACTGGAACTCGTGGGTAGTACAATTGGTAGGATCGCCGTCCCCCCCCCAGCGGATGGAGAAGACCTGAGTTCGAGTCTCATCGATGAAAAGAGGAATTTTTAATGGCCTTTTTCACAACGTAGCTCAGTTTGTCTGTGTCAAACGATGGTAGCATAGTTTTTTCTCCCGGAAAGTCGGGATTTTCGTCCAGCAAACAGAAAATTGACCACAGAACACACAATTTAGAGACAGTATACACGGAGCAACATGGCTTTAGTCGCTGATGCTCCCAAAACCAGACTACAGCAAAAAACCGAGCCTAGGGCAATACTCTAAAAGAACCCAGTTAAATAACCACTGAAAATGAAAGGTATTCCCAAGAACTGACGTTCAACAAAGCACAGATGCCTTGCTTTCAGTTATAATTCTTATATTAGCAAGTATAAAAATTATATCCAAATTCGGATTCTAATAATATTTCAAAGAGAATCAAAATACAGAATTAAAATCAGTAATTTAAAGCTACCTTAATTCAGTTAAAGTAAGTGCAGTAATAGAAATTTGTAGAAAATGATATTTATGATTATCTAAGATGGAATTATGATTGTTTGCAAGTTACTGAAACCGGAAAGTTGAACTATTTATGTAATCCGAAATTGTGGTAATTGCAGGTAATATAGGAAGCGAAACAATCGAATTCAACTGGAAGTGAGGTAATTTGCTGTAATGTACAGACTTAAATTAGGAGGATTTGTAATTAAGTAAACTATATCGGCTGTACTTTAAAATAATCAGAGAGATTTATCTTCGTATTTACTACAATAAGGGCCACAAGGAAAATTCGAAATTAAGCAACTATCTTCATATGATTGATGGAGGATATCACAGGAGAGAAAGAGGTTGAGAGCTCAGGTATTTTTAAATATTTCGTTTTCTAGACAAGCATATATTTAAAGGTTTTGTTTACTGCACACAAACTCATTTGGTTGAGTTGTTGTTATTATTGGGTTTTTAGGAGCATCGACAACTAAGGCCATGTTGCTCAGTGTATACTGTCCATAAATTGTTCTGAGATCGAATTTTCTGTTTGCTGACGAAAAACCTTGCTCCCCTCGCCTGAGACCGGCTAACTCAACCACATTGTGAAAAAAAGCTCATAAAAGATCCCCCCCTTATCGAGATTCGAACTGAGGTGTTTTCCACCGGGTGTAGGGAGGACTGCGATTCTACCAACGATGCTAACCACGAGGGCATTTGGCTGAATACATATTAATAAAATAAATCCATTTGCTTTCAAACACGAAAGGCTCCACTTGTTGAATCTGTTAACTTTTCGGACTTTGTTAATAAATATAATTAATGAATCTATACACTTTTCATAGCAGGCTACATCAGTTCCAAGCGGAGATGTTAAAGTAAATTGCAAGAAAACTTTCAGGAGGTTTAAAAGCCAGAAAGATGTTTCGGTATTTATCGAAGTAGAGCTTTTTGTGGTAGGTACTTAAGTTGATAGTAGTGAAAAGAAATGATTGTTTTTCTTAATAACGATCAGGACTATCTTTAAATTTAATAATTATTCGAATAATTTTGCTATTAAGTTTGTTATATCCGGATATAACAATGGTCATGCTACTTCAAAAGCCGGCGTGGGTAGTACAGTTGGAAGAATCACCGTCCTCCCCACACCGGGTGGAAAAGACCTGAGTTCGAGTCCTGCCGATGATGTGAGGAATTTTCACAGGCCTTTGTAACAACGTGGCCCAGTTAGTCGATCTCAGGCGAGGGTTGCATGGTTTTTTCTCCCGGAAACGCGAGTTTTTCGTCCAGCAAACGGAAAATGGACCACAGAACCCATGAAAGTTTCAAACAGTTTACACAAAGCAATATGGCCTTAGTCGCTGATACTCCTAAACCATACAACAATAATATGGACTATGGAAAAAACGGATATAACAAATTCATTTTGTACCATTATGCCACTGTTACGACTCCTTTCCTTTAAATTATTTTTTTTTTAAATTATATGAAACTATTATAATTAATTGCAATTCATAATTGAGTAAAAGGCTATTAGTAATTTTTAAAATTTTCTAATGGTTTTAAAAAATTTAATGTGACCTAATTCATTTAATACAACCTTTAATTCAAAATAAATTTTAAAAGAATCAATGCCTAAATTATTCGCATAATTATAAAAAATTAATCGAAGTCCAATGTGCTCTAAAAATTGAGCCATTCTTCTGACAAGTGGAATGCGGTGCCTTGATGTACTCGTATATAAAATGAATAGATCTTTTTAAAGGCCATTTTGGTGATAGCATCTAATGAATTATATTTTTTCGTTACACCACATTGTAATGTCTTCCCTAAGTGTTAATGGAAATTTTTGATGACAGTGTATTACAAATGTTTGCGTTTATAAAAATATTCGCTTTAAAGCTAATTACATCTTGGAGTATCATAAAGTTTAATTATATCAGACACTCTTTGTTTTCGTTATCAGGGTACTTTCTTGTGTGTCCCAGAGGGGTAATTAAAAATTATTGTTCTCAGAATCGTAGTGGCGGGTGTTCGTTAGTCAGGTGGTGAGAATTCAACGCCTCTTTCTACGTGGGATTCTGTTTAATTATATTAAGAAAAGTGAAGTTAATTAAAGTGCCAATCTGGAAGCTACTTAGCCTCTTGAGCTCAGAAACTTTTATTAATTTCCCGCACCAACCAGAATGATTCTTATGGGGACGTTAAGAAGTAGACAGGTAGGCATCTATTATTGCATAAGGAGTTTGAACTTTCACCTATAAATGCAAGACAACTGCCCGAGACACCTGCTTTGGAACACTAGCTTTTAATAAAACCACTTTAATGTACGGAACTTTGATAGGGATGAGTATTATGAGTGATTAGTCATGCATATTATTAAAGGTTAATACTAAATTGATTTCCTTTTTCGATATCAAAAGAACTATCCATTATGAATTTCTCTTTCCAATCCATCACAATTAATTAACTATGCACTCTATGTCCTAGTTCTGGATCATGGAGTGCTTACGTTAACAGTAGAGCAATAGTTGAAAAAGAATGAATCTTTAGTTGGAGATGAGTGGACTTTGCATCATGGAATGCGCATTCCCATACAGCTCGTTTTTAGAAATAAATAAATAAAATAAATAAAAAATAGCGTTGAAACAGTCATTGTACTCTACTGACTTTTCCATGTTCCCGAAACTGATAGTCCACTTGTAAAGATAGTAGAAGAACTCTTTATTGTATATACAGGGCACACGCCGTACACAACACCCTTCATAGCTACAAGCCAGGATTTACATGAAAGAATAACACAACATAATAAACAAGGATGAGAATAAAAAAAAATACAGTATTATTACTAATTATACGACCGTATGATTAAAGATTGGAGCACAAAAAATTACAATTTTGTGCTCCAAGATATATACAACAGCGTGTTGGAAAGTAAAATTTTTTTCAAGGGAGAAGTCCTTTTATAGTGCAGAACGTCATCTGTGCAGACGCAGAAAGGTTGGAACACTGGAGTGATGGATCCATGGCAGTGATGGAGAGGTCCTCGGGAGCAGGTTCTAATGTCCTGTAACGTGGGTCTAATAAGGAAGTCGATGCAATAAATTCTGCTTATATTTTTAGCGACTACGAACTTGTAGAGATCGCCTTCCAAGGAGTGTATGTACTGCAGAATTTGCACAGGAAGGAGCTGATAAGATAACTTAAACCTGGGGTAGCCTGAAGGACTGGACTGATCCTAAGGCTTGGAACTGGTATCCTCCATCCGCAGGTAGCCCAGAATTCTGGGTCGGAAATGATTCCAACCATCATTTTGACAGCAAAGACGAGTCTTCTCTCGTGAATAATGGTAGGAAGACGTCTGATGTTAAGAGCTGCCGTTATCTGGGTGGTCCTTCGTGCAGGGGGAAGCCGAAACTTTCATATGGCCCACTTCAATAGCCAGAATTCGCCCCCGAAAATCCGTCTAAGATGCGTTGTAGCAGTTGAAGTCCAGATTTCGGCGACGTGGAGATCTCATTTTGAATAAATTGAAGATATTTAGAGCAAAGTGACATCGTTATTGAAATGAATTCAAGAAAATGATTTATCAACATTATTAGACAAGGGAAAGAAAAGACTATGAGACAGGATGATGTCAGAAAGGAAGGACGACCTTAATTAATATATATATATATACTTTGGCTATACTTGCTAATGGTGATGATTATGCCATTATTAAACCTTAAAAATTTAGTGTTATTGGTATACTAGTACGGCATGTAATTCGACTAGTTTTTTTTGTTTTTTTTTTTATGTTTCTAACCCACTAGGAAGATTATTCATTGTAGAACCTTCGTAATCCACTGAATACCTTTTTGTAAAGCCTCTAATAAATTGCTTTGGTGGGATGATGTTAAAATTCATCTTCGGGGATCAAATGGCGGATCGAAATGGATAAAAGAGAGGGCTACTTGAACAAAAAAATTGCTCGATCTCTATCTGTTCTAGTAATCCTCTGCCCAAGAAGGTAAAACATTCAGCTGGCTAAAATATTATATCAGAATATAGCAGTCATAACCACATTGCATCTTGGTTGAGAGAAGGAATCACATGATCAAAAGAACTATCCCTCTACCTATCACAGCGATCCATTCTTAATAACTATATAATATCGGTGTTTAGATACACCATAGATAACTCTTAATAAACTACAATGTAGTTGTTGTAGGCATCATTTGCTCTTTCTCATATTGTGCTCTGCCTTCACGACGAGTTGCCATGATATTGCACTACTTCGAATAAGTAACGCTTCACTAATAGAGAAGGCTATTGTTACTTATTCTCAGTTGAGTACCACCACCCAGACAGCACTGTTTCACGGCTATTGGCCGATCATCAGTGGGTGGGCAGGCACCCTGGTATTGCAGACATGACGACCCAGTTGTGAAGTTAATCACACAATATGAGAGATGCCAAGAGGTGTAGATGTCAATATTTAAAATAAATAAATGCACAAGGCATAATACTTTAAGAGTTTGGTATCTATATAATATCGGTGTTTAGATACACCATAGATAACTCTTAATAAACTACAATGTAGTTGTTGTAGGCATCATTTGCTCTTTCTCATATTGTGCTCTGCCTTCACGACGAGTTGCCATGATATTGCACTACTTCGTGCTGTCTGGGTGGTGGTACTCAACTGAGAATAAGTAACAATAGCCTTCTCTATTAGTGAAGCGTTACTTATTCGAAGTAGTGCAATATCATGGCAACTCGTCGTGAAGGCAGAGCACAATATGAGAAATAGCAAATGATGCCTACAACAACTACATTGTAGTTTATTAAGAGTTATCTATGGTGTATCTAAACACCGATATTATATAGATACCAAACTCTTAAAGTATTATGCCTTGTGCATTTATTTATTTTAAATATTGACATCTACACCTCTTGGCATCTCTCATATTGTGTGATTAACTTCACAACTGGGTCGTCATGTCTGCAATACCAGGGTGCCTGCCCACCCACTGACGATAGGCCGAATATAACGTTCTTCTTTCGTATAATCGCCTGACGAGGTTGTGCTGCTTCAAGGTCCTTCTAGATCGTAAGTTCTTAGATTAAGTTGTTTTTTTTTTGCTGACCCTGCGAAAGTTTCCAGGGTGGAATTAGTGCCTGCGGGCACGACAATTGTTACTTTTTTTTTTTTTTCTCTACAAAATGAGTTTCTATATACGTGAGAGGACCTTGGAATTCACTCTGGATGCAGAGTATGAACCGAGACAAGTAATTGAGGGTTTAGCGAAAAGCGTAAATTTATCTAGATTACAGGGGTTCACCCTCCTACCCTTGAGGAAATACCAGGTAGTTTGTAAAGACTGCGTGACAAGAGACACATTGCTGAGGGGCTTCCCTTTTGAAAACCAAGTGATACACCCCCATTTGGTGGGTAGTATCAGGAAATATATCACCATAGAGCGTTACCCAATTGAAATGCCGAACACATATCTAAAAACTTCATTAGAAGCATATGGAAGAGTCTCGAGAATAGAAATGCACGCGTGGGAGGGCTTTCCAGAGCTGTATACGGGAAAAGTAACAGTGCAAATGGAAATGAGAAAACCAGTTCCAAACATCATCTATGTAATGGGAAATCGACTACTTCTGAATTACAGAGGGGTAGAGAAGAGGTGCTTAAAATGTGGCAGCCTGGATCATTTAGGCGCGAATTGTACAAATGGGCGTTGTTTCAATTGCAAAGAACTGGGGCATATCAGCAGTGACTGCCCCAAAGCATGCAACAAATGTGGGGAGACAAGCCACAAAGCGGGAAGCTGCTCAATTAGATCATATGCAGATGCCATCAGAGGAGGGGAAGAAAAAGTAGGCGAAGAAAATTCGGAAAAGGGAAATATGGTCATTTTAAGGCCACAGGGAGTCATAAAAAAGATACTGTCAGCTGAACCAGTGAATCCAATTACAGGAACAGGGGAAGAAAAAGGGGTTATAGACATAAGTCAAGATACCCCCACTTCAATGGAAATAGTGGAAATAGCAAGAGGTATGAAGAGGGGGGACAACAAAGACGAAGAAAGTCTAGAGGTAGAAGGAAAAAGAAAGAGGAAAGAGGAAAAAGGGAAGGACACAATACAAGATCTGAATGAACTAAGTTCAGATGACTCCGAAACAGAAGGGACATTAGGCGAGGGTAGTGACAAATTACTGGGGGTGGAGCATTTAAACAAATACGTGCCAGTAGGATCGGAAACATTAACTGTTAAATTAGAAGAATGGGAACAGCGGCTAGGAAAGCCGAGAATAGTGGTAGAGCATGCTCAAGGAGGTAAAGTAAACAACATCCAATTCATGTGGAGAGACATATTTTTTGGAAACTTAGCAGGACAGACGGTACTGGGAGTAGTGCAGCAGCTAAACAATTCCCGAATCTCATGGTTATTAGGACATGAGCAAGAGTTAGGCAGAACCTTGTATGCTCTAAGCGTATCTCTGACACAATAGATCAGATTTCTACATGGTAATCATAGGTACTTGGAACATAAGGGGTTTTGCTCAAGGGCATGCTCAGCATCATGTATGGAGAAGCATGTTGTTACTAGGGGTAAAAATTTTATTCATCCAAGAAAGTCATTTTTTTAACAGTGTCCAAGTGCGAAAATTCCAGAACAGATACAAATGTCTAAGCTTCTGGAGTTTTGGCTCAAGCAATTCCAAGGGGGTAGGCATCATAGTCTTACCACCGGTCATAGGAAAATTTTGCAATCTTCAAAGGGACATAGAAGGGAGAATAGTCTGCATTGACTGGAGAATAGGGTCGCACACAATAAGACTGATGAATGTATATGCACCAAACACCGCTCCAGAGCGGAGGCGGATATTTAGTAGTTTAGATCTTTTTTTGGTGGGGGCCCGATTGATTATACTAGGAGGAGACTGGAATTGCGTGTTAGACCCAGTTAAAGATAAGACAGGTACGGGGGATCCAACAACTGGCACAGAGGGCTCCTTGGAGCTCAACAGCTTGAGCTTAAAACACGACCTGATAGATATATGGAGAAAGAAATATCCCATAAGTCACGGAGCAACCTGGTCTAGGGGAACGGTAGGGACCCGCATTGACCGGTTCTATGTCCCAAGCAAGATAGCAGATAAAATAAATCGGGTAAGACATATTAACATTTCGGGACCCCGCGCAATAACAGATCACAAATTAGTTATAATGGACTTTCCACTAAGCCGAACTGTAGAACAGGGGAAGGGCCCCTGGAGGTTAAAACCGGTGCTCTTGCAAGGTGACCCGCAGGATATTAAAAGACTAACACAGCTTTTGAGAAATCCTAATCACTGGACTGAAGGGAGCTGGGTGCACTACAAAAATTCAATAAAAACAGCTTTTCAAAAATTAACAAGGGAAAAGCACCTGGAAAGCAAGAGAGAGCTAAGACACCTGTATGAAGTTGGGAGACTCCTAAAGTCTTGTCAGGATGATCTGGGGGAAAGGGAAATACAAAAAGAAATCCTGTCGCTATTAGAGAGGCAGGCAGAAAATGAAGCTATCCAGACGCGTATATGTTACAAGAAAGCTGATAAGTCGTCTGCTTTCTTCTTTAAGCAATTCAACAGATCACGCAGAGACAGCAGTTTAATCCATCAAATACAGGTAGGCCCACACCAATATCAGAACACTAGTGACATCATTAAGTGTTTTGCACATGCTTACAAAGAAATGTATACAGCATTTAAAGGACCAGGTTTACTAGAAAGCTGGGAATTACCAGGGTTCCTGGCAGTTCATAGACATGAACAGGATCAACCTATCTCCCTGAGTGAACTATCATCAGCATTGAAAGATATGAAAGGAGGTAAAGCGCCAGGTCCAGATGGGCTAACAGTGGAATTTTATAAGAGGCATTGGGAGGAAATTGGACCAGTCTTGGCCGTCATTTTCTCCAAATTCTTCTCGGAAGGGGCTGTCCCCAAAGAATTTATAGAAGCCCAAACCATATTTCTCAAAAAACAGGGTAAAATGGGGAAAGAAGTGGGCGAGTGGAGGCCAATATCACTACTAAATACAGATTATAAGTTGTATGCCAAAGTATTAAACGCCCGACTCAAAAGGCATTTAGGGCACATCATAGGTCCCAATCAAACATATGCAATTCCAACAAGATCTGTGATGGCAAATCTGTCATTTCTAAGAGATTTGCAAGTATACTGCAAGCAAAAACAATACAGTGTAGTGGTGGCTGTACTGGATTTGGCAAAGGCCTTTGATAAGCTTTCCCATGAATATCTTAAAAATCTGCTGCATACGGTCCGAACGGGTTCTTTGCTAAGAACAGCCATTATCAGTCTGTACAAAGGGGCACAAACCACTCTTTTGATTAATGGCCACAGCTCGGAGAAAATAGAACAGCAACGAGGAGTTAGACAGGGGTGCCCACTAAGCCCTGCACTATTCTCGCTGGCATTAGAACCCATATTAAGGCAATTAGCTATTTCTAAAAACATTAGCGGGGTTCATCTTCCTGGCCCACACTCGGATTGCAAATATGTAGCACATGCAGATGACGTGATCCTAACTTTGGCGGATAGCAGTTCTCTACAAAGAGCGCTGGAAACCTTCAGTCATTTCAGCCTATCCAGCGGCCTATGTCTAAACAAAAGCAAGACGAAATGTCAACAGTGGGGAACTGAGGCTCCAGTACAATTGCCAGCAGGCCTCACATTCTCGACAACACCTATAACCATCCTAGGGGTTCGCTTTGTGAAATATCCGGTAGTATTGTGCCGGCAATTACTAGATTCTTGGGAGGTCGCTCTGTCAGAGTGGAATTTGGGGATGCTATCTTTCTCCGGAAGGGTGTGTATTATGTGGACGATTCTGATACCGATGCTGATGAATACTGTGTCAATTACATCATTTAATTACTGCGTGCAGAAAAAGCTTACTCGAAGACTATTTAAGTTCTTTTGGAACAGCAGACAGCAAGAAGTGACACAGCAGAAACTATACTGCAGGAAGTGTGAGGGAGGTTATGCAGTACCACGGTTAAAGTGGTTAAGGTGGGCATATGTGTTAAAGCACATTTGGACTGCCCTACGGGGAGCCCATGCAGCTGCTGCCTTAGCAAAGTACAATATGGGAAGGTTTACTAAACTACTAGGAGAGGAGCACACTGGTCCAACAGTAGAAATAATAACACCCTTCTACAAATTGGCAATCAAACACTTACAAGAGTTATCTGCAGGGGGTTTGCACATGGGAACCAAGCTTAAGGTTTCGGAAATATACTGGAAGCTATCCGACATGAATACACCGCCAGTGCCGGTGCCACGCAGTTGGCTGAGACTAGATGTGATTCAGATGTTGGACAACCTACACCATCATATAGGTTATGAGTCACGGAAGGACCTGGCATGGAGAATAATACACGGACACCTGCCAGTGGAGAAGAACAAAGCCAAATTTCGAGGGCACACGAATGTTGAGTGTTTTTTCTGTAAGGCGTGTGAAACAGTGGAACATGCATTCTTCTCTTGTCCGGTTACTCAGCGCATCTGGCTTAGTGTACACAAAACAATGGGAATACCACGCTTGACCAGGGAACAAGTACTATTCTTACAGTTCCCGGCCCCCATTTCCAGAGCAACACGCATCCTGATATACCTCCTAAATGAAGGTAAATATCAGGCCCGGAAAATCAGGAAAAGAAAAGAAGGCGGCTCTGCACAGGAGGTGTCAAAATGCACCCTTCGAACGATGCATGGTGCAATAAGAAGATTTTTGCTATTAGAATTACGACAACTTGGTAAACAAAGATTCCTACAATTATGGTGTTTCCCCACACCTTTATGTCGGCTTATAGATGACAACGTATATGTGCAGCTTAGATGGTAAGTATGAGGCTAGGCTAGGGAAGCGTATGTACCAAACAGATTAGTTTAGTTATTAGAGGAAAGCGACCAAGCCAGCTGCAGGTGTTTGGTCTCTCTCCCAGATGAACGGCAGCCGAGCATTGAAGGCTGCATGAAGCAACAGGAGTGTGGAAGAGGGGGATGACCCTAGAACCCATGTAGGGCAAGCCAACTCCAGGCGGCCGCCAACTAGGTGGTCACATGGACTGGGCCTTCCTCGGAGTGTGTCGGTGGGAGATTGAGCAGCCCAATCGGGTTGAGGTGAAAGATATGAGCGGACAAGGGTGTCTGTCCCTGTCTGCTCATTACAGGCCGCTAGGCAATCCCAAAGCAGGATCCATATAGGATTCTTGAAGGTAGTTTCCATACAAATATCTGGAAACTGGAAAACATGTCTGGTCTAACCAGCAAGCCTACCCACCCACTGATGAAGGCCAAATAGCCAGAAACATGCAGGACTCCGATTGGGTAATAAATATCCCCGTCAGGGGGACACATTGCCCATTCGGGGCAAAGAGCTTTGAATTCAGGTGAATAACAACTAAAAAATCCCTTTCATTCTTCGACGGCATGGTTTTTCCTCTCCTTCTCTTACTGTCACTTTCCTACCTCTTTTTTCTTTGCTCAGCCTAATAGGGATATTGAGGATAACGGACATCTTTATCCAATACCTTTTTCAAAACAGTGCTGTCTGGGTAGTGGTACTCAACTGAGAATAAGTAACAATAGCCTTCTCTATTAGTGAAGCGTTACTTATTCGAAGTAGTGCAATATCATGGCAACTCGTCGTGAAGGCAGAGCACAATATGAGAAAGAGCAAATGATGCCTACAACAACTACATTGTAGTTTATTAAGAGTTATCTATGGTGTATCTAAACACCGATATTATATAGATACCAAACTCTTAAAGTATTATGCCTTGTGCATTTATTTATTTTAAATTCTTAATAACAAAAAATGCTATTCTAGAATGTTCCCTTATATATAAAACAAACAATGGACTCCTACTCTCTAACAAAAAGCTGGAACCCACATCATGTGCGTTAATAATTACGTACTAATAAAATAAAATAAAAACTGCTGACATCTATTGGCCAACCCACTTTTTACACAACCGAATGGTGGGCCTTGTTAAGATCTAGACCTCTTTTAGCGCACCTGTATTTTTTTTATTTTTTGATACAAGTATGAGGTTAGATCAAAAAGTTTAGAGATTGAACTAATATTTGGGAATTGATAAAGGTTACTGGCTACTTAGATAAATCTCCTTGACACTATACACATCGAGTCCAAAAAAACGATAAGTATGGTAGATGGGGGGGTCACACTGATGGAGTACCTCGCAAGAAATTCTTAAATGGAAAGTGCAAAGTATGTGGGGACATTGTCATCATGCAAATGCCAATTCCATTGAAGCCCACTTTTCTGGCGTTTTTTCTCCTAGCATCGCATTGCACAATCACAGAAGAAATGTTTCGTAGTAGTACTGGTTTACTGGATTCGACGATCCTCAATGGCCCAGCGAGGATCATCACTCCATCGAAGTCCATTGAGGATCACGAGACTTCAAAAGACACTTATAATCATCTCCGAAAGCTGTTTAATGTTTGTTGGGTTTCAGTTGAACATTTTCCTAATTTAAAACAAAATCACTCATTTTAAAATGAGACCATGCAGATGAACAGGCGAGTCAAGTCATCCCTTACTAGGTATAGATAACTCACTAAACATGTTTCGACACCTTCGGTGACTCATCTAGACTAACAAAATTATTCACAGAACTTTATGAACAAATCTCACGATATGTGGCTTATAAACAAGACACGGATTATATTGCATTTTAAAAAATATGTCTACTTAATAAACTCTTTTTTAATGAATGAACGGACCAAAGCTGTTCAGAACAAATGACCTTTTTAGATTAACATTTGAAAACATGTATAGCAGTTGAAAGCGTGTTTATCTTTCTGGTATTTGTGTCTTTTCGCCAAGAGCTCTGTATTACCGAAGTCCCAATTCCCTTAATGCATTTGCAAGCAAACATCATTAAAAAGAGCTTTAATTTTACAATCCAAAGATCATAAAGCCTCCTGACTTCGTTTCACTAACTGCATAAGGCTTCAATAATGTGTCCATGGCAACTGCTGTAATTAGCCTCGTAGCCGATGCCATTAATGATGAAGATAGAAATTGAACTTCATTAGGCTTGGTGCGACAGTATGTTTGGAATGTGTTGTGATGGGGTAATGATATTGCCTGCTATCCTTACTAACGGATGCAAGTAATTGAGTCATATGGGAACAATTATTCACACACACACATATACACACGCACGAGAAGATGCTAACTTAATGAAACTCTTTCTCACCAATCGATGTAAAGGTAGAACCAGCAGTATTGTATTTATCCAATAGGATAATAATATCTTTACACTGAAACTTCGTTTATTGTTGCCCTGGTGGTAGCACGGTGGGTAGAATCGTCGTCCTCCTCATACGGGTGGAAAAGACCTGAGTTCGAGTCCCGTCGATGACGTGAGGAATATTTATGGGCCTTTTTCACAACATGGCTGAGTTAGTCAGTCTCAAGCGAGTGTAGCATGGTTTTTTCTCCCGTAAACTCAGATTCTTCGTCAACAACAAATCGAACACAGCACACGCGCAATTTAGAGACAATATACAGGGAGCAATATGGCCTTTGTGGCTGATGCTACTTAAACCCTACTACAACGCCACCACCAACAACAACAGTTTATCTACGTTAATTTCGCTGATTGTAAACAACGCGTAAAACAGGTTCGCTAGAAGACTAAGTGCACACATTTACCCATGTAGGCTTCATAATCATGTGTATATCTACTGTCAGTGTGACTGATATCCAAATTGGCATTTCTGATTAATTAAGAGACATAAGCAGGTTAGCCACAGTGTACTGTGACTGCACATCATAAACTGCTGTGGCTCCCGGACACGTTACAAATGTCAAACAAATTGTCATTTCTATTAAAGGTACGTATTTAATTAAAATATTCATTAACTGTTAGGGTCTTCATTTCTACTACATACGGTTTAATTTAGATGCAATGAACGTGACGGATTTGGTTTCCACGTGACTTGAAACCATCCTACAGTATTAGATACTTATTTCCCACAGTTGGCCTTCGTGGGTAGTACTTGAGGTTGGTCCTTGAGGTTGTCACAGACATTCTCTCAGATTTGCTAGACAAGATGTACTTGTTACTTGGGAGTCTAAAATGCTGATGGAACTGATATTCATGCGAAACTCAAGTCAAGTGGACCCAATTTCGGCGAAGTTCGAAATTGGGTCCGAAATTGGAGGAATGCCGCCCCTCTGTGTTACCAGCAATACTAGGTGGTAGATGACTCTCATCAACTGGTGCAATACCATCACTTTGCTTATTAGAGGCTTGAAGTGGTGGAACCCATGTTTAGTCTCTAGAGCTAAGTTCCGGTCAACCCTTCCCTACCTCTTCCATCATGAAGTATGATTGATGACTTTTGAGGTTATGATGAACATCTTGGCGAGATCCAATCTTCCTTACATCTCGAGGGTACAGCTCTAAAACGATGTTCGCAGGCCGGCCGCTAGTTGGTACACCGGACCGAACCTATTGGTAACTCTTTAGGAAGCTTCCAGATCAGCTAGTGTATAATCTTACTACCTCTACTCTGCCAGATAGTGACTGGAGGGAGTTCGAGTAGTGTGTATGCGAGGGGCATTGTTGAGGCCACGTTATGTCAAGGATCTGGGTATGTTCTTACCATGTGTACGCCATATCCAAAAATTTCATTACTTCATACAGCATGCCCCTCCCCACACTTTTTCTTACTATTCAATACACCATGAATTGTCAAACTAATAGAGTAAGCTTATCTGCGAAAAGATCTAAACCTCCCAAACACTTCCTAGTTCATTTCACAAATATACGTGGTCTCGATTCTAATCTCAACGATGTCCATTTTCACGTGCAGTCTGCCAAACCCCATGTACTTTTTCTGACAGAATCTCAGTTATCGGTTGATTCAACTACTGCTCATCTCAGATGCCCAAATTATTCGCTGTATGATTCCTTTCGCCTCACAGGTGTTACTTGTACATATGTCCGTTCCGATATTCCCTGTCAGAGACTTGGTAATTTGGAATCTCGTCTTTTGGATCTTCTCTGGCTTAAAATCTCTCTACCTCATCCTGTAAAATTCATTTGTTGTCTCTACCGTTCTCCCAACTTCACTAATCACTTGGAGCTCTTTGACTTCCTCTCTTTGCAACTTGACTTTCTCCAGTCCAACTTTCCTTACAGTGAGGTAATTTTCCTTGGTGATTTTAATGTTCACAACTCCAGCTGGCTTCCATTTTCTAGTCACACTGACCCAGCTGGTCGAGATGCTGAGGCTTTTGCAATTACTAATGACCTTGCACAGATTGTTCATTTACCTACAAGAATACCGGACAATCCTAATTATAAAGCCAACACACTTGATCTTTTTCTCACAAACAACCCTTCTAAGTACACGGTCGAAGTGGGTGGTCCTTTAGGCACCTCAGATCACAACTTGGTGATTGTTTCTTCGACCAAAGAACATGCAATTTACAGATGCATTATATATGGCACAACATGGCTTAAGTTGTTGATGCGCTTACAACAACGTTAGTTTCATCACCGAACTTTTTCACACCTTATAATTATAAAAACCATGTGCCAGTATAGGTATACATAGCTTGCGTATTAGAGTTCCAAATGCTTAGTAAAGAAATATCTGTCTCGTGCAAATCTTTTATCCCAAAATAAGAGGTCCGGATGCTTTTGACGGCAGATGTGTAGAACAGGAAATGAAAAGTACGAGTTTGAAATTTTTATTTTTGAAAAGAAACCTTAATTTCATCCTAAAACTCAGTTCATTCGTTTTTTTTTCAGTCTTTCTGTGTCACTCGTATCCGAAATATGTCTTGGTCCCAAGAGAATGAAAAAAATTCCGAGATTATTAGCATTTCTTGAATGCCAAATTTTAATAACTTTCTTCACACCCCACACACATAATTACTTAACTCCTAGAGCAAGGCGTGCCTCCTTCCAGATATTTCTTTAACACGCAATCACCAAATTGGGTGTCTAAATCCGAAATAGCTGCCTTGATTAATTTTATTGAAGCCAACCTGACTAATTGACCAAAATGTGTGAAATAATATTTAATTCAACACTGGAACAACGCTTACAAAAATATGTAGTCACACAAGTCTATTCATAACTAAATGGAGATCCTGTTTCCATTAGAATGATGACTATTTTTTATAACTTCCAGAAGAGTAATTTACAAAGAATGAAAACTATTTTTCTCTTCTTTGAATCATATTCTGGTCATGATAAGGATCATATATTGAAATCCTGCATGAATTTATTCATCTAAAGATAAAAAAAAAATGTTAGAACAGTCAGTGTGTGAAGCAGCTTAAAATTAGTCTATTTTAAATTGTATTAAATGATTACGTAGTGTTGCACTAATCTTACGCGCAGTGTGGCAAGGCACAGAGTCATGTTGAAAAACAACTTTGTGTTCTTTGAGAGAGAGAGATCTCTGATGACTGGCAGAAGAGTTTTCTTTAAAATTTTTGTGTAGTCACAATTAACAGCACCATTTGCAAAATGTATTCTGTCTACTCCTTTGTTCCTTATGCATGCCCAAACCATCTGGCCCGATGGAAACGTCACCGTTTGATTGATACTCCGAACGTAGTATTTACTATTGGATCTATAGCATGGTATTTAGCCCAGGTCAGTCATCTTTTCCTCATTGATTTTGTCAATAAGATCGTAGGAGGTCAGTATGCTTTCAGACCACTCATCTCAAGTCTGTCTTTCCGTTTGAGTCCGTTTCCAGATTTTCTTTAGACATTCCTGGTCTCACGTTTCTTTTTAAGCAACCTTGACGCAGTAAACAGTTTACAGGTAACTTTTACAACTATATGTCCAATAGAAAAGCTTTCCGTATAAGAAAAATAATTATACTTTTCATTCTTGGAGTTAACTGAGTGTATACCATACCGCTCAGTTACCATACTTAATAGGAAGTGAAGATAGATAGCAGCACATGGATGTTTTATAAACAAAATGATGCAATATCACTTTAATATTACAGAATGACAATGCAATATCACTCTAATATTACAGAGTGATTACGCAATATCATATTAGTATTACAGGATTATGAATGGTGTCTTGAGACGACATACTTTTGCCCATAGAGGGAGTTATTAGAGAAATATTAAACTTTAACAGGGTGATGCAATTTATATGGCAGTCATATTTCCAAAAACAACTTATTAAACGAATACACTCCGACAAAACCAAGTAGGCCAGACGAGTTTAAAACTAATCATTAACCATATTCTTGCCCAAGTTGGATTGAACTTTGGCAAGAAAGATATGGAGCCAACTCATAAAAAACTATGATTTGGAGGTGCTGTACAGAAATCATGCATAAGGAGGTAAGCACTATGCATATTTAACGTTTGTACAGTAAATTTAAGTATATTTATAATTAGTTCAAAGGATTATTTGTCTACTTTTACTCATATAGCTAATTTTAGGTTGCTTTATAAATTCCATAATAATAATTTTTCTTCTTGTTCATCATAATATAAAAATAAATTCCTAATTAATAATCGTAACTGTTTAAATGGATTTGGAAATCGGACTGAAGAAGCAGAATGCAGCATTCTTCAGTACAAAGAGAGACTAGATAGAAACTACTTGTTTTCTTGCCAACTTCGATAAAACATCACATGAGTAATTAGTCGAGAATGCGAATATCGACTTTAGAATCAATAGCGTTCGCTTGGAACGGACAGATAAACGTTTGGAAGAATAGAGAAGAATGTTCTGTCACAATAATCAGATCTTATTAGCAAAGCGAATACTATCAAGAAAGACAGAAAGACTAAAACAGACAGTGACGAAAACTGTTTCTCTTTATTGGCAGAAGTTTCACGTAAGAATTCACATCACATTGATTGCTGGTGAAGCAATTTCAAGAAATGATTAATCAGGATCTATTTTAAGGAGAAATTAGGAGAGACCTTATTAAATTTGGTAGCATTTTAACAAAATACAATTTTCAAAAATATGCAGATTTTAAATATATATTTAGTACCCTAAAAATTATTAAGTCATGAATAAGTTGTGCTGAAAGGAGTCCATTTTTCATGCGACCGTAGTTACAAAAATCCAATTTCAAAACGAAATAAGATTTGGCAGCCCTGATTCACTACTGAAGAAACGGATAGGCTTAATTCACCTCAGCAGTCTCAGCCCCTTTATCCTTCTTTATGTACTCTAATATGCTTTATACTGAATTAGCTTTGCTGAATAGCTCACCTTATCAGCAAACTGAGTTATTCTCCTGCGAGGAACAAGAGATAAATTGGAAGGCACACGAACTGAATAAAATACTGACTCGAATGTAAAGTAGTTCTGACATTATAGAAAATAAGCTGCTGCTTGTTTTGTTTCTCTGCTGATGAGCAGATTAAATTTTCAGAATTTATTATCCGTTAAAGAAAATATTATTTTAGATAATTTAATATTGCAAATAATTACCAAACATATCTTGTAGAGTACATGGAAAATAACAATTTAGACGATTTGTTGTTGTGTGCTTTCGCCAGCGCCCTCTACTACAGTTCCATTGAAGTTTTTAAAATAAAAAAAAAAAATCTAATTTATATTTATTTAATTTAAAATCTGCATTTTAGGGTGATGTTGCATTAAATGAAAATTATTCCTTGAAAATATAAAATAGGGTATAAATATAAAAAAATAATAATGATAAATATTCTGCAAATATAAATTTGACAAAATTACAGTTTGTTTAACTCACCCTTTTCGCTAGCGCCCTCTACCAAAGTGCTGCTGAAGAAATAATCAACAAATATAATTTTAAATTAGAAAAAAAAAAATACTAATTTAAATCTTTTATTCAGATTTTTGAAACTAAAAAATAAATCTGATTTTAAATATGCATTTTACGATGATATTGCATTAAATAAAAAATATTACTTATTAATATAAAATTGGCATAAAGTTAAGCTATTTTTTTATTCTTGTGATTTTCTTTAGCGCCCTCTACTGAAGTTCTTTTGGAGATGAATAATGAACAAATATTGTTTTAAATTAATAAAAATGCTGAATTTATCCTTTTATCCATAAGCCTATGATATTTTTTATTCATAAGCTTTTAAAACAAAAAAAAAATCATTTAGAATCTGCATTTTACGATGATATTGGGTTAAATGAAACATATTCCGTTGTAAATAAAAAACAGGATAAAATTTTAGCTCAGCTACTGCGAAAGATTGCATTTTAATATCACTGTTGGTTGCAGAACGATATTGAATCCTAAACTCAGTTATATACATGGGTAAAAACGATGCCTTGTTTTTTTTTTTATCCACTATTCTCTCGTTGTTTTGATCTGAGTGTGCAAAAGAATTACATTTTCTCGAAGTTATTTGGAACATCCATCTCCTAGCAAATAGCAAATTTTCACCTCAGCCCTGAGGGTATCGACAGAAACATTAGTTGTGTACGTGTTTTGCTACTCACAAGAAATCCATAGAGCGCTATTTGAACCCAAGTACTATGTTCGGGAGAGAGCGGCACATCATTAAGAAAAATGTACAAGGATTTGATCGACGGCTGATTTATGGGTAGGGAATAGCTTACCATTAATCATCACAAAAAAGCAAATAGGCCGCAATAACAGGAAAAAATGAAATACAAAATTTCAAAACACGAAACAAAAAAGCGAAAACTGTACACTTATGTACTGTACACCTATCGCCAAATGGTGATAGCTCAATTTCTGATACAAATAACATAACTTGACCTGCCAACAAATGAATTTTTAAAATGTATTTCGTTTATAAGAATTCGGTGGAAACATTATTATTTATAGTAAGAAATGCTATTATTTATATTAATATTTTAATAAACTAGTAAGTATGTTTTGTTTGTGCTCCTTACTTCCGAGAAAAACTTAGGATTTTCATTTCGTACACTGAGGCCTCGTGGCTTTATCTGCCTGGTCTCTTCTTCTAAACAACTTAACACAATCCAAGAAAAATTTTCGTATAATTTATCAACACCGACGTACTTTAATTAGAAGACTTAATTTACTCTTCGTGGGCTATAGTGTCGGCGTGGATAAAAGTACAGGCGTTAATAAAATGCGATTAATTTGAAATCTTAAGGCAGAGTAAACTTTTTAGTGGTTTTAAACTACTGGTCAAGTTTATAAAATTATTTTTAAAAATGCAAAAAAATTAATGTAAACTAAATTGAAATATTGTGAACCTACAAAGAACTGTATCGAATTAGAAATTTTGTATTATAGTAATTCAGTGGAAAAACTATCATATCGACAGAGCCTCAAACGCGGTGAGTCTCAAGAGTCAAAGGGGCTCAACGGCTAATATTGTATGTTTTTAACAAGGGGCGGGGACGTTTGCAAATCGCGCGCGAGGGCTCAGAGTTTGCTACGGTAATTAAACAAAATTCTAATGCTAGCTTCAGTGCGTTGCCAAGAGTAAATTGCTTGATCCGCTTTAAAAGCTAGAAAACAGATTAGTTCATTCCTTTTGCTGCGCCTTATGAAGGATTGAGTTGGAATGCAGTCAAGATAGCCCTCGCGTGTAGCATAGTGGTTATAATATCTTTATTGCAATCAGCGAAAATAAGTAAATTTTACATGCATGCCTGATTCAATGCCCATAACAGCAAAAATGCTAGGGGTTATAATCACATCCTCCCTACACCGATGGAAAATGCTCGGACTTGAATCCCGTCAATTGACGAAAGGAATTTCTATGGTATTTCTTTTCATAACGTGGCAGTCAGTCAGTCAGTCCCAGGCGAGGGTTGCATGGTTATTTCCTCCACAAAACTTCAATTTTTCGTCCAGGAAACAGGCAACTCGATCACAGAACACATGCAATTTACGACACGATATACTGATGCCTCATAGCTTTAGTTGTTTTGGTTTTATGAGCTTTTTTAACATAGTACTAAAGTCTGGTCTCAAGCGACTGCCACATGGATCTTCTCATGGAAAACCACTGACACAGCACTGTCTAGATGTTTTGATGCAAATTTTAAACAACCCAACCAGTTCCAAAGATGCAAGCAGAGAATATGGTTGCTATCAGCAACAATGACATTGAAGTCTCGCGATGTCAATACATTAACTTGCCTGAGAATCCAATACTCAGATTCTAGAAATACTGTATTTTCAGTATTTCACGTGTTGCTCCAGACCAAATTTCAGCTTCGTACATAAAGATGGGATGTATGCATTTCTGAACGTGATTTTTAATAACTGATTTCTTTAGGATGGAGGCAGTTTCCGGCTTGATGATGCATCTAGCTTTTTGTATTTTCTGAGAAAGAAGCATATAATGGTTGTTGAAGGAGAGCTGAAAAGTACTGGAATTGTGCCAAACACAATTCCAATACCTTTTTGTGGTAGCCTATTTGAGCCTGGAATGTTCTGAATACAAAGCAGTTTGAACTGATTTATTGTCATTGATAGCCAAACTAAGCGAAACAGGTGACGCCATTAAATTTTTTGCCTGACAGTAACCCTGATGAATCTAAGGTTTTGAAATAATCACTGTATGCTATTATATTATGAATTACAAAAGCTTCACCTGTGTATATATCCAAACACAAATTAGGTTTTCTACAAAATGCTTCAGTGGGGAAACTATCGTAGAGCCAGGTCTTCCATTGCGAGAGGGCCCGAGAAATCAAGGGACTTGGCACGATTGTTAACGTCATATAAGGACTATTCGGAAATCGAACGAGACGAGCGACAAGAATTTATAATTTCATCTCTGAAACCATCAATTTCATTTTGTGAGTCATCATAAATTACTTTGATCTTCTATTTCAAATAAACATAGTGGTCATAATGTGTTTATCGTTCAGTGCTAGTGGTTTCCCACAAAACCGGTAGTCGCAGATAGCAAAGTGGTTATAACAGAAATCCTCCCCACACCAAGTGGAAAAGGTCCAGGTTCGAATCCTGTCAATGATGCCAGGAACTCGCATGGGCATTTTTCACTTCGTGCCTGAATCAGCTAGTCTTAGGCGAGGATAGTAAGGTTTCTACAAGGAAACTCCGGTTTATCCTTCAGCAAAACAGGTTGTTGTTGTAGTAGGATTTTAAGGACATCAGCGACTAAGGTCATATTATTCCATAGAACACATGCAATTTACTGTCTATATGTAGAGTGAGTTCTGTGGTCGATTTTCTGTTTTCTGGAAGAAAAACCCGAGTTTCATGGAGGAAAAACCATGCTAGCCTCGCCTGAGACGGGCTAACTCAGCCATGTTGTGAAACAGGCCTGTAAAAATTCCTCACATCATCGATGGGACTCAAACTTATCCTCCCCACACCGGGTGGTGTGGGGAGGATGAGTTTGAGTCCCATCGATGATGTTTGAGTCCCATCGCCATCCTCCCCACACCACCCGGTGTGGGGAGGATGGCGATTTTACCAACTGTGCTACTCGCAAGGGTGCAAAACAGGCAAACCGACCAGAGAACACATACAATTTACAAACGTATTACACATGGATAGATGAGGAATTCTTGGATGGAACCTAATATGATTATTTTGTTACTTACACTGGTCAGAGTTTTACCAACTTATATACATTAATGTTTTATAACTCTTCTATGCACGAAAACTTTGCATTTAGTGATAGTCTTTTAGCGAAATTTAAATGGAAAATACCTCAGAACTATAAAATCATTTTAGCTTGAGAAAAAAATTTAAGGATTTATTTTTAATCTTTCATTAAAAACCAGAACACATACAAGATGGCGTCTTTACTCTTCGCACGTGATCTAATAGGTCACAAAGGTCCCTAGTTGATATCGTCATGGTCAAGGCATTTAGAATTACCTTGAATAGTGCGCATGTGCTGACAAGAACGTAAAAATCATTGTAAGACTTTGTAGTTTCATCTGAAAAATGATTAAAATTCAAAATTCTTTTGATCAATTTGTAATTTTTCTCATCGTATTTCAGTTTATCTGTCCCGGCAGCGTTGCAAATGTATATCAGCGTTCATTAATTATTCATTCTATAATCACAATTGTCGTGTTTTAAAAAAAAATACATTCATCAAATCTGTACAACTTCTAAGAATTCTTAAAACTGTCTTATAACCATGAAGGAATTTAACTAGTTCAAAAAAAAAAAGTTTTCTACACATAATTACCTGAATCTATTTGTCCATTGTTGTTGCTAGGAAAGAAATAATTTATTCCTCATGAGAATTCGTTGCACAAGACTTACATTAAAATTTTTTTATGTTCAATTTCTGTCATGGAGAGTACATATTGCCCAATCCGGTAATTATTCTCACACGGTAAATAGCTGCATTTAAATTCTTTTCCTCCAGAATTTTTGCAAAAGTGAAATGCTTAATTAAGACAAATATACCCTTTGAGTGGATTACAGTTCCAGAAGGATAGAGATAGCCATGAAAGGAAGACATAAGCTAACGCAGCGAACAAACAAATTACAATACTTTCCTGGTTAATTAAGATACTTATTAATGTAGGTCGCTTTTGGTACTGAATAATAAAAGTTGGAATTTTTGAAAGATTAAATTTAATGGATTGGAAGGGAATGATCTTCGAAGATGAAAAAATGATTAAAAGAGGGATGGAAAAGAAATTATAACATATGAAAGATATATAGACATCTGCTGTATTTTATTTTGTCTTTTTACAGAGTTATGTAAAAAGACAAAAAACAAGAAATGAGTATATTAGAATGTTTGTGTAGTTTGTGTCTTCAGCCTTTCATTCTCTATTATATTCTTGTCCATTACAAAATGGATCTTCTGGGTATCAATGTGGTTATAATCACCATCCTTCCCAACCGGGTGGAAAATGCCTGGTTCGAGTCCTGTTGATGACACGAGGAACTTTTATGGGCTTTTTTCACACCATAGTGAAGTTAGTCGGTCTCTAATGTGAACAACAAGGATTTGACCTCTGAAAATTCGAGTTTTTCGTCCAGGGCCAGCAAAGCAGACAAACAGACCAGAAAGCACAAGCAATTTATGGATATAATACAAGTTTAGAACAGCCTCATAGATCGAGAACACACCATCACAGCTGCTTTCAGTCATTCTGATTGTCCCCAACTTTTGAAGACCGAAGAAGAATAAATAGAAGACAATCCTTCATCTGTAGTTTGTGAAGAATCCACCAGAAACACCAAAGAGTATTTCCTCTTGTTACAAACTTTACTTGAAATACAAATTTCCTTGTCTGTCACATCCTTTTTAAATCTGGAAGGTATGTCTTGTGATCCCAATAATTTCACTAAATTTGCAGAGACCACTCATCTTGACTTGCGCTGTCCAATGGCACCTTCACATATCCGTAGTATCTCGATAATCCGATGAATACATCTAACGTTCAGTAGGACTAAACCCAACGCACACTGACGTCCTCTTAGAAAGACATACAAAGGATAATCCATTTCTTTATTATAGTATCGACATCAGCGCCACCTATCCGTTGATGCATGTTTATCCAGCATTATCACCGGCTAGTCCCATTACTTTTGGTAGGGTAATTCTGTGTGCTGTGAAATCTCAGACTTATTAATTCACACATAATTTATTTTATACTCATATCTCTGTAAGACCAAAGAAACAGATGATTAACTCGGATCCTTACATGTCAGGGACCACGGTTAAATATGTTGTTTATGTAATAAACGCCATATTGCACACAGAAGAATGGCGTTGCAAAGGCTTAATGATTCTGTAATAATCTTATTTTATAGCCTCGGCAAGAAGCATTATGAGGGCCTTTTATTGGCACAGTTACTTTTTAAATGGCTCATTTGTGTCCGGACCTGATAATAAAATCCGGGAAATTCATATTCGTTTGCAGTAACGTCTTTCTGGTATGTGCTTCAAAATTGTAGAGATTGTGAGCCGTTGTGTAAATTTTTTTGATCTACAGGAGTTGGACAAAATAGTGGAAACACCCGTTTTGATGTTTATTTAGGGGTGATATAAAAAGGGACATGAAGAAAATGATTGATCAGTCTGGATTCTAAAGAAGATTGTTGGTGCACGCCTAGCAGGGGATCGGTGGTTAAAACTGCTGATTTCTTCAATGTATCCAAAGAAACTGTTTCGAAAGTGGTCTGCGTTCACTTAGTATGGAAAAACAAAATCTGATAGAAGGAATTGAGGTAGAAAATCGAAGCTATCTGAAAGAAACCACCGGACATTGTAAAGGATTGTGGCCAGAAAACATAAAACGATTGCCTCAAAAAGGACCTATTCTGAATGACTGGGTTAGTTCCAAGATGCAAACGTTGTTTCCCACAAACGATGCCATGTTTCAAAATAATGATGCTCCAATACACACGCAGCCAGATTATGTTCAGTCTTGGTTTGAGGAACATGAAACTGAGGCTAAACCATCTCCCATGGCCTTCACAATCACCAGACTTAAACTTTATTGAGCCACTGTGGGCATGTTTGGACAGGAGATCGAGAAGCAGATTTTATCACTCAAAGACCGACCTTGAAATGTTCCTACGTGAAGAATGGTCCAGTATTTCCCTTACGGCGCTTCAAGAATTATTGGAATCTATTCCACCTAGAATACAATGTTTTAAAAGCAAAGGATGGCCCAACACCATATTAATGCATACCTGTAACTGTATCACGGGTGTTTCATTATTTTGTCCTTCCCCTGTATGTCTTAATTAATCATATAAGTCTTATATTTGACATTTTAAAGATTTAAAGCTGAAGACAAAAGAGACTTCAAAATTAAAGATGGCGAGCTTTCAAAAATTCGCCTTATTTACTCCGTTTTATCCATTCCATTACCTGAGTAAGAAATTAAACTTGAAACCAGTGTCGAAGTTGCGGGTGTTCCATAAAAGAGTGGTGTGACAGGCCAACAAATAGTGAGAGGAGATTCTTTGCAGAACAAAGAGTATGCGCGACAAGTTACATACCTTCGAGCGAAAGAGACGTGACAGTGCGCGATTACTCTCAGCTCTAAATAAATGGTTACACCGCGTCGCGCCCTCTAGTGTCCAGTCGGTAACAATGCACTCCATCATCTGCTGCACACTGATGAAGAAAGGTTTGAAAGTCAACAGATTCTATTTAACACACTAAGCATTCGCTTAGAAGCACCACAGTTGCATAGCCAAAAAGGCACACACACACACACACACACACACACACACACACACACACACACACACACACACACACACACACACACACACACACTACCTCTTTTCCCTTTTCTCTCCCTTTCTTTCTTTCTTTCACGCTCTCCTTTCTATCTTTAATTCTCTTTTTCCTTCGCCTATTTCTATCTCTATCTCTCTATCTATCTCTTTCTTTTTCTCTTTTGTCTGTCTGTTTTTTCTCTATTCTTTCTCTCTTTTTTTCTCCTTTCCTCTGTTCTTTCTCTCCTTTTTTTCTTTTCCTCTGTTTCTACCCTCTATTTCTTTCTTCTTTCTTCCTGTTTCGTTTTCTTTCACTTCTTTCTCTATTTCTCTCTCTCTCCCTTTTTCGTTTATTCTCTTCTTTTTCACTTTCTTTCTCTTTCTCATTCTTTCTTACTATCTTTATTGCTCTCTTTCTGTCTGCCTGTGTGTTTTCCAATACTTTAGCCCTATTTTCTTCTTTCTTTATTTCTCTCCTTTCTCTTTCTTTATTTCTCTCCTTTCTCTTTCTTTTTCTCTTCTTTTTATCTTTAATTCTATCTCTTCTTGCCCTCTCTTTTCTTTTTCTCTCATTTTTATCTTTAATTGTATCTCTTCTTGCCCTCTCTTTCTTTTTCTCTTTTTTCCTCTATGCTTTCTCTCTTTTTTCTCTTTCCCTTTCTCGCACTATCTTTCGATTTTTTCTCGCTTCTCTCTCTCTATCTTTCGTTCTCACTTCTTTATCTCTCTTTTCTCTTTCTCTTTCTCTATCTTTCGATTTTTTTCTCGCTTCGCTCTCTATCTTTCGTTCTCACTTCATTCTCTTTATTTCTCTCTATTCTTTCCCTCTTTCGTTTTCTAAGCTTTTTTTTACTTTCTGCTTCTTTCTTACTATCTGCTCTCTTTCCGTCTGCCTGTCTCTCTCTTTCCGTCTGCCTGTCTCTCTCTTTTCTGTTTCTTTAGCCGTATCTTTTCCTTTATTTCTCTGTTTCTTTTCTTCTCTTTTCTATCTTTAATTCTCTTTTTTCTTTGCCCTCTCTTTCTGTATCTTTTTCTCTTTTTCATTCTGTTTTTCTCTTTTCCTCTCTTCTTTATTTTTTTCTCTTTCTTTTTCTCACTATTTTTTCTCTAGCTTCTCTCTCTCTCTATCCTTCGTTTTCGCTCACTTCTTTCTCTTTTTCTTTATTTCTTCTTCCTCTCTTTTTTTCGTTCCTTTTTTTCTCACTCTCTCTTTTCTTCTCGCTTTTTTCGTTTCTTTCTTTCTCTCTCTCTCTCTCTCTCTCTCTCTCTCTCTCTCTCTCTCTCTCTCTTTTCTTCTCTCTTTATTTCTTTCCTCTTTCTTTTCCTTTATTTGTTTCGTTTTTCTCTCGCTCTCTCTCTCTTTCTGTCTTTATTTCTCTATCTCTCTCTCTCTTCTTTCTGTCTATCTTTTTCTTTTTCTCTTTATTTCGGTTTTTTCTCTATTTCTTTCTCTCTCTTTCTCTCACTTCTTTCCCTCTTTCGTTTTCTCTCTTCTTTTTGACTCTGTTTCTTGTTCTTTCGCCTTCCACCTTTTTCTGTCTCGTTCTTGTCTTCCTCTCTCTCTCTTATTTCTCTCTCTCTCTCTCTCTCTCTCTCTCTCTCTCTCTCTCTCTCTCTCTCTCTCTCTCTCTCTTCTCTCTCTCTCTCTTCTCTGTTTTCGCTTTCGTTCCCTTTCTTTGTTTCGATTTTCTCTCGCGTTGTCTTCTTTCTATCTTTATCTCTCTCTCTCTCTCTCTCTCTTATATATATATTTTTCTGATTAGGGACCTGCTATTCTTAAAATAAATTATAACTCCCTCTCACGAAAGATTTTTGAAACTAAAACTAAATTCCAAATAATCATATTATTTTGGATAACTTTTGAAATTATTCCTATCAGTAGTCGGACGAATGGATGTTGAAAGGACTGAGGATTCTTTAAATGGGGTTGAGGTGGAAGACTTTCTGAAAGTAGAACACCTAATTGGATAAATAAAATATTTTTAAATACAAATTTTAAAATTCGAATACAGAATTTTTTGTACTGGATGCTTTTTAAGCACCAATGCACCAAAAAACAATACAACCTTACCTAAGCACCAGAGATATTAGAAACTTATTGTACTGAACATCCCGCATGGATCGAAGAGACAGTTGAGAGGCTCGAATTCCTGTACATTGTAATTTTTGGGAAATACAAGTGAAGGAAGGTTGTTTCAGAAATCAAAAGTAGAAGGCATCATTGAGAAACAGGAAAAGTAGTTTCTGCTACTTTCGAGTCGGTTGCCATTGTTGTAAAGTTTTAGGAGTATCAGCGACTAAGTCCATATTGATCCGTGTATACTGTTTGTAAATTCCATGTGTTCTGAGGTCGATTTTCTGTTTGCCTGGACAAAAAACCCGAGTTTCCGGGAGGAAAAACTATACTACCCTCGCCTGAGACCGAATAACTCAGCCACATTGTGAAAAAAGCACCATAAAAATTCCTCCTGTCATCGACAAAACTCGAACTCAAGTCTTTTCCACCTGGTGTGGAAAGGACGGCGATCCTACCAACTATACTACCCAAGAAGGCTTTGGAGTCAGACAATAAATGGACCTATAACCTACATCTCTCTCTCTCTCTCTCTCTCTCTCTCTCTCTCTCTCTCTCTCTCTCTCTCTCTCTCTCTCTCTCTCTCTCTCTCTCTGAACACGATACAATAGCCATAATTAAATTCTTCATCCATCTCCTAATGATACCATGTATCCAATTGTATAAGCATTGGTTGATATAATTACAAGCTCGAATTCATTTAATTTATATACAATAGCTCTGGATTTACTACATCGAAAAATTAAATTTTGTGTCCCTTGGTCTTTTACAAACCTGACATCAGCTTGAACAAGTTTTTCCTGGTAGCATGTGCCTTCTCGTGGTTTTGGCACCTATTTCAATGTTTCTTTCTGTGCATAAGGCAATCACACATTGGACACAAGCACTCACAGGATGCGTGCAACTGTCATTTTGGTCCATGTCACTAACCTCCATTATTCCAATTACTCCCCTAACTCAAATGAGCAGCGTCCCTCAAAACTGTTAAGATATTCTCAATAACATTAGCAAAAGCCCTTGCACTTCCTCTGTTCAAATGAATACCACCTTTAGAAACCATTCTATTAACTAGGGCACGCCGTGCTGTGAAAAAAAATTCGATCTTTAGATCTACAGGTAAACCACAAAGCTCTTATCATAAATTTCGTTTATAGTCTGCAATTGTGCGCCATTTTTCAAGCATGATCTTATATTTCTTGACCAAATCATCTATTTGTTTTCGTCTCTGATTTCGCTATAGATTTATAGCGCTTTCTTAAAAAAAGATTTCATTTTATATCTTAATGAAATTTTAATTTTGTTCAGAAATGCATGTACGCAGTAAACAAATGATTTGATTCGAACCCTCCCCCAATACGATTTTTTATATAATCAGTTCTGTGTCGAGGAGATATTTTAAGAATTCAATAAAGTAGATTATCTTTACAAGTGATTTAAGTTTTTTTTTACATTTCCAATAGGAATAATTTATAACTAATTAACATATATTACTTTTTTTAAATATCATGGATGTATTGCCAAAAAAAAACAAACTTTTCCTATATTTCTCCTTGAGTTTTGGCAAAGATTTATTATTCTCTGTAGACCGCAACCCAGATAGTTCAGGCTCAATAATTTTATGCTACTGAAAAGAGAGATCTGTAAAGAAACTCGTGTGGGACCTGTCATCTTTTTTGAAATATTGCTAATAATGAAACAGATAGCTGCTTCTCTTCGGAATTATAAGAAGAGTTGAAGAAATGTTGAAATTCTCCAGACGAGACCTCCAGACAATCTTAGAAAATTTATTCCTTTAAGACGGCATCGGTTATTAAAAGTTTTCAGCAAAAAGAAGGAAAATAAGATGGGAAAAAAATAAAACACCGGATTAAAGAAGGAATTTATTTTATGGAAAAAAGAATGGAGTTGAAAATTTCACAACTGTCTTCGCAATTTCCAACATTCTTTTTTTACTGTAGAAGGAATTTTTCAGTAAGGGTGTGGTGACATCTTTCGGACAAGATTGATTATCATTACTAATACGGCGATATATTTTCTACGCACGCATGCGCAATACTATTTAGCTATTTCAACACTGAGCGTTATTCGATTCGTTGTTCGATTCTTTTTTCTCTGTCATTTTTTCAGCAAACTGCAAAAACACAAGGTAATGAAAATCTGTCTCACTACAAAGCGAATGAGCGTGGTGGAAAAAGGTTCAATGTAGTACGTGCCTTTAACTGCTGTCCTTGTTTCACAGGTGGTGCTTGGTGTGTCCCCTGCGCGCGGTCTCGTTATTTAGTAGCCACACCTTATATCTATAGGACAGCTTCAAAAATAGTAAAACCAACCTGCATAGAGGGTATAACGCATGCTACAAATCCTTAGGAGGTTCCTTGGCAAACTGGATTAAAAATTAATAATTTTAAAACTATACAAGGAACTCGCAAGTAAGAGCGAATTATTAGTCGACATTTTCCACATCCTTAGCCTACAAGTTTGCCAGAATTAACTGAAGCAGACTGTTTTTTTTTTTTTTTTACTTTTTCGCAGAAGAAAAGATCCAGGAAAAAATATGTTCTTGCACAAATCTGAAGAGTTTTGTTGATAAAGTTTCAAATAAACAGAATTAAGTATCCTACGAGAACATACTTATGATATGTACTTCTACTATATCACAGAGCATATTTAATACTCCTACGAACAGAAGACACTACTCAATGTTTTCTTTTAGCTGTCAACACAATTATCCGCTAATGGAGTAAGAAACATAATAGAGAAATGACAGGCTTTCAGACAGTTCAACAAAAACCTTATTTGTTCTATTTGAGGGCCTTCTGAGGCATTAACATCTTGCGTATGCCAAGCACGTAGTTTGAGAAAGTCTAGTTTTGTAAGTTCCTTTGCAGGAAGTTCTGAAATCTTTTCCGGCCACTGAATCTACGTAATAGGCAAGTGAAAAATGTGTGATCTCTTCGAGAATTATAAACAGGAAACGTGAAATTTGTAAAGGTATTTTTTAAATAAAATATTCACTGTTGTGGGGGACCACTGGTATCGCTGACAAATACACACACTATGTTAAGTCAAGTACCAGTTAATATCCTACATTTTTATGCAATGTCTCGATTAAAAATTAATAATTTTAAAACTGTACAAGAAACCCTCAAGTAAGAGCTAATTATCAGTCATAATTTTCCACATCCTTGACCTACAAGTTTGACAGAATTAACTGAAGCAGACTATTTTTTTATTAAGTAAAAATTCCACATATATTAATTACAGTGCATAAAACAATTTTTCGACAGGACCTACAATTTTCGAGTTTTAATTTTTCAAGGTGGGAAAGGACTTTATGACACCACGTACTAATTAATAATTTTAGTTCCAAAACTCAAAGCCAAATTTCAACGCAGTCCGTTCTTTCCACAGATCCACAAAGAGGGCTCAGAGTAAGGGATCTTTAATTATAATCAGAAAGAAGTAGCTTTACTAATAATAGCAAAAAAGAAAGGAACATGGCGGATTTCCACTGGCTCGATTTCAATGAAATATGGGTAGCTCGACAAATCCTTCTAAAATACCTAAATATAAAAATGCATGAAAATCCGTCTACTGGAATTCGATTATTATACACGGACAGATACGCGGACTGAATGAAGATTAATAAAGTATAAAAAGTAAATTTTCTTACCAACGTTCGCAATTATCTGAAACCTCTACAAAAAGACGGGATTAAGTAGACTGGATGGGATTGAAGATTTGTTGTTGTTGTAGGATTTTAGTAGCATCAGTAACAATGGTCTTAGTCGCTGATGCTCCTAAAATCCATATTTCTCTTTGTCTGTAAATTGCATGTGTTCTGATGTCTATTTTCTGTTTTCTGGACCAAAAAGCCGAGTTCCTGGGAGAAAAAACCATGTTGCCCTCACCTGAGATCGACCAACTCAGCCACGTTATGAAAAAGGCCCATAAAAATTCCTGACATCGACGGGATTCAAACTCGGGGCTTTTCCACCCGGTGTGGGGAGGACGGTGATCTTGCCAACTGTGCTACCCACGAGGGAGGAATCGAGGAAACCACAAACAAAAACGGACAAGTCTCATACCAGTAATGTATGAGCATTTCCTAAAGCTGCAATTATTACCTATAGCTGACAGAAAGTGTTGCTCATTGTATACATAGATCCCTTCTTTCTTGTTTTACCATTTACCCCTTCATGGAGGTTCATGCGTTAACAATAGGGGACCATAATACAGGTTTTGATACCATGTCAGAATTTCGAGAAAGGACTAACTTTTCTCACTACACATCCTTTATAATTATTTAAAAAATCAATGTCAAGAGCCAAATGGATTTCCTTACACATGAAACCTTGTTTACACAGGCTAAGCTTTCTTTCACGAATAATTCATTGAATATTCATCCGCTAGGGATGTCCTCACTTGACTCCCATCAGGCGGAAGTGATTACAAGATAAACACATATTTTATGTTTCTAAGTAGCGAAACTAACTACACAAAGACACTTGGCATCTTAGATGTGTCTTGGAAATGTGTATGTCAGCTTAAAAGCGTCAGTTTTATTAAGACCTATGAGGCTCGCTCTCCTACTTCGACACCAACATATTATGTGACTTGCTGACAGCTAATTTCCTAGAACAATAATTTGCTTTTAGGATTTCTAGAAGTGTTTCTAAATTACAGTCGGATGCGATGAAACTTCTGTGATATATTAATCCCATACTTATTTCCAGTTAGAATGGATGTGCGAATTAATTTGGTGGATTTCTATATTGATGGTAAGAAGCGGACCCGGGATTATGACATTTTATTAGAAATAAGGAATAAAATATTTCGCGAAAGGGAAAAGTATTTTATTTGTAGTGCAACACCGAAACAATTCTTGGTGATGGCTTTGCAATGAGCTGCCTGGCATTGCACTACTTTCAAACAGATGGTTTCTCCAAAAGTTTAACTCGCCATTTGTTTAAAAGATGAGACTAATATGACAGCCTGTTTCAGAGCTAACTTGTCCCTCATTATATAGCAGGCAGTCTCTAGTGAAAAAGAGCTGAAAAAACAGATGTAAAGAAGTGTTTGGAGTGAGCTGCCATAGGTATATAAGATCAGTTTAAAATTTGTAATAATGTTAACGCTGTCTGTTGAAAGTAGCTGTAATACAAAGGCAACTCGTTACAAAGGCAAGTTTGTTCAGTTGTGAGAATTTTCTGAATTTTAGAGAGGACATCCCTCTGTAAAATTCAGAAACATAGGTAGCACAGTTGGTAGAATCGCCGTCCTGAGTTCGAGTCCCATCGATGACGTGAAGAATTTTTATGAGGTTTTTTCACAACCGGGCTGAGTTAGTCGGTCTCAGATGGGGAGAGCATGTGTTTTTTGTCCAGCAAAACAGAAAATCGATCCCAACACACCCTTAACCGTTGAGTCTGCTAAATAAAAACCCTATTATTACAACAAACTTACCTTCATAACAAGTTACCCTAGTATTGCACCACTTTTAACAGATAGCTTCAACTATTGTATATTACAACTTTGAAAACTGATTTCTTAGACTGCATGGCAACTCACATAGAGACCACCTCTCTAATGAGGGACCAGTTAGTGATTAAACTGGCTCTTATAGCAGTCTCATCTTTTAAAAAAATGGAAGATTAACTTTTTGGAGAGGGCCATCTGTTTGAAAGTAGTGCAATACTAGGGCAACTAGTTGCAAAGGCAAGATTGTTCTTCTGTGAGAATGCACGTTGTATTATTTATGCAATTTAAATCCTACTGAGCCCAAAAACAGATCAAAGGACAAGATAGTTCTGCAATTTTTATCAATTTCTAATTGAATTTTGGAAAGTTTGCCACTTTGAAAATAACTGGAAATTTTTGTGGAGGTATTTGACTCACCCATTCGCGTATTATTTGTAGCGAAGAATAAGTCTTCTGTTAAAATATACTGTGTAATTTATACTTGTGCACTTAAGTGTATACTCGCCTAACAAATTATTTTCTTCATCACCAATCTAATTTCAACTTCAAATTGCATTAAAAATTTCAATTTCTTGCGGCCCTGTCTTATCAATCAAGTAAAATCTTTTCTGGTAAAATATAAAAAAAGACAAAAACCATATCTAATGCATTACTTCATTTATATACATTCTTTACTCCAGGATGCTTTATTTATTCGAAAACACTGGAAGTGGGAAATGGCTTCCTAAGTCTATAAATCCTGCTCAGTAAAACTCATTTAGCTTGCCGATAACTTGCATAATATTCTTAGCAAACTCCCCAAGCAGTAGATAAATACAATTTCCGGAAAATTATTTTTTCCCTTGAAGATACAAAAGGAAAAAATATTAAGAATGTCGCTACTTCTTTTTTCATATTAAAACGTAAAATAAATTGAACTCCAACTCCAGTCTGACGTTATAATTGCTACTTTCATTTTTCTTTACTGATGCCCTGAAATAATTCGCATGAAAACAGATGCTAGGTTGTTTTTATTGCTAAATTTCTCAGACGCAAGGATTCTATGAAGTGTTTCGATGAAGAAAAACAAAAAACGCTACAGTCATTCGAATAATTTATGTAAAAGAAAAATAAATTTCAATTTAATTATTTTAAAGGTTGTAAACAAGAATTCATTAAAAAAAAACCCAATAATTTAAAACATTAAGCCTGTTGTTGTTGAAATAGGGTTTTAGGAGCATCGGCCATATTGTTTCGCAATTTACAGACAATTATATTGTCTGTAAATTGCGTGTTCTATGGTCGATTTTCTGTTTGCTGGATGAAAAGCCCGAACTTACGGCAGGGGAAACCATGCTACCCTCTCCCTAGACCGACTAATTCGGCCACTTGTGAAAAAGGCCCATAAAAATTCCTTTCCACTGCAATTCTACCAACTGTGCTGCCCAAGGGCCATTAAGATCGTGAATATTATCAATAATTAAAATGGCAAACGCAATCATATAAGTTAGCACGGATACATTCAGTTAAAAAAAAAAATATATATATATATATATATATATGGATTTCAATTTCTTCTTCTTCTTCTTTGTCTTCGCCTTTTCCCACGTTATATGGGGTCGGCATTCAATGTTCCCAATTCAATGTTCCCGATTTTCTGTTTGCTGGATGAAAAGCCCGAACTTACGGGAGGGGAAACCATGCTACCCTCTCCCTAGACCGACTAATTCGGCCACTTGTGAAAAAGGCCCATAAAAATTCCTTTCCACTGCAATTCTACCAACTGTGCTGCCCATGGGCCATTAAGATCGTGAATATTATCAATAATTAAAATGGCAAACGCAATCATATAAGTTAGCACGGATACATTCAGTTAAAAAAAAAAATATATATATATATATATATGGATTTCAATTTCTTCTTCTTCTTCTTTGTCTTCGCCTTTTCCCACGTTATATGGGGTCGGCATTCAATGTTCCCAATTCACACTTTACATCCTCTTCTTCTCCTCTAGTTGGATTAACTTCTTAACCGGAACAAATCTATTGGTTTTGGTATCGTTTTTACGACCGGATGCCCTTCCTGACGTCAACCCTCACCATTTGTCCGGGCTTGGGATTTAAGCTGCCGATCTACTAAACCTGCCGCAGCCATATAAATGGAGTAGCTCTTATTCAGTGATGAAGCTTCCTCGTGATGTCACAATTTAATAATTTTACGCAATGTATGCCGAATTTCAATTTTTTCTAAAATCTTCAATTTCCTTCTGCATTATTGTCTTTTGAACACGCAGTGTCTGTTCAATCGCTCCTCGATCGGGGACCCTTGCATTCATATTTATGGTTCTTGGGTAGGACGTGACCAATTATCAACGGAGGGTGTCCGGGTTTTAGCCATCGCTGGTAACACAGTTGGTATAATCGCCGTCCTCCCCACACCAGGTGGAAAAGACCTGAGTTCGAATAACGTCCATGACGTGAGGAATTATAATGGGCCTTTTTCACAATGTGGCTGAGTTAGATGGTCTCAGGAGAGAGTAGCATAGTTTATTCTCCCGGAACTCAGGTTTTTCGTTCAGAAAACAGAAAATTGACCATAAAATAATATTACTGGCCGGTAACCCTAAAATAACTGACCGGTAACCCTAAAATAATAATAATAATTTTGTTCATGATTGCACTGACGTATTCAACTCATTGATTTCGGCAAATATATCTGAAAGATACTGATTTAAATATCCATTTAGGATTCTACCATATGTATGATTTTTTCAGACAAAAAGATTTCAACTTCATTGCATAATGCCACAACTCGGTGAAGGATTTCCAAGATTAGAAACTGTCCAGTCGGCTACCTGACCTTAGCATGAAGAAGTAAATATGTGTAATCGTAGGCAGTATTTGAGAAATTAAGGCTAAAAAAAGATACAGTTGTTTAACAATCTCCCTTTTATAAAATTCACAACCAGAGTCAATTCCTTCATTACAATATCTAACTGCTCAGAGCTTCCTGCAAGCAAGAATAACAAAATTTTCATAAATGACATCGACGAAGGAATAAAGAGCGCAATGTCAAAATTTTCAGACGATGTAAATAAAGATTGGGAGAGTTGTTAATGATCAGTTCCAAGCAGCGCTCCTTCAATAGAACTCGAACATGCTTAGTCAGAAAAGTGACAACTATGTAATAGTCTGTGACTGTGACTGTGACTGACAACTATGTGAGAGTCTGTGACTGTGACTGACAACTATGTGATGTGATGAAAAGTGATAGTCAGAAAAGTGACAACTATGTTTTAATGCAGCAAATTGCAAGGTCACTTGGGACCAACAATCCCAAAATAAATTATACACTTGGCAGAATTTAATTAAAAACAGTAGAGGAAGAAAGGGATCTGGGAGTTACGATACAGGTAGATTTGAAGTTTTATGAGCAGTGTAAACAGGCGGCAGATGTCTTATCGATGATTTATCGGGAATTAACCTGTAGAGATAGGAGCACATAATCCCACTGTATAAGGCAATTGTAAGATCGTATTTGGAATACTGGCCACGGATTATGCAGCTGTTGTATCTGGCCACGGATTATGCAGCGAAGAAAAAACACAACAAGACAACTCCTGTCCCTTGGTGGAACTCAGATCTTGCAAATTTAAGATCGCAAGTTCAGAAAGCAAGGAAGGAATATCAAAAACACAGACATCTGTCTCAACAGGATGTTCAAGCATACAAGGATTCTTATAGAGATCTTCGAAGGAGATACCACAAAGAAATAGCTAATGCTAAAATAGATTGTTGGCAAGGATTTGTCAAACAGGTTGGAAATTCAGAACCGTGGGGATTAGTTTACAAAATCTCCAGAAACAAATTAATCTGTGGAGAAGTGTACAATACAGTAAGAATAAACGGAGCAGAATCTGAGGACTGGAGCTCCACGGTACTTGCTATAGTGTCAAGTCTGTTCCCCAAAGATATTCCAGAGTTGGATACATTGGAGCAAGGCCAGATACGTCTTGAAAACAGTATGTATACGGGTTCAACTGATATTGAGTGTTTTAATCTGTTGGAGTTGGGTTCTGCCATAGCTAGACTAAACAGCAAAAAATGCCCCGGAATTGACCTTGTGGAGAATCTTGTTATCGTCAAGTTTTTCAACTTATACCCACAAGTACTGCTAAATCTCTTGAACAAATGCCTCCTGGAAGGATACTTTCCAAATCAGTGGAAATTGGCATTGCTCAAGATTCTTCACAAGACAGGGAAAAACACATCCGATCCCCGTGCTTACAGGCCAATTTCCTTACTTGCTAATCTGGGAAAGTTATTCGAACATCTTCTGGCTCCCAGAATACTAAAGAAATTTGAGGAAAACCAACTATGCTCAAACTGTCAGTTTGGCTTCAAAAAAGGGAGGTCCACCGACGATGCTATTCTTACGTTGACGAACTTTATCCAGGATTCATCTTCTAAATATGTTTTGGCAATTTTTGTGGACTTTGAGGGCGCTTTCGACTCCCTCTGGTGGGAGAGTGCCCTCAGGTCTTTAAGGCTGGCTAAATGTGATAATTATGTGTACAGGGTACTGAGATCATACTTTAATGAGAGATACATCATGGTAAAGGGAAAGCATCTGTCTTACAAGGCCCAGGTTTCGAGAGGATGCCCCCAGTGTCGGTGTTGGGGCCTCTCCTCTGGAATGCCGTACTAGATCAGTGGCTCACGAAAACACACGAGGATTCTCTAAAGGTGGCCTACGCCGATGATCTCGTTATTGCCATAGAAGGAAGGTCACGTAAGGTATTAGAGGACAAAATTCAACCCATCTTAGATGATTTGGTGGCATGGGGTGACATCAACAAGCTCAAGATATCTCCGAGTAAAACAAATTTCATGATATTTAAAAACCACTTTAATTATGGAAGACCACCAAGAATTCAACTGAATGGTTTACAGATACCTTATGTTCCTCAAAACAAATATCTTGGCATAATTCTCGATGATAAATTAACCTTTCTCCCTCATGTCACCAAACTGAAGGAAAAAATTAGAAAGTTTACTGCTTCGGTCATAAAAATCTCCAAAAGAGACTGGGGTATGAAAAAAAAGACCATGAAACTTTATTATAAAGCAATATTTCTGCCTATAGTATCGTACGGGGCAGGTATTTGGCATCAGAACGTCGTTAAGGTGAAAAATTAAAAATAAGCTACTATCAATTCAAAGAACAATGCTTCTGGCACTAAACAATGCCCCTCGTACAGTATCAAACAATGCCCTCCAAATCCTTGGAGGAGAACTGCCTTTAGATTTATTTATCTTATACCGTGGCATGATTTATAAACATAAGAAAGGACTGCAGGTATCTATTATGGGAATTACAACCGACCCAGTTAGTAACTTAAAGACAGAACGGAAAAGATTATGGAGTGAAATGGTTAGTATTTGGCAAAGTAGATGGAATGAGTCTGTGCACGGCGAAGTCACAAAGAAGTATATTGAAAATGTTGAGTTTGCTTCTACTCAACCTTCTGTTTCGTGGTTTGCACCAAACATGTTTACGACGTATTTATTAACAGGCCATGGATCTCTGAGGGCCAAACTATTCGACAGAGGATTGGAGCCGGATCCTTTTTGCACCTGTGGTCAAATGGAAGACTGGATCCATGTCTTACTGTTTTGTCCGCAATATACAGACCATCGAGTATTGCTACTTAATCAGGTTCCAGGTCTAGCTGAGGACAATGTGAAAATACTAGTTGAGAACAAAACAAACTTTGAGACTTTCCAGACCTTTGCAGAATCGGTCTTTAAGAAAAGACTTCAACTAAGAACTCAAATCCAAAATCGAATATAAATCTGATAGCTGAGAAGTTAATATATATGTTTGGATTCCATTAAATATAAATAGGATGATTTGTAAGATATGTAAATTGAATTGTATTGCTAGGATTTAGAGTTAAAATTCTATTATCTTTTGTACAAATGTAAATATTTACTTCGCTAAGTTTATTGCAGTTTCCAAACTGGCTTGTATCTGCTGAGGCTTGGATTTTTTTTTTTTTTTTTTTTGCTGGTTTCCAGGTTTGGGCAACCTGGAGACGGGATTGCTGGCAACCACCGGTATTGCACTATCTCCGGTGGGTGCGGGATTTGTGCCCAAGGCACTAAAGGTAATAGTAGACCTAGGCAGGCTGCTTGTGCCTGGGGGCAGGCAGCGGCTGCTTAGGTGTTGGCTGCTTCCTGGTGGCAAGGTGGACGTACACAAGCGATAAAAAACTTTGCAGAGTTTCTGCACCAACACAGACGTGCAAGGTGGAGATGGGCTAAGGCCTAGGAGCCACCCTTGATACAGATAAAACACACACACACACACACACACACACACACACACACACACACACACACACACACACACACACACACACACACACACACACACACACACACACGTATTTGGAATACTATATTCAAGTATGGAGACCTCATATGACAAAAGACATTGCGCTTCTTGAAAGGGTCCAATGACGGGCAACTTCCATGGTGAGATCGGCAGAATGACGACCGTACTAGGAAAGACTCCGATTATGTGGGATACAAAGATTGGCAAGGTTGTTAATGACAGTAATGGCAGTGTGCTACTGCAACAGGATCTAGAAAATTTGGGAAGTGGGCTGAGAAGTGACAACTGAAGTTTAACATTGACAAACGCAAAGTACTGCATATGGGTAGAAGTAACCCCAGAGGAACGTACCAACTGTGTGGTACTACACTTAGGGAGGTAGAAAATGAAAAGGACCTGAATGTGATTGTGCAGTCAGATATGAAGTTTTCTGAGCAGTGCACACAGGTTGCCAGAGTAGGTCATGGGGGGATCTTGTCAATGATATACAGGAATTTTGTGAGCAGGGAAAAGGAGCTGATTATCGCTTTGTATAAGGCAATGGTCAGGCCACGCCTTCAGTACTGCGTACAGGTCTGGAGGCCTCATTTTAGGAAGGATATAGAATTGCTAGAACGTGTACAGAGAAGGGCAACAAGATTGGCGATGAGGGAACGAAGGGGTCCTCTTACCGAGAAAGGCTTAAGTTCTGCAAATTGTAGCTGCTGGAGACTAGGCACCTGGGAGGTGATCTGATTGAGGTGTATAAGGCCTTGAATGGGTTGAGCACGCTGAATTCTGCTGGGATTCTTCCGCTTGCTCAGATTACGAACCTGAGGGGGCATAAATTCAAATAGAGGAAAGACAGTTGTAGACTAGATGTGCGGCAATTTGCCTTTAGCCAGCGAGTGGTTAATTGCTGGAACAAAGTTCCATCTGTCTTGCATCACATGCCTCTATTACTACTGCTACTACTGCAAAGATGTGTGGTATTTTTATATTAAACTTTGCATTATCATAGCTTATTTCAAAAATAATAACGAAAACTGTTGTCATACGCTGTGATTTGACCAATAGTTCGAATCACAGCGACAGAAAATCGAAAGACAGGAGTATAAGATTCATAATAAGTACTTATAATACAAATATAATTCTCGTTTCTTTTTATAATAATATATGCATTTTTATCCATATTATTAATTTTTAATCCCAGCTACGTGGAAATTAACTATCCATAATTCTGGCTAGTGCAAACAGCTCAAGGAAAGATGAGCGAAAAACATTAATTTTATGAGCATTCTTCTGCACATACACGAAATTTCCAACAGAAGTAAATAAAAATTCGGAAAGATTTATTGCCTCCAGTTTAATAATGATTAAAAATGCAATACAAATTCCTTAAGTTTAAACAAGAAATATTCTCCTCGACAAAAATTTGGTGTAATCCTACTTAATGTTATCAGCCTTTTTTTTCTAAAATAAATAATCTAATTTATTTGGTTATAATCCTATCTTTGACTTTCTTTTATTATCATTAATTTTTCATTCACGTCAGTTCAAACTATTACCTATATAAGTAACAATTTCTTATTAAGATAAAGCTCAATGTTATTCTCGGAAAAATCGACACCTTCTCTTGGTGAGAGTCTTCATTAATCAATTAGGATTATATGCGCTATAATTACTTGTACAGAGAGGCTTTACAGATAGCAGAAAAATTTTACGACACTAAGGTTACTCAGGGAAGACTAAGATTCGAATCCTTTTGGGAGATATTATTTTGTGAACGTTTTCATATCATGGCCAAGTTAATCGGTATCGGTAAGGGTTGTATGGTTTTTCTTTCCAAAAACCGGTAAAAATACTCCAAACATAAGAGCATCTCGCATTATTATTCTTAAAAGCAACCAATTTATTCGGTGAAAAATGAACAGCATTAAAACAAAAGAATAAGCTTTCCACACATTTCTTTTTTAAATGGGATCCAACTTTTAGCGATCTGTCAACAACACTGAATAAGGACAACCAAAATGTTTATGCAAATTTAAACACAGAATGCTTATCTATAAAATCGGAAGCACCCTTCGAACTACTTCCATTTCTTGGGAATGATGGAAACTCGTTAAATGCTTAAATGTTAGAGCATCCGCTTTAAATATTAATAATTTCGTAGTGAATTATTTTGAATTTAAAGTTTCTGAAACAGGAAATTGAATTAACTGAACGCAGCGATCGTCTTATCTGGGGATAAACTCTTGATTTTGACATCCAGTCCATCTGATTAATTTTATTTGGTTTTATATGTAGCTGCTAAGATATTCTCTTCTGAGTATACATAGAATTCTTACATACTTTTTTGTCGAGGAGTTTTAGAATAAGAGCGTAACATTTGTTTTTACACTAAGCATTCTCTACTGTTTAGGGTTCTAATAATTCAGTATCTCCCATGTCTAGCTCACTACCCTCTTCGATAGCATTAAAGCATTCTTTACCTAAAATATACAATGTTTAGCTCACTACCCTCTACTACTACTCTCTCATGTCTAGCTCACTACCCTCTACTACTACTCTCTCATGTCTAGCTCACTACCCTCTACTACTACTCTCCCATGTCCAGCTCACTACCCTCTTCGATAGCATTAAAGCATTATTTACCTAAAATATACAAAATGGGAAATACTAAGTTTTAGTATTTTCTATTTTTTTGTATATTAATGACTACGGTTGTTGTATCAGTTTTGTTTCAGGAGTCGCAGACCAAATCCTGGGTTAGCACAGCGATCCTTAATTCCACAAACATACATGATCTCAATTCCAAACTCAGTAATACCCATTCCCACCTACAATCTGTCAAGCTCAACTTATCTTTTCTGGCAGCCTCAATTATAACTTGCCTCAACCACTACTCATCTCAATTGCCCTAGTTATTAGTTTTATGATGCGATAATGCGGTACTTGTGCATATGTCCGCTCTGATATTTCATGTCAGAGATTTCTTAATCTGGAATCTCCTCTTTGTCCTCTCTTAATTTCATCTGATAACCCTATCGTTCTCCCAACTCCACTATAAACTTGGAACTCTTTGTGACTTCCTTTCTTTGAAACGCCACTTTACTAACAGTGAAATAATTTCCTTGGTGATTTGATTGTTTACAACTCCAGCTGGCTTGTTTTCTACTTGCACGGAGACCCAGATGGTCGAAAAGACGAGGCGTTTGTGATTATTAATGACTTCACACAACTTGTTCAATTACCTAGCAGAAAACCAGACAATCCTATCAACAAACCCAACATCTTTGATTTTTTTCTCGCCAACCAGCTGCGTCCAGAAAGTGAAGCTGAAAATTTGGCCATACCATACTGCAATTGACTTATATGCAAATTTTTCAGCTTCATTTTCTGCTACACTGAAGCTCCCAGCAGTGATAAACAAGTCATTAAACAGGCCAAACTGCATTTTGAACAGGTTAAGAGTAGAAAACTTGCTTCTTGTCTAAATGGTATCCGAGCATCCTTGTCTCTGGCCAAAGTTATTAGCCACAACTTTTGTCCATATACGAGGGTGGTTTTTAAAGTTCGTGGCCTGAGTATGATAGGATAGTGGTACAGCATTAAAATTCTGTACTTATTGTATAAAACACTTCAAAATGGTAACACAAATTTCATTCAGTTTCGATAGTCTTTTTAAATCACTGGTCCTGCAGACAATAAAGTTGTGTGAGAGAAAAGAGGGACAAAATCGGTTTCCGTACAGTCATCCAGTTTTTGTAAAAAAAGGAGACTAACGCCAAAGGCCATTCATGAGGAGATTGTTACAACATCGGCGAAGGATGCCCCTTCCTATTAAATGGTTAACAAGTAGGTAGCAAAACTTAAAGCGAAGGATGCTGATGGAATGTTGCTAGTGGATTACGTTCAGAGAGGACAGCCACTCACCGGGGCATATTACGCAGACCTTGTGAGGCATTTTCGTGAAAACATCAAATACAAACACCGACGAAAACTCAACAAAGGAGTCTTGTTTCACCAGGACAATGCCCCTGCTTACAATGACATTTCCATGGTAGCACTGGGTGAATGTGACTTAGAAATCTTGGACCGTTCCCCCATACTCACAAGATTTAGAACCATCGGACTTTCACCTATTTCGTAATTTTAAAAATATCTAGCTGGCATCCATTTTCCCTACAACAGTGATGTCATTTTTGCAGTCGTTACATTCTTTGAGGCCCAAGAGAAAACTTTCTTCGCAGCTGGAATCAACGCACTGCAGCATCGGTGGGAAAAGTGCATTAACTCCAAAGGGGGCTATGCTTTACAGTAACATATTACCAGACCCTTCATCCTCATGCCACGAACTTTTCAAACGCCCCTCGTATGTAATCCACGTCTGTTATAACCTGATGGGTCAATTACATCTTCAGTTAAATTTGACTTATTAGAAACCTACTTTTCTTTTATCACTAGTATTGATGATGGTAGCAAAGCACATCCTATCATACTTAATACACACCACTCAATGCCTTCCATAGTTTTCCTACACAATAATATTGAAATTCTGAATGACCTTGATGCTAAGAAAGCTCTTGATGCTTATGGAATTTCTCATCTTATTCTCAAATCCTAAGCTTCTGAGCTTGCTTCTGCTTTGAGTCCACTTTTAACATTTTCTTTTTGCATGGGAATTCGCTCATTTCCAGCCACTTACTAAATGAACATTTGCATTGCAAATGGCCAATGACCACAATAAAATTTCTGTTAGTGTCGATTCACTAATGGCATAATGTTTATATTCACTCCACTCATCATTGGAAAAACTGACTGAACTAACTTTTTCTCTTCCTCATTTATTCCATCTGTCTCTGTTCTTTGGAACAACCTTCCTTCATGTGTATTTCCCGAAAATTACAATACAAAAATTCAAGTCTAATGTCAACAAGTATTTTGTGTTTTTTCAACCTCCAACCCAACCACAGTAATAAGAACTACAGGTTCTAATATCTTTTGTGTTTGAAGTTTTCATTTAAAAAAAAAAAACTGGCGTATATTTATATTTCATATAAAAAAATTACAACGCATAAGTTGTAATTTCTTTTTAAATGAAATGAGTACAGTGTTTGTGTACTCCCTGCCGGTCTCATCTTTCGTAATCCCAACTATTTCCCCTAAAAGGTTTTCGTAGTGGAGGTAAAAAAGAGTGGAAAAAAAAGCAACAGTTGGAAAAAATCTCCAGTTAGAGTTGTTTGTTGCTACTTCTAAAGTCTTGTTTCGGCAGCCATCAGCTACTCTTTAGATGAAAAGAAACACATTGATTTTTATTTATTATTATTTTTTTTCCCTTTAAGTTTCGCGAAAACTCGCTGTCAACCGACATACCTAGAACCCAAGCAAAATTAGACTCCAAGCTTTATACAGCAACAGAGTATGAATGTTTGCGATTACTTTGGATCCCTAGGGAGAAGAAGACAAGAAACTGTGGCTCTAAGAACAACAAAAACATTGGCTTATGATTTCCTCTTGTTTATCTTTTGATTTTTCAACATTGCAAGGCAACTTGAAGAGACAGTAAGTAAAACGTTTAAAACAATCCTTTGCGAGAAACTTGTCATGATAAAAAAGTAACAGTTCTTTTGTACTTGTTATTTAAAAATATCGATTAAAGTGGTTTCCTATATGCTAGCTTCCAGTCAGTAAACATTAGTGTTTTGCTTTCATCGAAGACAGCAGCTCATGTTCATAAATGGACATCCACGACACGCGAAGTTTTATCTTTCGGACTACTAAAAACACTAAAGACCTTCACACATTGTGGTATGTTTGAAAATTCAATATCCGATGAAAAATTTCAACGATAACTGTTTAAACATCATGCCAAGTCTCATTAAACATGATGAAAGGATTTTGTGCTTACATTTCGAAAGGACATTTTCAACATTTATTGCAATCGCTATTATAATTAAGGTTATATTATATTATGTTAGGTTAATGTGTGTTAAGCACATAGCTAAGGTTTTGGAGCAACAGTATGCTGTCTGAAAATTGCATGAATTCACAGGTCGGTTTTCTGTTTGTGGAAGAAAAATCCAGCGATCGAGACACCCTAACTCAGGTATATTGTGAAAAAATGCCGTTGAAGATTTTATGCGTCATTAACGCGAAGAATATATCGCACGTTCTTTCCATGGGGAAGCCTTTCACTTTATTCCCCATCTTTCTATTTCTTCTCCCCCTCAGCCTCAAAACTTCTCCTAACTATCCTCCTACTCCTTTCATTGACTTCACGAGCTACCCCGGACCTTAGATGCAGAGGTAGCTCACACGGGCTAGTAGTAGAATTCGGAGCGCAACCTTGCGGCTAAGAACAGGGTGTTGGGAGGCGATCGACCTTGTGTTTGACGCCTCCCCTGCCTGCCAAGATGCCAGTTGCCGGTCACTCAAAATTACAACAAAACAAAACATTACACTTACACACAAGCCAATCTTACCCGACCAGCCTTGGCGCAAGCCTCGCCACAAGGTGACTCAGCAGCAAATTGGGGAACCCCAGGATTCGTAATGCCCATACGCATTCATAAACACTGATATAGTAAGTTCTTTGACCTTCTTATAATTATGTTTATGATAATAACTGAAATATGAATGTTTGAGAGTATGAATGTTTTCGATTACTTTGGATCCCTAGAGAGAAGAAGACAAGAAACTGAAAATATAATATGGGTTGCGTGTATTTTGAATCACCTTATATATTATTCGGAGATGGAAACATCACGTTCGAAAAATCCAATTCAGAAAACACTACAGTATTATTCGATCTTCTACACTAACTTTACATTGCAGTGAGTGGCCACTTAATTAGGTATACCAACTGGACCCTGTTCTTCTGAATTGGCATCTGTAGTTTTTCCACTCTCTACCAAACCAGTCCTAACACGTGCCGCAACCAGCCAGCATGCATTTACTTCAAACTCGCAGAACCAACATTTCTCCTTGCTCATTTATCCCTTCAACTTCTCTTTTCTGGAACAACCTTCCCTCACCTGTATTTTCCTGAAAATTACAACCTACAGAAATTAAAGTCTAATGTCAATAAGTATCTTCAGTATTCTGAACCTTCAACCTTTCTAATACCTTTCGTGTTTGGGAGTTTTCATTAAAAAAAAGAGAATATCCTGGATTCGTCGTGGCATGGGCTAAACAAAGCATGGAAAGCGTGCAACGGGAATTCCTACTCTTGGGAGTTCCATGAGGTGCTCAATTGGATTCAGATCTATTGAGTGGGAAGGCCACCATTTCGGATGAATTCCACTTTCATGTTCTTGGAACCAGTTCCCCACAAATATGGCATTGCAATATGCTGCATTTTCCTGTTGGGAGAACCAATTCACAGTCAGATACACTACAGCCATGAAAGGATACTCCTAATCGGAAACAATTTCCAAAATAACTTTTGGCATCTAAATGTTGCTCCACTGGTATCAATGGACACAAAGTACACCACGAAAACATTACATTCCCTACACCACTACACATCCACCACAAGCCTGAACTGTTGACAGTTGGCAAAGTGAGTCCCTGAATCTATGCTGTTTTTGCATATTCTGATTCTCCCATCAGCCTGAGACGGCAGAAACTGGGATTCGTCACATCAAGCAAGTATACTGGGTTATTATTTGACTTACTGCCTTTCTGATACTCTACACAAGTCTTGTCAGTTACTGTTCACTTCTCGCATCAACAAGCTGTTTCGGACCACAGGATTGCCTTTGGCTGGATATTTGGTTATTGGACTAATCTTGATCCACCCGAGAAATTTTCGTGGGTGAAAACCAAAGCGGAGTTGCAGTTTCCAAAATACTCACATTAGCGCTGATTACCATAGTATGTTCAGTCACTTAAACTTTCTGTTTTGCTCATTGTCTCGGGGAACTGCATTCATACAGCATCCATACGTATCTATCTACTCATCCGCGTAGATAGATAAATGGTAAATACTTGTTACTGAAGGATTGCCCAATTTCGTGAAACGAGTAGGTGTACCTATTAAAGTGGACATTCAGTAAACAGTTAAATTCAGTTTGTATACGAGCTGTGGCAGTAAAGTTACGGACTGGTGCAATAAAATCAACTCAAAGTGAAGGAACTCAGAAATGGTTTTATTTTTATTCACAGTAATTACCACCTAACTGAATGCAATTATTATGTCCTTCTAAAAGAGTCAGCGAAGGCATTCAAAGAGATGCTGTTCAGTTCGGCGGTTACGGTTTTCTTTATGTCCTGAAAATCCTGTCGGAATCCGATTTCCTTTCAGGGCCGCTTTCGAAAACCTTAAGAAAGTCTGTGCGGTAGCACAGTGGTATTGTCACCGTCCTCCCCACACCGGGTGGAAAAGGCCCAGGTTCGAATCTCGTCGATGATGCGAGGAACTTTAATGGGCTCTTTTCACTCCGTGGCTGAGTTAGTCGGCTCAGGCATTGATAGCATGGTTTTCCCCTACCCCAGAAACTGGGTTTTTTTCGTCCACCAAAACAGACAAATCGATCAGAGAACACACGCAATTTACAGATACAAATACGAGTTAATGTATTAAATTACGAGTAACCCTAATATAATAATAATAATTTTTTCTCCTTAAAAAAGAGAAAGAAATCCTGGTGCTAGATCGGGAGTGTAGGATGGATGGTTGATTTGTATAATGCCATGTTTCGTTAGAAATGTCTTCACAACAAGTGCGGAATAGGTAAAGGCATTGTCGTGCAAAAAGAACCAGATGCCTTTCTCTTGAAATTGCGGCTTCAACTGGGAAATGCGCTTCAATAGTCTTTGAAGCACCTGTGCATATAACACAGCATTGACTCCCTTCAGGTACAAATTCTTTGTGAATCACATCCTGTTTGTTAAAAAACATGATCAGCAACGTCTTGATACAGACGTCTAAAAACTAAAATTTTGGGGCCTTGGTGATTATTTTGAAGTACACTCCATGCTCTGCCGCTTCGTCTCTGGGTCTTATTGAACCCTCTAATACTCATCTTCAGCGACAACACAGTTGAGGAAATTAGGATGGTCATGTCAAGTCTGGATGAAGTATTCGCACGATGACACTCTTCGTTGCTTCTACTCATCCGAGGATGTGTGGCACAACTTTTGTACACGGAACGTTAATGCTACTAATGAAATTGGTCGTTACTTGCAACCTGTCAACCTACTGGACAATCTCTGCGCTACATCCGTTGGAGAAAGTTTGAACTACAACATACTTCCGTTTATTTTCAAACTCATCGAACATTGCCGTAACAGCACCAGTCCGGGAACTTTATTGTCACACCTCGTATGTGTGTAAACAACATCGGAACTCACAAGTAACTAAAAATCATGATATAGTCAAAGAATTAAAATGGGTCATGGTCAATGAAATGAAGGTAAAAAATTCAAAGTAAACAAATATATTTAGAAAACACTGAAAGTCAAAAAACGTGTTAAAGACCTGAACTGAAAACGATTTCAAAACGATTTAAAACGGAATACACACAGAGTAGTCGTAGTAATAAAATCAAGATATCAAGGTCATGATGATGACCACATATCAAAAGTTCATATGCGTGTGAGTATTGCTTACATACGCATATGCCCAAGGCTAGACAATTATCGTCTCTTGGACACCATTGGCAACTAAGAAATGTATCCTAGCGATAGGATGCATTTCAGAATGGATAGGATGGATAGCGAAATGCATCTCAGCTGGATTCAGGTTGACCCATAATATACTCTGAAAGTATTTTATAGGTCTGTTTGTGTTATGGCAAGGGTTGATACGATTTTCGACAAAGGTATAGAATATCGACTAATAGATTGGCGTTAAACTGTCGACAACATTTATCCATTTGTATTTTATCAGAAGGAACAGAATAAAAAGAAATAAATATTCGAAGGCCGTTCATTAATAAAACATCATTCTATTTATCTTATGCAGCTTTGTTAGCATACAAGATGGTCGTAGGCCCGATAATTTATTATCTCTTGAGTGTTTTAGATTCGTGCTACTTTCACACTCTGTTAATGATTAATTTATCATTTATAATTAAGTTAACATATAGATAACACTTAATCACGTAGAGAAATTTAAAATCTTTTAATTTTCACAGTTTAATTACAACACTACTGTCTGCTATCATAGCATGGTTCTACTGATATTGGCCGCTTTGGTAAGTCGGCAGCATGTGATTTTAATATTAGGTAAGGTAAATAAACGCAGCTATTTTTATCTCATCACATGATACAAGGAGGCGAGTTTTCTATGTAATATTTATTCCAGGCGTTTTATTTTTATTGTGATGGACCACTACACGTCATCCTACTTGGCGACTAGAAATTTTCGTAGATGACGCCTAGATCTCGACAAATTTTCCAAAGCCTGCATACGAAATGCTAAAAAATAATTTCCAGACATTTCACTTAAAATAAAACTTTAAGGCTTGGGAGGCAACAAAAAAAAATCACAGAGAACTAAATGAGGTATGACGGGTGGGGGAACCACGAATAAAATGTGTTAAATGAGCGAGTCATGTAACTACCAAACTTGCTTCGACAAGTCGCAACTCGCTTATGCTGGAATTTCGAGATACAAAGTTTGATCACACCTAGTACATTGTGTTCGGTTATTGGTGTGTTTGTAACTTGCTGCAGATCATGTGATTAATTTCTTAAGAATATTTTACAGAAAAGAGATGTTGATCAATAGAGCTTAACTTTATCTTAAGACATATCATATTAAATAGTTCCTTGTTCGATATTAAATAATCCCTTGTTCCTTTGAACAAATAAAATTTTTCTGTATTTTATTATCTTAATGGATTGGAGAAGTATGTACAAATTTCTAGCATTTGTCAAGGTTCCATACTTCCTTCTAACAGCTGTGACAAATAATTGATTGCATGTGGTAACTCAACGTAGTCGATAACGCATCCCAGCGGAACAGGATATGAAGGGCAAACATTTATTAGGCGAAACGAAGAGGTCAATGAAGCCACAACTCTTTAACTCATAACACTAATCACTTGCTATCCGGAGTGTTTTATTCGCTTTCTCCAAGTATTCTGAGAAGGAAAAATATCAGCCTTCAGTTGGTTGTTAGCTCATAGAAAGGCCATTTCATCAAACAACAAAGTAACACCTTAAATTAGAACAAAGCCACATTCATCTTTGTGAAATAGGATAAATGATGACTCCTATTTAATCAAGAATCTATTGTCGAATGTCTCTCCAGTGTACAACGATAAATTCCAGATTTCTAGTGTCCATCAGTCGAATACCGCTAATCAGAACTTGTAGAAAGCACTATTTATTGCACCGGTGTTCTCTCGTAATTGATTAGCTGCAAAGATTAAGAGCACCATAAATCCAGCATCTAATGACAACTGGGTATGTTCCAACACTTAATAATGAAGGTTGTCCGGACACAATTAATTGAAAGTAAGAGCGCAAAACTTCCGAATAGTTTGTCGTTTGTGAAAGCAACAGTTTAATCATCCTAATTGGGTTTAAAAGAGAAATATCTAGTCTCTTAAAGGCTGTGTTTTCATTTAATTCTCAAGGGACCAGCGGTCGATAAATAGGTCATCAAGTCACTAAAAGCAACTTGTAACAGTTTTTTTAGGAATTAAAGTATGTTATAATCAATTTCTTCTTGTTAATATTTGAGAGCAGCGACATCTATAAGCAGTTTGCTCTTATTACTGACGTCATTTGCGAAAAGTATATTTTTAATGCAGCATTATTACTATATTTATACGATACAGTAATAATAAATATTAAATATTTATTAATTAATAAATATTAATTATTAATAAATAAATTAGTTGAATAGTTAATAAACAGATAAACAGATATATAGATAAATAAATATAGTTAAAATAATAATTATAAATAAATACTGTAATAATAATAAGTTGAAATACTCACAAGTTCAAAGAAATGCTACATTAAAAATATACTTTAGCAGATGACGTAATAAATATGAGCAAAATTGTTCATAGGTGTCGCTGCTGTCAAATATTATTATACTTATGCTTAATGCTATCTTAAATCGATATTTACCTCTTAAGAAATGCTTTTTTTTTTTTTTTTTTTGTAGTAATACGTGTTGTTTATGATTTTTTTTTTTTTTCTACAATACGTTCATTACAGAAAAGTCTTAATTAAAATTTCAGAAAATTGGAAAATTTGTAAACGATAAAATATAATTTGATTCTTTTTATCTCATTTATTAGTGGCCTAATATTTAGCAGCCAACATCTCTTTCTTTCTTTTTTTTTTTCAGCTAAAAATTTCTTCTGGTCCACTTGCATGGTTGTTGCTGTTGTAGTAGGAATTTAGGAGCATCAGCAACTAAGGCCATATTGCTCCGTGTATATTGTCTGTAAATTGGTTGTATACTGAGGTCGATTTTCTGTTTATGCAAGAAAAATCCTAGTTTCCGGGAGAAAAAACCATAATACCCTCGCCCGAGGCCGACTAACTCAGCCACGTTGTGAAAAATGCCCATAGAAATTTCTCATGTCATCGACAAGACTCGAATTCAGGTCTTTTCCATCTGGTGTGGGGTGGAGGACAGCGGTCCTACCAACTGTGCTACCCACGAGGGCCACTTGCATGGAATTTGTTTTCTATACAGTTTGCTCAGGAACGTATCATAAAAAAGAAAAAACACGCAGATAATGTTTTTAACACTCACTACTTTCTAATTTGAATATCAAACAAATCCTTGAGTTTCACAACACTTTAAATGCTTCAGGATCAATTACCTCAGGATCGTTTAATGCCGTTTTTCTGGAATTTTTCTAGCCTCTAGACATGAATGATACCAAGACACCAAGTGATACACTGCTCGACAAAATTAACAGACCACTTTGGAAACGTGGTGTAACTCATGCAAGCGTTGAAGCGGAACAAAATTTGGTATGGTGGTGTAATATAGAATAGCGATGAAATGAGGCGACAACGAGAAATTTCGGACAGGTGTAAGGGACATTTATAAGGGTTGTATAAGAATTACCTAAAAGGTCATATTACAGAATCGATACAAGATGCTCGAAAATATGGTCACATGACTTAGTACGGCGTATGGTCCCCTCCAACGGCTAAACAGGCCTGACAACGGTGAGCCATGCTTGATATAAAGGTGCCTATAAGGTTTTGTGGCAACAAATCCCATTCTTCCACCAGCGCAGACCTTAGCTCACCAAGTGACCAGGAGCTGGCTATCGGCGTGTAATGCATTGCGCATGGGTTAGGAAGTCGCTCAATGCGCCGTCCCACACATGTTCGATTAGATTTAAGTCTGTGGATCGTGCTGGCCACGGTAGTCGATGGATATCTTCAGTTTCAAGATATTCCTCCACCACTTGAGCTCTTATGTGCAGTGCCGTTGTCATGCATGAAAAGAAAATCTGGGCCAACCGCACCCCTAAAAAGTCGCACATAGGGTTCGAGGATCTGTTCTCAGTATCTCTGCCTAGTTACGGTACCCATATCAAAAAGATGAAGAGAGGTGCGACCGTTAATCATTATCCTGCCACACACGAGAACACGGCCTCCATCGTAAATGTCCCTTGCTCTGATGTTGAAGGAATGGTATCGCATTTCTCGTTGTCTCCAGATGAAATAAAATCTGGAATCTGTTTGTAAACTAAAACGGGACTCCTATTTGTTGTGAACAGCATTTTTGGCGACACTGTTCACAGTACAATGTTCAATTAAAGCATTTTGTTCTGGTAATTTTGTCGAGCAGGTATAACTATTTGCCTTTGTGGTGTTGTACAGGACGTTTCACTGCTTCCTTCCTAATGCCTTAGGGCCATAGATTTCTTTTACGGTAGAATTGACTGCAAATTGAATTAAGGAATGGATTGGAAATATATATTTTTTTTTTTTTTTGACGTTCTCAAAGGCATCAGTGGTTCAGTTATCTCTCATCTCTTCCAGATAATTAAAAATTAATAAAGTGAAAACACCGTACTTCAAATAGCAATCTATCTTTGCCGAGCTTAAATTGCTTCATGGAAAGAAAAAAAGAGTTAATTAAATGACGACTTTTGTTGGGCAACCCTTCAATTAAGGTGTTTCTTTTGAGGGCATTAAGAAAGTTAATGAAAGTAGTCGAAGACCGAGTAAAGAACATGAATTGTCACCAGAACTGAATTAAAAAAAAAAAAAAAAAAAGTTTATTTAATTTGGGAACTTGTTTCCATAATTTTCTCATGAGATTTACAGCCCACCTTGGCATGCATTCATATCAAACTTCCTCCTTGTTTTACTTAATCTTCTTGAGTTTAATGTTAGGGACTTAGCATGTGATATGAAATCAGTGTTTCCGGTAGGATTCCATTGATCTGCGTATTCTTCATTTTTTAAAAGGCGTGCACCGAACCCATGATACAATGGGTTCGGTGCACGCCTCAAGCAATTTATTTTCAGTTATTTGATCCCATAAGCGGTAAGGTTTCTCTTCTGGAAAAACAGCCAAACCAACCTTAAAAACACTCAAAAATTGGACAGAAAATTTGCGCATAAAATTCGTTGTTTTTTCATGAGTTCGTTTTTTGTTATCAGTTTACTAAATACATAAATCATGAATTATAATAATCACCGCAAAAATGAGAAATACAAGTTATATTTCAATTGCTATTAAAATTCATGAAGAAATAAGTACAGTAAGTACATTATGAAAGTGTTGACAGCATACTACAATCTGAAGTACGTTTTGCTATTAATTTAATTTATTAAATCTTAAAAACATTCACGATAACTGACACCTCATCATCTTAGTTGCCTTGCTGATGATTATAAACAATAACATCTCAATGATACAACACAAAGAAATCTCAAGAAAACTCTAGTCACGAGTTGTCTTAGTATTGCACAAGTTTTAGAACATTGCTTCGCTACTGAGATGTATTATTATTACTGAATTGAGGTAAGGGTCCAGTATCCCGACAGCTGTCTCAGTGGCATTACCCTCTCATAAAAGAGAGGGTAAGCTGATGGTAGAAGTGCTTCTACTGCGAGGTGGCAATAGAAATATTTTGAGAAGTAGGTCTACTTCATTATCTCGTATATACGATGATGTCACACAATATCAGAGTTGTTTTGCTAAGTTTGAGAGGAATTCTATTTGTTCTTTGCTAGTGCAATGCTGAGGCACCTCATTATGATGAAGATATGAGAGGATGACGAAAAAAATATATTAATATCACCGCATTAATAATGTGCTAATATTAATGTGTTAATCAACCGATTATGAAAGATCATTACACAATTCCAATTCTTTAAATATCCTACAAAGAATCAAATCAAGGTCATTTGTAATACATATATTCAAAAACAAATACACAACGTACGAGAAATCATCTCTTATCATGGCATAGAAAGCTTCTATGTTTTTGAACGACAAATTACAGACATCCGACTTAAATAAATCCTTAAATGGCAAGTTTTATTAAATACTGCAGCATACGTGATAATAAATGAGTAACATATTTAAATTATTATTGATGAATATTTAATATCTTTCTTGAGACACTGTACTATAATACCAAAAAGTTAAACCGTAATTAAAATTCAACACATATTAACGATGTCAAGGAGAATTATTATCAATGAAGATAAATATAAGAATTTAAATAGTCAAGAAACGACAGCTTATAGTTTATTCAAAATATTAGAAATACTATAATAAATTACCTTTTTGAAGCAAGTAAACAAATCCCTGAATAATTCTCACTAGAATAATGCGCTATTTATAATAAACGAAATGCCAAAAGAAATTCTAATGGAAATAAGCTAACCTCGGCACCAGGTGGCATAAATGAAAGTGACGTTTAATTAATGAGTCTCCATATAGCATAAAACCGCCCAATGCTTCAAGTATCTTAAAATACACAAGAAGAAATCGCTTAAATAAATGAGCTATTAAAAAGCTATTAAAAATTCCACGCCATTATTATTCTTGCTAAGTTTACCTAAAATAAATGAAGGAAAACACGTACGCTTTTCTGAAAAGAAGTTCATGTCAGATTGTTTATTTTGAGTTTGTCTATTTTTTTATCATTTTGATTATTTTCTTTCTGTCTGGAGAAAATAAAGCTTGTTTCCTTCTTATACTAGCTATACTCCCTTATGTAATTATATATAACTTTTTAATTACTTTTTTCCTATAAAATGTTTTAATTAAAAGTTAATTATCTTGTTACAATTAATTATTGATTAACTAATAATTAATAATTATTAGTTTGACTAACTAATAAAGTGATTAACTAATAATTATTAGTAAACGGCATTATGAAAGTAAAGCTGTTTATTTATTTATTCCTGGATTTTAATAAAAATTGAAATATAACGCTGATTTAACATTTCTGTGGTGATTAATACAATAAGCAAATAGTATTAATTCATGATGTATGCATTTATTAAACCAATAACAAAAAATAAGAAAGCTCGCAAACGACTTTTATGTGCAACCAAGAACCCCAGAACATTTCGTTTCTACTCATCATCCTGATTTCGCATTCATTCCTCCAATCAGCGCACGCCATTTTATGCATTTTGAAACGGCTCGCCAAATCTTTCTAAAAGAGGAAAATTAAAATTTCATGATTTCATGAAAATCCATTCATTGGGAATTGAGGTATTTATTACATACTGAAGGACGGACATGGTTAAGACAAGTAGGTATTATACACATATACGTTAATGGGAGCAATACGTTAAATGTAACACGTATTTCAAGCGCTGGGAGTAATAAATTGAACAATCACAGTATACTGTCAACGTTTTCATAGTGCAGCTTACTTTTTTTCTAAAAGGTTTAAATAAAACTTGAAATACATAACTCCTTTAACATTTCTATTGTGATTAGTACAATAAGGCAAATAGAACAAATTCATGACTTATGTATTTAGTAAATAGACAATAAAAAAGGAGAAAATAATAAACCAGACACTTTTATGCGCAACCGTGAATCGAGAACATTTCCTTTATACGCATCCTCCATATTTCCCATTCATTCCTCCACTCAGCGCACGCCAAATTTAATGAAATCTGAAATGGCTTGGAAAATCTTTCTAAAAGAGCCAAATTAAAATTTTATGAAAATCCATTCATTAGGAGTTGAGTTATTACATATGGACGGACGGAAAGAAGGAAGAATAGTCAGATCTTAACTGAAATAAAATTTTCTCTTCACTTCGCAGGTTTTTAGGAAGAATTTTTGGACATTCTAATGCATAATTAATAAATAAACTTACTGTTAAAGACTCATATAGAGTAAAAAATAAATGGCGCCATGTTAAATGGGCAATTTCAAGACTCTTTCTTAAATTGCCAATAATAGGGAAGTGGAGATTACCTAAAAATTCTGAACTATCTTTTGCACAATTAGAATGTATGATCAGCGTACATGTCAACATGCTTCAGAAAACGAAAAAAAAATTTTAATTTCATAAAAAAATTTAAATTATTAACAAATTTCGCATTTCAAGATTAAAATATATTTAGAATAATTATGATTTAATACTGCTGTGTCTTTGAATTCAGTCAGCTCTGTCTTGAAAATACATTATTTTTAATCAGTTTGACATATTTAATACATATAAGAAAAAATCATTCTTGTTAAAAGGAAGGAAGTCCTATAAAACTGAGAACTTTAGTCTTGTTAATAAGAACCGTCTTCTAACAAGCATATTTGATTCGATTATTGGTTCCATCGACTGCAGGATATATTCTGAACCCAGAGGCTTGTTAAGTCACAAGAAAATACCAATCAAATATCAGACCTATGCTAGCGTTTATTGACCAGACAATAAAAAACGTTCAGTCTGAAAACAAAAGTTTTCACAAACATGTCCAGTAAATTGTCAGAAATGTCTGATTCTTTTCTTGATTGGTGGTGGCGACTTGAAAACTGAGAAAAACAAGCTTCTCTGTTATTTTCTATGAAGTTTATTCCGAGATTTCATACAAGGTGCAGTTAAAAGAAACGACAAATATTTTTTTTTTAAATCAACCATTATTTTAAATACAACAATTTAAATGTTTATCCCCGTCAAAGTGTTTTCCAGCCACGCCAATGCAGCACTCCATTCGCATTTCAAGGATCTAAAACAGCAGCAGAAGTCCTCGGAAGATATCTCCTTTAACTGCTGCGTTGTGTTCTTCTGAATATGTACTAAGTACTTAAATCGTTTGCCTTTGAGTTGGGGTTTCATTTTCGGGAACAAAAAAAAAGTTGCCCGACGCCAGATCTGAAAAATAAGGCGGGTGCTCCATTGTTGTGGTTTTGTTTTTCGTTAAAAATTCTTTATCACTGATACAGAGGAATTACACAGCGCCTTGACATGATACAAAAATCATATTTAAAGCCATAAATTGGGCTGTGTCTTTCGAATTTTTTGACGAAGTTTTCCTAAAATCTCAATGTAGAGTGTTTGATTAACAAGCTGATTTGGTGGGACAAATTCATGATGAAGAACACCACCACAATCAAAGAAAACGACAAGCATGGACTTGGTCTCCAATCGAGACATTTTTGCTTTCTTTAAACGATGAGAAGAGGGAATTTGACATTGCATGCTTTGACCCTTTGTTTATGGATCATACTGAAAAACCCTGGATTCATCTCCTTTATTTTCTGCACCATTTTTACAGAGTTTCACTAAAAATTTAATAACAGTTCTTTGCTCTAAATTACGATTACTCATTTTTCGCCGAAGGCACTGTTCAATGCCTTCGGCGAATTCACTTAAAGAGGCACAGTTGAATGAAAACTTAACCGATTGCAACAAAACAAAAACTGATCTGTACAAGAAAAGAACAAGCTACAGCACAATAAGAATGTTCTTGACATGCTCAGTAGGAAGGTGTTCGTAAGCAATGATTCTCGTTTCATTTTAACTGAAACTTGTAACAGGTGGAAATGGATATTTTTATCTTTCAAGCACCGCAGGGGGGGGCAGAAAGTAAAAAAGATATAAAGCACATTACACTTGCCAGAAATTAATGGTTTTATCTGATATTCTAACAGTTTTCCAATCAGTATTTCCGTTTAAATATTAATAGTGTTCTGTTCTCAGAACAAAACACAGCGATGCAAGAGACAAGACCTGTGAAGGTAAACAACCCATCGATGGGCTGTTTCCGACCACAGGATTGTCATTACTGGACGTTTTTAGTTGCCGTTTTTGTTGCATGTGTGTTAAATGCCACAGAAACTAAGACCATGAAGCGTCAATAGATTGTGTCTGTAAATTCCGTATATTTTCTGTAGTCGATTTGCCTGTTAGGTGGACGAAAAACTCGATCTTCCTTCAGATAAACCCTACATCTATCTCGCCTGAGACTGAATAATTCACTTACTTTGTGAAAATAAGAACATAAAAATTCCTCGAAATATTATAGACAGAGTTCGAATTCAGGTCTTTTTAACCTCTTGGAGGAGAATGGCGTTATATTCACAGTGCTACCTAATTTTATTACACAATTTGGTTAATGAACCTATTCAAGACACCCGAGACATAGTTGTGCCTAAAAACCTTAGCAGAGTTCCATTTCAGAAATTGTCTTTGAGATTTTAGTGACGTCCAAAGGCGCTTAAATTTTTCATCTGTCTGTTTTTGCACTGACTTACTTTAGCATCTCTACGTGTCTGCCTGCCTGCCTTCTTTAAATCACATGGTACGAACAGCGATGATGTTACTGAAAATAGTGCTCTATTTAAGTAAACTCCCTTAGGTACACTTATATGCTGTTAGAAGAATCCTATTCTTAATGAACAGGCCATTAGACATCAAATCATTTTTGTAATTTTTCTGTGGAGTCCCAGATACGAAAGTTGGTTGGTTGTTGTGTTTCAAATGCATCAGCAACTTAGGCAATATTGTATGATATACAATGTTTGTAAATTGCTTGTGTTCTGTGGTCGATTTTCTGTAAGAAAACCGGAGTTATCTGTAGCAAAACCATGCCAACCTCGCCAGAAACCGACTGTCAGTCACGTTGTGAAAAAGACCCAAAAAATATCCTCGCATCATTTACGGTATTCGAACCGAGGTCTTCTTCACCTCGTGTGGAGGGCGTTGATTATACCAACTATGCTGCCCGTGAGAGCAATATGAAGGTACTGAGACCTATAGTATCCAAAAGATAGTTTTTATATCCTTCTGTGGGTTGAAAAAAACAGAAAACCCTTGTTGATGTCCGACTTGAATTTTTGTACATTGCAATTTTTCAAAAAAAAAAAAAAAAATTACGTAAGAAAGAAGCTATAAAGAACAGAAGTGGATGGATGGAAGTTTGGAGTTGAACTATAAGTTTGGGTTGAGCTCTGATTGGGTTGATGGGTCGATACACTTATTCAGACTCCTTTGGAAGATACAGAACGAATCCTTTGGAAGAAATATAGAACGAATATTGTAATTCAGAAGAACAGTGCACATGGAAATTTCTATAGAAAATATACGTTGCAGAAAAAAACTGAACGCTTTTGTGATGGAGGGTGTAGAGGAATGACTTATAATTGAGGGTTCATTAATTAACCAACTGCTTTCTTTTTGATAGAATCTAACAGAGGCTTTAGAGGAACAACTCCAAACGTAGGAACAGCAGCATGTAATTGCAGGTAGGATTTGTGATTTGCACAGATTCAGTTACCGTTTACAAGAAAAGTTTAATGTGATCTTGTCTAGAAACGTACATATAAGAAATGCCAGAAGGATTTCGCCAGGAGGATTTCGGAAGTTCTGAAGTTAACTAAATTTCCTTCTTTCCACTGAAAAGAATTGAAAATTACCTGGAAAGAAGCATTTAAGTAACTGGTTATGAATATCCAAGAAACTATTTGTGCAGTGTGAAGAGCTTGATGGGCAAAGAAATTTGCCTCCTCCAAACTGCTTCTCCTGCAATCCGGATATAGTTACATTACGAACTTCTCCCAGAATACGGATACTGTATAGTTATATTATCAAATCTGGAATCCAACAGACTGTTTATTTCAAATTCGTACTATGTGGACAGATAGGTAATTTCACAGATTTACGTTGCCATTTGTTGACTTAAACATTTGGTCATAGAAACGTTGAAAATGTATAAAAGTTTACCACCGTTATCTGTTTTACTGGGAGAATTGGTAAGGAGCGTTCTGGTTTTACATTAATTAATGGAGCAAGATGTCTTCCCTTTCTTGTTTACTGAGGAGTCCTGTAGGACTCCTCAGCAAAAAAGAAAGAGAAGAAAGGAATAGATAAAAAATATATTTCTTGTTTGCTGAGGAGTCCTACAGGACTCCTCATCAAACAAGAAATATATTTTTTATCTATTTTTGTGTGATTTAGCCACGCTTTTTAACGAGATCATCGTCATTCATCTTTATGGTGATGACATTAAAATCTTCGTTGCGATCTCGTTTCGTATTAATTGCCTATAACTTCAAATAGGGCGTGAAAACCTATAGGAAATCATTGTGATCAAATATAAAATAATATATTTTAAGTATATTTTTTAGATTAACGCGTATATTATAGGACCTATGTGATATCAGATGAATTGCCCAGTTGCATTAGGGGAACTAAGCCTATATGGTGCTAACGATATGTGTGCTTAAAGGCGCAGTTTAATAGTAATATATTTGCCCATGTTTAATCTAATGCTAAAATCTAAAGCCAAGGCTAATGCTAATATTACTCTCAATCCATTTTTCCACGTGCGGACGTTCCTCCGCTAGGAGGAAATGACCAAACGAAATGGATGGCTTACTTGTACTCGTTTCTGTGGACGCAATAACATTTTTACCAATTATACATATTTTAGCGCTTTGTTAGTAAAGGTCAATTGTATTTATCTGAAATTAGCGCCCGAAAATTAATATTGATTAAATTTTTCATTAAAGGAGGAAATAAGTAACAGCAAACTAGAATTGTAACCTAAAGCCATACGGGTATGCATCAAATAAAACAATACTTATACTTACCAAGTTAAGTTCGGAGAACTCCACACTTGCAGTAGCAGATAAGAAAAGAGGACTTCATGAATAGCACAGTTGGTATAATCATCGTTCTCCTCACACCGGCTGGAAAATACCTCAGTTCGAATCCCGTCAATGACGTGAGGAATTCTTATGGGTGTTTTTCACAACGTGGCTAAGTCAGTCAGACTCAGGAGAGGGTTGTATGGTTTTTTGCCGGAAACTCGGGTTTTTCGTTTCGACCACAGAATGTATGCAATTAAAAAGACATATTATGTACGGTTCAATATGGACTAAGTGCTGGTGCACCTTAAATCCTACTACAACACCTTCTATGTATTTGCGCTTATAAACAGAGAGCAATTTTTGTTTTGATAATTCATCCAGATTTTCATTCCCAGAGTTCACGCTGAACCTGGTATCACCAATTCCCATTGAAAGAGACGGTCGTATCATGGAGTCCTGTTCATCTATAAATTATGAACCGTATTATGACATTGTTTACTTCAATTACATCATTGGTCGCTCACTTGATTCGTCTAGCTTACTTTTACATTTTCAATTCTTCGCATCTACAGTAGATCGGCCACTACTTTTTGGCTTCCACTTTGTCATACCAACTATCTTTATCATGATCCTCTGATTTGGCCCTTTTGTGTAGCAAGAAAAGGCGTGAGGTGAGTTCGAATCCCATCAATGATGTGAGAAATTTTCATTCATTTTTTTCTCAGTTTCGCTGAATTAGTCGGTCTCAGGCAAGGTTGAATGTTTTTTTCTCTCAGAAAATTTTATTGAAAATTTATATGAAACTAAAGTAAAAGAGTACATTCGTTACTTTAATTTTTAATAAAAGTAACGAATACAGTAAAGTAACAAACAATTCTAGATTAATAATCTTAGATTCAAAGCTGTTATTTCTTGCACGCAATAATCATCTTAACGTTCATAGAATTAAAAAAAATTAATTCATAGAATTAAAAATTCTATAAATTCCTAATGTAGTCTATAAAATTCTATAAATTTCTAATTTAGTCTATAAAATTATTTCATAAATTAAAATAGAGTTATTCATCATTTCAAACATTTCATACTAAAGACGTATATTTAATATTTATATATATTTTAATATTTTTACTTACGTGAAAGATGAATGAATTGCCGCTTGGTGGCGTTAATGTGGAATTATGAAGAATGGAGAATCTGTAATAAATTTGAAAGCGAAGTGAAATATCCCTTGGTAGCTACGAACGAGCATAATACTTTAATGTAAGTAGCGAGATAGTTTATTTAAATTTCTTATCGTAGCTGCAGTTTGTTCAAGTAATATTTATTACACTCATAAAAATAAATGTAAATTTTTCAGTTTCCAATCTTTGAATATATTAAGCAAACTCGTCAGGGTTAACAAATCGCATTTCACTCTAGCCAGAAGTTTATCGACATTTATATTTTGCTAAGAGGAAAAGAAATCTCTGTAAACAAGATAATTGAAATCCGCCCTTCATCTGGATTTATTCTTTCCTCTCTACTCTTCCATGGTTTTCCCTGGAGACAGATGTGTGACCTTACCACAAATTTGTGCAACGGAATTAAATGTAAGGTAGGCCAATATGCTGCACGTGCTCTTTCGACTTTCATCTCAAGCTAGTCACGTTATTCTAGTTTATGACCCTAACACCAACCAACTACTTGGTAAGATAACATATCGTCTCCTTATATAGAATAACATGTTACGGAAGAGGCTCTTTGAATTTTGCAACCCTGTCAGTTATAAAATATTTCTTTAGACGTGGTGGGCACGCACGTAGCAAATTACGATTTCTTTCCCATCCCGTGTATGGTTTTGTTTTGTTGTTAACTCCTTTTTCTTTAATGCTGGAGTGTCGGGATGAAAGAAGGACGCGTTAACAGAATGCCCTGGGAGAACATTCACAATGTCTGTCCTATTTTCAAGATGGTGACAAGATCTGTGTGGTATGCTTTTTTTTTTTTTTTTTTTTTTTTTGTCTAAACTGGAAGCTTGAAATTTTCATTTTTCTTCGAGGAAAACAAATGAATAAATTAATAATAAATTTTGAAATAAACTTAAAGGCGGCTTATGAGCTTTACGTTCTAAGCATTGTTTTGAAGAAAAAAAGAAAAAACTCTATCCTGAGAACCACCACGGCTGTTGCAATTTGTTTCAACCGAGTTAAATAGTATTCATTCTAGACGCAAAAAAGTTTTGGGTATGATGCGATAATTTGTTAATAATTTTATAGCTTCCATCGTGCCACCTGTTGAGAACCTCGCTTCCATCATCTGAGAAAAAAAAGAGAACCTTTAAATGTTGTCTTTGTGGAGCAGAGATGTGGTAGTTGTAAGGCGACAGGTTAGGGCTGTAGGCAGGATATTGCAGCACGTGTAGCAGAGCCTGGATATCAACGGTGTCGGGTTTTTGAGGAATCCTTTGGAACATTTCTTGTAGGTTAGCAAGCTAGCTACCAAGATGATCAGACATCATCTTGGTAGCTAGGATAATGTATTCGATGAGAAGGTCGTTCAAATTTTTTTTCCTCCTTCCAAATGTAAATGAACTCTGTTTCCATTGACTTTAAAGTTTTCTTTATTTCTAGTTCATACTATCTTTCATATTTTAATAGGATTATATGTGATTAATGCTGTCAATGACTTGAAAAATCCAAAAATTGTAAGTGGAAAGCATGTAATCATGTGATCGGCCTATAATTGGAGGTTAGTTCATTATTTCCTTTCATTGGTTTGAATTTACGAAATCCTTATGGTAATATGAACATTGTGGTTTGGAAACGTGTTGAAACAAATTTAAAAAACCATTCAATAACTTTACGTAAAAGTAAAGGTCTTCATCCAGATAAAGCATAAAGATCACAATGACATCACAGAATGATCTGAAGCGACTGTTAATCTCTTGATTCAAGTAATACAGAAAGGATAGAAGACAATAGGAAGAAATAGCAGAATATCTTGATTAACTGAAGCAGAGATATTTTAAAGAAAACAGTGTTCTTACTTTGAAAGTCGATAATCCAGTTACGATGCGACCAGGCCTAAACACTTGAAAGTGCTATGGGATGAATCCATTGCAGAAGTCTTCCTGTGGTTGCATTTCTGTTTTGTTTTATGAAAGTAATTTCTTATCTTTCATTTAATAGGTATTTAATATTTCATTTAATTTAATTTAATTTATTTCATTTAATATATTTCATTTCATTTGATACCTTTCTGGTATCTCCAGTCATGTGGTATACCCTTTTCTTTAAATATATGTCTTAATGTATCATTAATGCTGTGATTAATCTTTCTCCTGCCTCCGTGGTAGCACAGTTGGTAGGTTTGCAGTCTTCCATCCACAGGGTGGAAAAACCCTGAGTTCTAGTCTCGTCGATGACAAGAGGAATTTTTATGGGAATTTTTCACAACGTGGCTGACTTAGTCGACTCAAGCGAGGGTAGCATGGTTTTTTTTTCCCCCGGAAACTCGGGTTTTTCGTCCAGCAATTGAAAATCTTTTATATGATCATCAAAGATATACCATAGATATGTGTTATTTATATATCTTTTATTTATACTTTCCTGCAGTATTTTGATTGCAAATATTAAATGGTTTAGACTAAGTGGATTCTTTTTTAATGAATTCATTTGAATCTTCCTTCCTAATAAATTTAACGTATTTTGCTATTCCTTCACCGCGTGATCGAAACCAGATAATTAATTATAGAAAATGTAAACATTGAATAGGATGCTATTAGCCCAGAAATTTTCCCCTCCTTTATATTCACAATTTCCTCTAGACGTCATGAAACCCACTGCTCAGCAGTCTCCAAAATATTTTCTACTTAGCAAGACACCGTCAACATTTTTACCATTGCATTAGCTTTTTCCCCAAATGCAATACGCTCTCTCTCTGTGTTAGCGGTAGCCATAGAAACGGAGATATCGAATCCCAAGAACATCTTCCGATCTGCTCTTTTGCAACACTTATTGCTGGAGAAAGCGGAAAATGCATCGTTATTTTGGCTGGCTCAGCAATATTTGAAAATAAATTTGAATTAAAGTTTAACCGCGTGGGATAATTTTTTTTTTCTAGTAAAAGATGAGGTCAAGGAGTGGAGCATTGGGCAGTACATTTTTTATTAAATAAGTTTTCTGTTTTCAAGTGAAATATTAAAATTTGTCGAATCAAAGCAGTTTCTCTCTGTTTTGCAATAGGAACTTGTTATCTCAATAGAGCACCAAAAAGCTTTAAAATATGGATTTTGACCTTAATGCCGCCAAAAATGCAGATACTGAAATGCTGCTTTTATAATCACTGAGCCTTTACAAAGTATGTTTACAAATTCAATGTTCTAATCTTAACCATGATTGAAACACCCTGTATAAGTCAGAAGGTTCTTTGATATGCTACACTGCTCGACAAAATTAAAAGTACACGTTGAAAACGTGGTGTAACGCGTACAACTTGCGGTGGAGCCGGACAAAATTGGGTATGGTAGTGTACCATAGAATAACGATGAAATGAGGAGACAGCGAGAAACTTCGGACAGGTATAATGTATATTTATAGGGGTTGTATAAGAAACACCAAAAATATCACATTATAGAAGTCGATACAAGACGCTCGAAATTATGATCACATGACATTAATACACTATGAACCCCCTCCAACGGCTAAACAGGCCTCACAGCGGTGAATCATGCTCGATATAAGGGTGTCTATAAGATTTTGTGGCAACAAATACCATTCTTCCACCAGCACAGACCTTATCTCACCAAGTGACCGAGGAGTTGGCTGTGGGCGTGCAGTATCCAAGGGCGTCCCCCACATGTTGGATCGGATTTAAGTCTGGTGATTGTGCCGGCAGTCGTTGGATATCTTCAGTTTCAAGATATTCCTCCACCACTTGGGCTGTCGAAGCGTATCAACCATATGGCAGAGCCAATGGACCGGTTCTGAGAAAGGTTGAAATTTATACACCTTTATGCCCTCCGCTCAGACTGAGTCGGGGACGACGTTCCTGGCTCCAGTTTGGGCTGGTAACTTGTGCTGTTCTCACGAGGCATGGTCTGATGTCGAGGCTGTACCGGCTGGGTCTGTCCTCGGATTTATGTGCTTGTGGAGAACCGGAGATCGGCCTTCACATAGTATTGCAGTTCCACTATATATGGACCTGAATGCGAGGTTGGATCGAGGGACGTTCTCTCTCTCTCTCTCTCGACCTCCGTATTGGAGGAATTATTTTTGTTGACAGAAAATTACAGCAGATTTGCTGAATTTGTGAGTTCCGTATTTTTACGTAGGGCGAGGCCCAGATAGTAGCGATCTACCTCCTCGTGGTGGGAACGGTAACTCGTGGTGTGGGTTGCGATTGGCCGTCCCCACCACGAGGCTAAACGGTCGATTTTGATTTTACTTGGATTTTGTCACTTTGAGTCGACCAGTAGATCGTTCGTTCGTTGTATTGATTACTAACCTATTAGATGGAGAGAGTTTCCAAAGAACACATTGAGAACTGAGTCGCATGTGGGTGTTCCCTCAAATGACAAATGACTACTTGAGCTCTGTGTGCAGTGGCGTTGTGTGCATGAAAAGAAAATCTGGGCCAACCTCGCCCCTAAAAAGTCGCACATAGGGTTCGAGGATCTGTTCTCCGTACCTCTGCGCTGTTACGGTATCCATATCAAAAACATGGAGAGGGGTACAGCCGTTGATCATTATTCTGCCCCACACGAGAACGCCCATCCACTGTAAGGATCACTTTCTCCAATGACGAAGGGATGGTACTGCATTCCTCGTTGTCACCAGATCAAATAACGTCTATAATCTATTTATAGGTTAAAACGGGACTCCTATTTTATTGTGAACAGGGTCGACGAAGACACTGTTCATAATAAAATATTCATGAAAATCATTTTGTTCTTTTAAATTTGTCTGGTAGTGTAGTTAGTTTTTTAATCCACTGAAATAATTTAAATAGCTCAAATTTTGGGCAACGAAAGCCCACATAAATTTCAAACATATCTCCTGTCGATATTCAAATACACCGATGAGCCAAACATTACGACCCGCGAGTCGTTATGCAAATCGAAGCAACTGCAGGTGAACTACGGCGCGTGTGCGGGTCGGAACACTGTATAAAAAACACCCGATACTGAGCTCCGTTAATCAGTGTTACCCTTGTTCTTCAGATGGGAAAGGCAGCGAACTTAATCGAGTTTGACAAAGGCCAAATTGTAATGGCCAGACGACTGGGTCAGAGTATATCCGAAACGGCACGGCTGGTGGAATGTTCACGGTCAGCCTGCTAATCCTTATTTTTATTTATTTTTTTTTTACTTTATGCTATTCTCTTCTTTATTTCTTCATCTTCTGCTGTCCTGTCTCCTGGGAATGACTGTGTGTGTGTTGTGTGCGTGCGTGCGCGCGCCCGTGCGCTGTTGCCGGATTGCTGACACAAGATTCTTTTGAATGGCTCCAAACTCACTTTTGACATTCAGTGCGTGACTGTTGAGGTTGGCCATGGTTCATGCGTAGTTGTGGCCTACCTCCCCGTGGTAGACGGACACTGGGCAGGCTTTCCAGGTGATCGCCTGCCTGGTGACCAAACGGCCAGAAACAATTAAACAACACAACACACACACTGCACGAACATAATATTACACACATTTCTGGCCTGTTACAATGCTCTGTAACCAACACAATGTACAAAGGCAGAGTTGAAATTTCGTTCAGGTGCCGTCCCACATAAGATACTATACATGTCTACCTAAACATCCACAGATACAATAGGTGATATGGCCTATTGGCGACCCAAAACCGCACTCCCTTGTGCGGACCTGTTTTTTTTTTTTTTTCTATTTCCTGGGGAGGTGGGAGGAGAGTTTTTTTTTTTCTCTTCTCCCCTCCTCGCCTCCTCATTTTCACTCTGGTGGGGCATGGGCATGTCCCACTGAAAATGGGGGTCACCTTCCTATCCGACCCCTTTTCACCCTCCCCATCCAACACTTTCTCTTGTACAGCGACTGCCCCACATGTCCAAATTTAAATCACATCAAATTTTGCCCGACCTTTTAGGCTCTCTAGAAATAGTTCTTTCAGCGTAAAACCACACTCAACGCTTTCTAAATGCAATTTTACCTAAATCAACCGCGATCGCTCCAACTTTTATTTTAGGTCCCAGGAAAGTAAGTGGCAGGACCTGCCAGAGTATAATTAGTCTCTTGGTACACCTGGTCGGCGTCTCCTTCGCTAGGTATGGTAACGCCGGGTCCCACTAAGGGGCCCGGCGGCCAACAGGCCGGATGAACAATGGGCACAACAAACTACATACCATATGACCCATGCATTATTTTTAAACCTCTGGCATAGACAGGGTACTGTCACTCGATACATAGAACATACGCGGAGATGGGATAAATCCCCGGAGCCGTCTGACCCTCAACATACCTACACCTATACTTAAACATCATTGCTGACTAGGTACACCCTTTCATGGCAACGGTCTTTCAGCAAGATAATGCGCCATGCCACACCGCCCGGATTGTTCGGGACTGGTTTGCGGAACATGAGGAAGACTTTCAGGTATTGCCCTGGCCTCCAAATTCCCCAGACATCAATCCCATCGAGCATATGTGGTTTGTGTTGGAACACAACTCCGATCTGCGGCGTCTTAACCACGGACCTTACAGGAGTTAAAGAATCTGCTGGTTACGTGTTTGTACCAGATACCACAAGACACATTTAGAAATCTTGCAGCGTCCATGCCTCGCCGTGTACGAGCTGTTTTGGCTGAACGTGGAGGATCAACATCGTATTAGGTAGGTGGTCATAATGTTTTGGCTCATCGGTGTATCTTTCGACAATGGTTACTATAGCAACATCTAATGTTCCGTTGTCAAACAAAGAGAACTTCCATCTTCCATTCTCCCAACCTCTGGCAGCAAAATAGTCTTGCATGTTAACAAAGAAATCGTTTATTTATATAACAGCTCTATTTACAGCTATACAAGAAGGTTCCGAGAAAACAGTGTAACAATATATTTTATTTAAAAATGAAGGCAAAATGAAGGTACTCAGGTTTCGCTGCAAGCTGGCTTAAATTATTCAGAGTAGCAAGGCAATGGATATTGCGGAAGAGCTTTTAATGAATGCAAAAAGATATACAAACAATCCTGGGATCTCGTTAGTGAGTCACAATGTTCTCGTGTTTGCCAGCTAAGAAGGAAACAAGATACTATTTTCAATCCGTTCTCTGGTTACTTATTTGTGTTTACATATTCAAGATGGAAAAGGTCACATAAGAGAATTGAATGGCATTTCCAATTTAAACGCTAGCAGTATCACGCATATGTTGAATTAGTGGTAAACATGCAAATAAATGCATACCGATCTTAGTTAAAATAAATCCTTTGGAACCCAACTATAATATGTCGTAATACAATAAAAAATTCCACCAGAATTTATTACTTAAGAAAATATTTTCTTAGAACTTGCAAAAGCCAAATGAAACCATGAGTTTTGGAAGCGGTGTTTCAATAAAAGTGAAACCAAGACAGGGACATTATTTTAGCTTTGTTTTTATTGTCCATTATTTATTTTAAGGCTGGTATGCTGTTTTTATCAACCACTTAGCATCTTCTCCTAAGATTTATTTCTTGTTTTAAATCTTCATCCATTGAGGAATATTTAATATCATGAATGTCGTGGTGTTGCTACAGCCAAGGAACTTTCGAGAAGGCAGCATATATTCAGGGAAAGAGATCAGAGGGCATCCGGAAAAGTGGTGTATAGATTCCGTTAATCCCTGCCGTCCCAACAACCAAAATGCCTTTCACAGCATCCGAATATTAGCTACTTAAGTGAGCCAATTGGAAATCCAGACTTCCGCCTCTGTACCTGATGGATTGTTCCTCCCCTTTCGAACGTTGCCTCATGTATACAACATGGATGCTGACCCCATTAAAGTCAGTATTGAGAAAAACTAGAAATTAAGTGTCATCTGCAGGCTTCTATAGCTCAACTAGTAAATTCATGCTGTCTACACTCGTCTAAACTTTTCTGGAATTGGTGCAAGCGAAGATATGACCAGTTAATATAGCATGTTAGATCTATCTATCTACAGCGATTTCGATGTAAAGATATACTGGTCCTGGTCGTTAACTGCCATCGTACCTTTAATAAATCATTAGAAGACTGACAATTTCCCCTACACTCTCTCCGATCAGTCTTAATAGGATGGTCAAAACAGAATTGGTTCTAATACTGATCCCCAAACGACACCACCTGATACATTAGTCCTCCCTGAGGAATTCCCATTTATGACTACTCTGCCTCCTAGCTTTTAACTAGACCTTGCTCCAACGAACGATATTGCTGGTTATCTCGGTTTGCTCTAGTTTATATAATAGCCTTTTATGGAGAATTGTACCAAAGGTTTTACTGAAATCAAAGTAAATAAAGGCAAAGTTATTTTTTGCATTCAACTTTCTGGATAATTTCGTTCCTTATTTTTTACACTGCTGCAGCAGTAAGGGGAGGGTTCGCTTTCTTATTTCCACATTGCAATGTGTTGTGATACACTGTATACTCTGTAGTGATTGGCGAAATGTCCATAAAAAGTGAATACGTGAGCGGATGGTAGTCTCTGTGCAATAAAATGCACAATAAATAAAAAGTGTGTACATAGAGAAGAACAATACAGATGGAACTGCTTAACATAAGCAAAATAAGGTTAATAAGGACTGGAGATGTGCGAATGTATCCCCAATTCACAAAGGGGGATAAAAGAGTGGCATGAGTAATTACAAACATGCTATTTTAACCTCTGTTCTAAGAAAATAATGGGGTCAAAGGTTAAAGAAGTAATGCAGGATTACATAGACAAGACTGCAGCTATAGTTCAGACACAGCATGGGTTTGTTAAGGGTAAGTTTTATCTGACCTATTTGATTGGATACTACGATGTGGTCACAAAGGAACTGGATGCAAAAAAATAATTTAAATATATAGACTGGCGTGCAAAACTTAAGGACCAACACTATTTCTAAAGGTTACAGTCACAAAATCTTTACTTAAGGTACACTTTACTGATGAGAATAGATTCAGTCTCAGCAGCGATTCTGGACGTCAGCTAATCTGACGAGAGGTTGGCACACGGTGTCACCCCTCAAACATCACTGAAAGGGATCGATATGGCGGTCGAGGTGTTCTCGTCTGGGGAGGCGTTACCTTGGATGACACAACTCCAGATACTACTTTTCTGAGGTGCCATTGGCCCCGAGTTCGTGTTTATGGATGATAACACCACACCCCATCGCACTGCAGCTATTGATATGCTTTTGGAAAGTGAGGACATTGTTCGTATGGATTGGCCTGCCCGTTTCTCCGACCGATCTAAACACACATATCCCATCGGACACTCTGGGGAGACGCCTAGCGGCACGTCTACACCCACTAGAAAATGTTCACTAGCTGAAGAATGCGCTGACAGAGAAATGGATGATGTTACCGCAAGAACTTATCAACAATGTTCTAAATATGGACAGGCGGTGAAAAGCCTGCATCGACATTAGGGGTGGCCATATCTCCTACTGAGGACCACCTCTTCCCTTTGTTCCATCTTTGGCAGTGATTCATTTGTATGTTGCCATTTTTGAATTAAGTCCCTCTGTACCGTTTTGTTTCCGTTTTTGTGTCGGTGTTGTTTCCTTCATCATTTCTGTACCTCACGTGGTTCCTTGGGTATGCTTTTGCCATATCTAGGCCACTTCTGTGGGAAGCTACAGGTGAAAACCTGACTGGTCCTTAAATTTTGCACACCAGTGTGTACTTGGATTTCAGGTTAAGTTTTTGCACATAAAAGAGTGCTTTACTACAAATTGCAGCAGTGTTGCATTAAGGGCAAGTTGCTGCTATGGATAAAGGGATGGTTGAGTGCCAGAAGACAGAGAGTGGTAATCAATTGACACTGTTCTTCGTGGACTAAGTTAGTCGAGTTCTCAGAGTTCGGTGTTGGGCCCATTGTTGTTTTCTATATTTATCAATGATATTGATGAAGGTATATAAGGCTTAATGTCTCCAAGTTTACAGAGATGATGCAAAGGTTGGCAGGTTGTTAATGACAGTAATAACAATGTGCTACTGCCACAGGATCTAGAAAAGTTAGGCAAATGGGCTGAGAAGTGGAACTGAAGTTTATCTTTGACAAATGCAAAACACTGGATATAGATAACAGTAACCCAAGAGTAATCTACGAACTGTGTGGTACTACACTCAGGGTAGTGGACAATGAAAAAGACCTGGGTGTAATTGTGCAGTCAGATATGAAGTCCGCTGAGCAGTGCAGACAGGATGCCAGAACAGCTCATGTGGTTTTGTCAATGATATACAGAAATTTTGCTAACAGGGATAAGGAATATGATTAAAGAGGCCTGTGCACTCTGGATTCATATTATTTTTGATTATTGCAGTATTGCAATAATCAAAAATAATAAAGGGATAAGGAAGTGATTATCCCATTGTATAAGGCAGTGGTCGGGCCACATCTTGAGTACTGCATACAGGTCTGGAGGCCTGTATGAAGTACTCAAGGTTGATGAGGGAAACAAAGGGGTGTTTTTACCAAGAAAGGCTTCAGTTCTGCAAATTGCATCGTCTGGAGACTAGTCACCTGCGAGGTGATCTCATCGAGGTGTTTAAGGCTTTGAATGGTTTGAGCAAGCTCGGTGCTGATGGGATTATGCACTTGGGGAGCATAAATTCAAATTGAGGAAAGGCAGTTATAGAATAGATGTGTTCCAAAAGACAAACTGGAAATTTGTCTTTTGCCAGAGAGTGGTTGATTGCTGGAACAAACTTCCATCTGTCGTTGTGCAGTTGATAGCTTAAATAAATTCAAGAAAAAAACAGTGTGTGTGTGTGTGTGAGTGTGTGTTGATGCTGTATAAGTTTGCTTTTTTGTATCAAATGCCACTATTAATAAATGCTAAAGTAACTCATAAACTACAAACCTTCATCTGAATTCAATTCAGATACTATATATTGAACTGACTCCCTCGTGTGTGTGTGTGTGTGTGTGTGTGTGTGTGTGTGTGTGTGTGTGTGTGTGTAGATTATCGGTTTAAGTAAAAAAACGTACAATTTAAATGGAGTGAATGTCAGAGCTTAGAGTTTGAATATAAATAGTTGTCAAATTGGCTGGCAAAGAAAGGACAGTGCTGTCAATAATTTAACAGCGCACGTAACAGGAAAATATATATTGGATGCAGTAATTTTTTTTGTCCTTTATCTTTCCCGTATTCGTCCTATAAGAAATTTCTTTCAGTTGGTTTTCCAATAATCACTAATGTTTTGCACTGTACATTTGCAGGTGCCAATTGTAACAAAGGTCAGAGAAAGGATTAAGATACGAGAGCGGAATATCACTTTGGGTTGGGAGGATATTGACAGAAACTCTGTTACCGATGAATCAGTTGAGGTTGGGACATGAATTCATTATTGATAAATAACCACGAAGATAGGGAACATTAAAGGTGAAAAAGAAAGCATCAAATAAAACGTAACAGGAGACAAGCTGAAAATACTTTTGGAAAGATCGCAGAGTAAAAAAAAGAAAAAAGAAAAAAGAAACTCACAATAGGGCTACTCGAGAACCAACTCAACTGTCCAACATATGTGTAATATGTCTATAAATTGCCTGTGTTCTCTGGTCGATTTGCTGTTTTCTGGACGAAAAACCCGAGTTTTCTGCAGAAAAAAATGCCCCTCCTGAGACATGGCCACCAGAAAAAGCCCATAAAAGTTCCTCACGCTATTGACGGGATTCGAACCGGGCCATTTCTACACGGTGTGTTGAGGACGGTGCTTACATGCACTGTTCCATCTGTGAGGGAAGGAGGCTGGGGTCATTGGGTTAGTCCCATGACAATGCAGCCAGGAGGCTTCAGTGTTTATATTGTATGTATAAATTCACTTAAAAGAGAATTGTTTTTTTGGTTTGAGCCAAGAAAAGATCCATAGATAAATTTCTATGCCTCCCACTGATGCATGATGAAAGAATAATGATTCTTTTAACTGTGCAAATAGTCTAACAGCTCAGGCACATGATGCTTTTTTTTTATGGTGTACAGAAATTTTGTTAGTAAAGACAAAGTGGTAAACGTTCCATTATACAGTGAACTGTTTAAAATCAAGCACCCTCGGCGATTTGAGAAGTGCCAGATTTCAAAATTTTCCTCATTTTACATAGTGGTTGAGAAGCTTTGTAAAGTGTATTTTAGTGATTATTAAGCACTAAAAACTGAACTTAATTACATCCGGAAACCGTTCTTTCATCTGTTTTTACTGACAGCAGGATTTAAAGTGCATGTATAACAGAAGGGTCTTAATTCTCACAGCAGAACTTGCTTTTGTAATGAGTTGCCGAAGTGATGCACTACTTTGAACCGATAGCCTTATCTATATTACAAGTTTGAGAACTCTGATTTCGTATACTGCATGACAACTCACATTGAACAGCTTCCTTACAACTGTTTTGTATGCGTGTTGCCACCTGCTATCTGATGAGGGACCAGTTAGTTCTGAAATAGGCTGTTATAGCAGCCTCACCTTTTAAACAAATATCCAATTAACCTTTTGAGAGGCCGTCTGTTTGAAAGTAGTGCAATGCCAGGGGAAAAAAAGAAAGTTTGTTGGGCTGTGAGAATTAATGTCATTGCATTATTTCTCTAGTTGAAATCTGGCTGGCTGAAAGAACTCTAGATTTTATAGCGTTTACTATATAAAGCTGTAAGGACCCGTCCTTACATTAATTAATAAAAATTGTTAAATATTATGAGAATTTAACTGTAATACGAATAGTGGTTTTCTGATAAAAACAACATGGGTTAAGAAGCTCTGGAATTCAAAAATACCTTCCAGTCACTCCCTGTTTAGTTGTAGTTTGTTTGTATGGAAATTCTTTGACGAGTCAGTAAAAGTAAATAACCGTGACAAATCCCCATTAAGACAGAGGCAGATGCACCATAGTAAGGGCCAAGAGCACTTAAGTTGGCTCTCTTAGAAATTTCACAGTGGAACGCTAGTAGAGGTGGGCGACGTCACCAGGTGTGCGCGCGTGAGGTCACGGGAAGAGCTGTGACGTTTCTCAGTTAACCTGAACTTCCGCCTCTCGTTCTAGATGGTTCTCGTATATTCTAGGCCACGGAAGTTGGGAAGAAGACCCGCCCACGGAAGATGAGAGAAGACAAATGAGAGCACAGGTAAAGGGATGCGCAGATCTCCTATTGGCCAGGAAGAAAGTGGAGGGAATTTTGAGAGGGAGATTAGGAAGAAGTTTTCGTGGCATTCAGGGAGAAGCTTTCGTGGCATTCGGAAGAAGTTTCGTGGGATTCGGAAGAAGTTTTCGGAGGAGTCGGAAGAAGTTCTCGAAGCGGTCTGGAGAATGATTTGAATGAGTTGGAGAACGATACAAAGCAGAGCAGTAGTCTAATTTGGGTGATAGCTGCAGCCCTGAGGTAGATGGAAGCAATGATAGAAATTCTGCGTATCCCGACAGCCCGTAGGAATGTTCACCTGTAAGCATGGAAGCCGTAGCAAGGAAGAATCACATCCTGAAAATTATATAGGCAAAGCCAGTCTAATGAGTGGTCGAACCATTGACCTACTAGACAACTCTATCCACGGAAGACGAAATGCTGACCGGTAAAGAATATACGACCCTGATTGATTCCAGCCACGCAGTATCCGTTAGGGAGACACCATAAATCACCGAGATCCCCAAAAGAGCGCCCCCGCATTCCAGTACCTGAATGACCGATATGAAAGGAAGCCGAGCAGAGAGGAAAGTTCCAGGCCAAACATGTAAGTGCTATAGAGTCTACCGAAATAGGTGTACTTAATTTATTAAGGAGAGGACTTTAGGAGAAATATGTATATATAATTAAAGAGGGGGATTTAAGCAATGAATATATGTATAAAAGTGTAATGTATTTAAGACGGACGTAGCCTATAATTTGAAGTGAAGCTCCTCATAATAATGCTTGATGGAAGGAGAGGGTATAATAGATAACTGAGAATTGTTTAAGGTTGGGAAAGTTTCTTTATATTATATATGAAGTTAAAGGTTGAAATTTTGATTTATAATGAGTTGATTTGTGGAGAGTATTTCTGATTTGAGTAGGGGCTACTTAAAAGTGATATATATAAAGGTATAGAGGATTAACGGTCCTGAAGGGTAATGTTAAATTGAATTGATTAATATTTCCTGTTAACCTGATTGCAGTAAAGGTGTCTAATTGAATAAATGAAATTTTCTTACAAATTGAGACACGAACTCTGAAGGTTTTTGTGAGCCAGTTCATTGGCTGGTAGTTGTTGGTGTATTATATAGACTGTTCAGAAGAAGAGTTGGAAGAATCTATGTAAAGTGTATGCCACGACCTATCGAAGTCCCTGTGAAGAACATGAAGAGACACCATAGCATAATAAATAATAATGTGTATTAGAATAGGATATCTGATGATGAAACATTTGAGTTTGAACAAGATATTTACACATATAAAGGTTAATGAAATAACAAGTCACTATTATTAGTTTCTGTATGATATGTTAATAAACATTGTTTTATTTTACATTCATGTGTTGGAGTCTGTCATTCCGAAACTCAGCCAATCCTGTGGAGAAATACTTAAAATAATTAAGGTCCCCTACGAGTCAGGTAATCTTCTGAGAACAAACAAGTCAGATGCTAAGTGGGAGGATTGGACTACGGGGATATACATTAATACAAAAGGAAAAGATACAAAAAAAAACCCCATAAGTAATAAACGTTACCCCGCCCCCCACAATTGGCGAGCCAGCCAGGATAATTCTGCACAACGGAAGGCTGAGTTCTGAACGACAGGAAAATATATTTACATGTATATATACATGCAATCCAGTTGCTGAAACTGATAGAAAAAATTCAGCTGGCGAGCCAGAAAGCGTAAGTTAGAATTATATATGTATTACTGAGTTGATTATTGTTGAATGAATTTTAGATGGAACAGGTAAATAATGGTGGATTTTAGAGACAAGTATTGATTTAGCGTTGAACTGGAAATTATTATTTATGTACAATTGAATTAATTAGTGAGACCGGACAGGGAAACCTCAAGGATAGATAGGTAAAAATTAATAAGTTTTATAATTATTGGGTGTTGAAATTTTACTAATTGATTATTGATCAAGCATTTAAATGTTAATGGTAAATTGAATTAGATTATCTAATATAGTTAAAGAATTGTAGAAAGATTAATCGGCACACATATTAATTAGTTAAAGTTGATAGCTAGAGATTAATAGATATAAAATAAAAATGCCAAGAAAGGGTAGGAAACGCGGCGAGGACTGCGAAAATTTTGGGGGCCACAGTGACGAACATGAAGGCCAAGAAAAACCGGAGGTGAGAATGGTAAGCGGGGTAGCAAAGGGGTCAGGACAAATCAAATACAGCAAGTATTTGAAACCATTCAAGGGGGAATCAGGTGAAAGAGTGGAAAAATTTATTAATAAATTAAAGCTAATTAAGGATAAGGAAGAGTTAAGCGATATGGATGTCATAACTATAGGGGAATTTAAACTAGAAGGACAGGCATTAGAAAAATACAGGCAGGCTACAGTGGCAGAAGAAATAGTAACGCTCCACAGATTCACTGAGACATTAAGAAAATTATTTGGGAAAAAGAATGACTTGTTAACAAGCGTAGGAAAGTTGGGAGGATACACGCAAACCACTCGCGAAACAGTAAGCGAATTCCACCAGCGCCTCCTAAATTTAAAACTAAACACAGAAACATCGGAATCGGAGAAACAGGCATTCGAAAAAATACTAACTGGGCAGTTCATCACAGGGCTCAGGCACAGTTTTAAAAAAGAAGTACTAAGGAAAAACCCAGAAACATTAACAGAAGCGTACTCACACTCATTAGAGGAAGAAAGACTTGAAAACTTTAGTAGAAATACGGGGGCAAAGGAGATAAACGCGATAACCGACAGAAAGCAGCCTGAAACAGGAAAGGAATCGAGGGAGTGGGGGAGCGAAATCGAAGGGTTAGCTAAACATTTAAATAGCATCGAAAGAAAGATGGAGTGGATGATGGAAAGGCTCTCTTTAAGCAATGATGCTAGAGAAAATCAGCAACAAACGGAAGTAAAACAAAGATTGGGTATAGTTTCACGAACAAACGAGGGGGGAGACAAGGATAGCAGTCGAAAATGGTGTTATAAGTGCCAGAACTCAGACCATTGGACCCGCTACTGCAAAGTGAAACAGGGTGCTAAAGAAAGCTGGGAAAGGGAAGTGTATTGGGAACGAGACAGGTACCCACACGTAAAAAACCCCAGAAACATGGACAAGCACAGGGAGGAAAGGCATTGCGCAAAACAAGGGGGGTATCGGAATGAACGAGAGCGCATTAAAAATGCCGTAGTCAAGAGACATGGATCTTTTAGACATGCCCGCTGCGGGAGGCCATCATTACACTTAAACACCGCCAAAGGAAAGGCCATTTCTTTAGGTGCGGTAAGTGCCAATGGCAGTAGAAACGACCTATTATATGTGAGAGGCAGCTTAGGAGGGGTACCAGGTAAGTTTCTGGTGGACACAGGAGCCTCGAGGTCTATTTTAATGTGGGACTACCTCATTAAATACTGCAAAAGGCCGAATAAGGGAGATATAAGATGTTGCCGCGATTTTCTTGTGGAGGGGGTAGGTGCTGAAGAAATTCACACCGATTATATTGTCAGAGACAAGGTAAGAATACAGGGGTGTGATAACTTGGTGGCCCATTCATATTTTGTGGCAAACAGAATAAACAGTCGTCGACACGACGCAATACTAGGCACGGACCTACTAAGGAAGTTAAGAGCCAAGATAGATGTGAGAAATGGCCGCATTACCTTCGGCAGTAATACCCAGGCGAGTCCAAAAGTAGGCAGGAGGCGAAAGGCAGGCGGCAGAGCCCAGTATGAGCCAGAGAAAGGGGAAACTCCAAAGGAAGCTAGTGGGGAAGAATTAGAAGGGTGTAAGGCAAGCACAGATAATAAAGTTCTGGTTACACAAAACAAATGGGAAATAAATAAGAACACCAAAACAAATAGGAATAATGAGGGAAAGTGCCAAGAAAAGGGGAGGGTGTTACACGTGGGAGTTTTGGAAACGAGAGAAAGGGTCGGTTTACATTCAGGAGAGAAAACACATGAAGGGGGAGAAAATGGCTGTGATGAGAAGGATCGCAAATTAAATGGAGCAACAGAAATTAAAGGAATCGAAGGATTGGGAAGTTACAGAACTGAAGCTTCCAGTGAGGAGAAGGCATACAAACTGAAGGAAATAAACAGGATGCAGCAAATGTATCTAGGAGCAGTATTCGACGAAAATATGGGATGGGAGTAAGTAATGAAGCTTAATATAAGTTTAAGTAATGTCTGGTATATGAGTGTAATTAGAAAGTATAGAAAGGCAATTAGAGGAGATTGGCTGTCAATTAAGTGGATCTGGGATAAAGGCATATCCGTCTGAGGAAAGAAAGAAAGAAAAAAATTTACATATGGAATATAAATTTTTTTAGGGGAAGAGGAATGCTATGTAAGGACCCGTCCTTACATTAATTAATAAAAATTGTTAAATATTATGAGAATTTAACTGTAATACGAATAGTGGTTTTCTGATAAAAACAACATGGGTTAAGAAGCTCTGGAATTCAAAAATACCTTCCAGTCACTCCCTGTTTAGTTGTAGTTTGTTTGTATGGAAATTCTTTGACGAGTCAGTAAAAGTAAATAACCGTGACAAATCCCCATTAAGACAGAGGCAGATGCACCATAGTAAGGGCCAAGAGCACTTAAGTTGGCTCTCTTAGAAATTTCACAGTGGAACGCTAGTAGAGGTGGGCGACGTCACCAGGTGTGCGCGCGTGAGGTCACGGGAAGAGCTGTGACGTTTCTCAGTTAACCTGAACTTCCGCCTCTCGTTCTAGATGGTTCTCGTATATTCTAGGCCACGGAAGTTGGGAAGAAGACCCGCCCACGGAAGATGAGAGAAGACAAATGAGAGCACAGGTAAAGGGATGCGCAGATCTCCTATTGGCCAGGAAGAAAGTGGAGGGAATTTTGAGAGGGAGATTAGGAAGAAGTTTTCGTGGCATTCAGGGAGAAGCTTTCGTGGCATTCGGAAGAAGTTTCGTGGGATTCGGAAGAAGTTTTCGGAGGAGTCGGAAGAAGTTCTCGAAGCGGTCTGGAGAATGATTTGAATGAGTTGGAGAACGATACAAAGCAGAGCAGTAGTCTAATTTGGGTGATAGCTGCAGCCCTGAGGTAGATGGAAGCAATGATAGAAATTCTGCGTATCCCGACAGCCCGTAGGAATGTTCACCTGTAAGCATGGAAGCCGTAGCAAGGAAGAATCACATCCTGAAAATTATATAGGCAAAGCCAGTCTAATGAGTGGTCGAACCATTGACCTACTAGACAACTCTATCCACGGAAGACGAAATGCTGACCGGTAAAGAATATACGACCCTGATTGATTCCAGCCACGCAGTATCCGTTAGGGAGACACCATAAATCACCGAGATCCCCAAAAGAGCGCCCCCGCATTCCAGTACCTGAATGACCGATATGAAAGGAAGCCGAGCAGAGAGGAAAGTTCCAGGCCAAACATGTAAGTGCTATAGAGTCTACCGAAATAGGTGTACTTAATTTATTAAGGAGAGGACTTTAGGAGAAATATGTATATATAATTAAAGAGGGGGATTTAAGCAATGAATATATGTATAAAAGTGTAATGTATTTAAGACGGACGTAGCCTATAATTTGAAGTGAAGCTCCTCATAATAATGCTTGATGGAAGGAGAGGGTATAATAGATAACTGAGAATTGTTTAAGGTTGGGAAAGTTTCTTTATATTATATATGAAGTTAAAGGTTGAAATTTTGATTTATAATGAGTTGATTTGTGGAGAGTATTTCTGATTTGAGTAGGGGCTACTTAAAAGTGATATATATAAAGGTATAGAGGATTAACGGTCCTGAAGGGTAATGTTAAATTGAATTGATTAATATTTCCTGTTAACCTGATTGCAGTAAAGGTGTCTAATTGAATAAATGAAATTTTCTTACAAATTGAGACACGAACTCTGAAGGTTTTTGTGAGCCAGTTCATTGGCTGGTAGTTGTTGGTGTATTATATAGACTGTTCAGAAGAAGAGTTGGAAGAATCTATGTAAAGTGTATGCCACGACCTATCGAAGTCCCTGTGAAGAACATGAAGAGACACCATAGCATAATAAATAATAATGTGTATTAGAATAGGATATCTGATGATGAAACATTTGAGTTTGAACAAGATATTTACACATATAAAGGTTAATGAAATAACAAGTCACTATTATTAGTTTCTGTATGATATGTTAATAAACATTGTTTTATTTTACATTCATGTGTTGGAGTCTGTCATTCCGAAACTCAGCCAATCCTGTGGAGAAATACTTAAAATAATTAAGGTCCCCTACGAGTCAGGTAATCTTCTGAGAACAAACAAGTCAGATGCTAAGTGGGAGGATTGGACTACGGGGATATACATTAATACAAAAGGAAAAGATACAAAAAAAAACCCCATAAGTAATAAACGTTACCCCGCCCCCCACAAAGCCTTGGTTAGGCCGTATTTTGAGTATTAAGGTTCAAGTTGATCTGGACTTTTATTTATTTATTTATTTATTTATTTATTGAATGACAAAGCGTTCTTCGTGGAAGATGTTGTTGTTGTTTTAGGCACATCAGCAACTTAGGCCATATTGCTTCATAGATAATATGTTTTTAAATTGCGTGTGTTCTGTGGTTGATTTGCGTGTGTTCTGTGGTTGATTTGCTCTTTGCTGGAAGGAAAAACCCTAGTTTCCAGGAGAAAAAACCGTGCTGCCCTCGCCTGAGAGTGATTAACTTAGCCACGTTGTGAAAAGGACCCATAAAAATTCATCTCGTCATTGGGATTCGAATGCAGGTCTTTTCCACCCGGTGTAGGATGGACGGTTGTTTTTGTAGGGTTTTAGGAGAAAGCCCATATTGCTCCGTGTATAACCAGGTTGCTCTACAAGCCATAAAACATAACTAACCTGGCCAACTTCCTCGTTTCGATTGGTCTTGAAATAAACCCTCTAAAAACAGCCCAGTTTTCCTTCTGCAGAAATCATAAGAAGCATAACATCACCATACTCTTAAATGGTCAACCTATACAGAAAACAGAAAGTCGGATATCACAAAGATTTGAGAATTACCTGGGACAACAAGTTATCCTTCACGGAGCATTTCATAACCACAAAGAAGACCCTGGCCGCCTTCTGGCGCTCAAGACAGGAATTAACTGAGGATCCATAATGCTCAACTGGTGAAAGAATGCATTGCTGGGTCCATTTCCCCGGTGGCCTTTTATGTTCGGTCATTTTGTCATAAACTCCAGAAACATACGTAAAATCTTCCTAAACATTGAATATTGGCTCCTTATGTGGTTAAACCTAAAGGAAATTAGATTTTCCAATTTCCCTTCACTGTATCAAGAGGCATACTATATGCAAATGTGGAGTGAACACCTTGGAAGTTTATTGTTATCAGGACAAATATTCATATTCTGGCCAAGTTAATGACAGGTAGATACGATGCACCAGTAATATTCGGCATCTTTTGCACCCACGATGTCTGATACAATCAAGCAGTCTGCAAATCAAACCAATCCGGTTGAACCTAATCTCTTTGAAAAGCTTTAACAGGATGTTCCCGCTTAATAAAATGGATATCCTGAACCGGTTTCAAGTAAACTGTGAAATATTATGCTCCAGTAAGACCTACAGAACGACTATCTTCCAACAAACAACTGAGTCACAACAGTACTAACTAGAATCCATAGTCTCTTTTATGCAGCCAAGTAAATATTTTGAGTTGGGAAGCCTGTCGGCTTGTCGATGGTCCCAATGCGCAGTTCTCTCAAAATCTCTGCCGTGGTTTCGGATGTCATTTTGGAGGTTGACTGCCTAGCAAAACAATCTTTTTGTTTCTCAGTGTTATGCTGCCATCAAACAATTCGTCCGCGAACTTTGGTAAACTTTACATGTTGTGGATACTAGCAATGAATTGAATAAATAAATATATTGTCTCTAAATTGAGTGCGTTCTGAGGTCGATTTTCTATTTGCTGGACGAAAAACCCGCGTTTCCAGGAGAAAAAACCATGCTACCCTCGCCTGAGGCCGACTATCTCAGCCACCTTGTGAAAAAAGGCCCATAATAATTCCCGTCACCAGGGTCTCGAACTCGGGTTTTTTCCACCCGGTTTGAGCGGATGGCGATTCTACCAACTATTCTACCCGCAAGGGAGAGGAGAACGGTGATTATATCAACAGTTCTACCCACGAGGGTGCGGTGGAAGATGGAAAGAATACCACCACCTGAAAAGGTCTCAGGAAAGTTGCACAAACCAGCTACGGAATTTCGAAGTCTTCACTTTTTTAGGCTGTTTTGGGCCTCAGCCATTGAGTTCCCAACGAGCATGGAAAGAAACTAAAAATAATATTTTCCGATGTAAAATATAATATAAACGGATAAAAATATATAATCTTTGGAACCGTTGAATGGAGAATTGCACCCTGGAAAGGACGTAATTATCCTATTGGTAAAAATGAATATAAGAACATTCGCGAAATGGATTATGTATTCCATTATGTATACGCCATTTTATATCCACTTTAGATATACAACAGTGAGATTAATAAGAAGATATAAAAGATTCTTTCGAAGATCAGATTGAAAAGAATGAAATATATAGTACATGTATAAGGATCAGAAATGGAAATTTAAAAGAAATTAAAATAAAAGCACCATAAAAAACGAAGGTAGAAGAACCATAAAGTATGTTGATGAATATATGCGTTGGATTGTTTTTGAATAAACATTGTATTCTATGGTCAACATGCCTGTTTTGCGAAAACAAAACATGTAAGCTGACGATAGAATGCAGACAATTTTTTCATCAAATTCCTACCTGTCCAGCAGGAAAAAATTACTGGCTGTCGACGCAAATTGGACCCACCCATACACTCTTTGGACTAGAGAAAATGGCTAGGTTATAGGGGTTCTTTTTACAATAATCATAGAAGCAATGAGAGCTAAAATCACTAAATCCTGCTTGTAAAATGCCCGTGTTCTGTTGTCAGTTTACATGTTTTACGGGATGAAATATCTGCTTTTTTTATGTAGAGAAAAAGCAACATGATCAGGGCGAATTGGTAGCTACAAGAGAAGTTATGAAATGTTTCGAGGGCACCCACAGTTCTGTTTTGCTTTGTTTTTTTAACTAAAGGTATTCATCTCTGGTCGTGGAATTAGGCATAGCCAAACCCTCGCCATCGACAAAACTGTGCACACTTTGAATAATGCAAAAAGGGAGGGTTATGTTCCAGCTCAGTTGGAGAATAAAGAAATCCAATTTTTAAAGCAGAGAAATTGGAAAAATTTGTAGTGATAGATACTAGTAACCGCAGACCTGTAGTGCGACTTTAGTGGTAGGGAAAATCTTAGAAACAATGGTTAAGAGTGCAATCTAGGGACATATAGATAGACATGGCATTCTGAATAACACACAACCTGGGGTTGTTAAGTAAAACTCATGTTTAACTAACGTAGTAAGCTATTTTGACACAGTTCCTCATGAGCTGGATGTAGGGAACAATTTCGACACAGTTTATTTGAATTTTAGCAAGGCATTTGACTCAGTTCTTCATAAGAGGTTATTATATAAGTTGGAGCACGTTGGGACAGCTGGAAAAATTCTAAGATGGATTGCTGGGTGTCTGCAGGGCAGAAGGCAGTGGGTTGTGATTAATGGATATTCTTCAGACTGGTGTAAAGTCAGAAGTGGGGTACCCCAAGGATCGAGTCGAGGACCACTGCTTCTGATTTTCATAAACGACATCGACGATGGTATAGAAGGCTTGATGTACAAATTTGTTGCAGACACATCAAGATTGGTAGACTAGTTAATGATCAGTACCAAGCAGCGCTCCTCCTTCAGGATGACTTCAACAGGATGCAAGAATGGTCAGAAAAGTGGTAGCTATGTTTTAATGCAGCAAAATGCAAGGTCTTACACTTGGGGAACAGCAACCCCAAAATAAATTATACACTGGGTGGGATTGAATAAACGAAGAGAAAGATTTGGGAGTATGAAGTTTTCTGAGCAGTGTAAACAGGCAGCCAGAAAAGCCCAAACATAATACACGATGTAATGTGTGTGAAGCGTCAAAGCATCTAAGGCTGTGAGGCGTCAGTATGCTGTGTTTGTAAATTGGTTATATTCTGTGGTCGATTTGCCTGTTTGCTGGACAGAAAAACGGATCTGGGAGAAAAAACACAGAGCTCTCGCCTGAGACCGACTAACTTCATCACATGTGGAAAAAAAAAAAAAAAACATTAAATTTCTTTGCGTTATTGACGGTTGTTGTTATAGGGTTTTAGTATTAATGTTAGCTATGGACACATGGTGAAAGGAAGCCTATGACTTATTCTGAGAAAATAGAATAAAATAAAATAACAAAAAGAAAATTTTATAAAAGAAAGGGAAACAGACAACCTATGCGTTTCCCTCCTCCCGTAGACAACTATTCAGCTTACCTTTGAATTTCCCCAAACTGTTGGCCTCTACCACCCATGTGGATAACTTATTCCAGTAATTTATAACTCGCTGGCTAAAATAAAACTTCTTGCAATCCAGTCTAAACATCTTCCCCGTAACTTTTATTTATGGCCCCTAGTCGTATAATTATTTATAACCGTGAAAATTTCGTCATTCATTTTACTTATACCTCTCAGAGCCTTAAACACCTTAATCAAGTCTCCAATTAAGGTGCCTAGTTCCAAGCTCACCAACCCACATATTCGAAGTCTTTCCTCATGTGGACACCCTTTTGCCGATCTCACTAGGCGATTTACCCGTCTTTGGATCCGTTCTAGAAGCTCGATAGCTTTTATGAGCATTAGCGTAAATTGCGGGTGTTCTTGGGTCGATTTTCTGTTTTGCTGGACTTTTCGTTTGGTTTTTTACCAAAGTTTCTGGGAGAAAAAACATGCTACCCTCGCCTGAGACAGACTAACTCATTCACGTTGTGGAAAAAAGTCCGTAAAAATTCGGCATATCATCAACGGGACTTGAACTCAGGTCTTTTCCATCAAGTGTTGGGAGGACGGCAATTATACCAACTGTGCTATCCACAGTTGGTATAATCGACGGATACGTACTGACTTGTGGTCTCCAATGTGGTATAACCCCACTCCAACAACAATATCAGCAACAACGTTCAAGTTATTCATAATCCTATATTTCATCAATAGGAGATTATCTACTTAAAGCAGACTTAAGCGAGTAATAAATGAGATTTTATAAGTCAGCGAATTACTCTGTAAAGGAAAGATGCAAGTTAATATTAAAGGGTTAATATAAAGACTATGGAAAATTATTTTATTAATAGCTTTTCAAAAATGGAATTGCTGTTAAAATGTATTTTAAGATGCTTATTGAAATAATAAATATACTAAAAGCAGCTCGAGAGAAATTATGAGCATTACTTTTATTAGAAAACACAATTCTTCCAGCGCTTATCTGAATTCCATTTTTAGAAGATTAACTTGTAAAGCCTGGTAGGTGGCGCTCGCGCGGTGATCTACAATTCATAGTTTTGAAAATTACTGCATTATGGTTGTCTCTACTGCTGTTATCAGTTCATAGTTTTGAAAATTACTGCATTATGGCTGTCCCTACTGCTGTTATCAGTTCATAGTTGCATCGGGTCTTCATTATTTTCGCTTCTTGAAGATTTTTTTATTTCTTTTCCGGTCTATAAGTGGCCATAATGTAATCTGGGTTAAATGTAGCGGTAATATGGATGTCCTATTACTCTTGTGAAGAGACTTCATCCATCAGACAGTCTTTTATGTTCATAAACGCACATGCAAGCTTTAAATAGCTTTAGGAAAATTACGGTGGTAACAAACATGCATAAAGGTGTCGGGGGTTTTAATGGCTGTTATCGACTTCCCCCTCAATGATGCCATCAGCCAATTCAAGATGTTAAAGGTCTGTAGAAATTAGAGTTCTTGCTAGAATTTACATCCTTATTTCTCTCTCAAAGGCCATAAATACATAAAATTTCTCTGTGGTGCTTTATGTTATCTGGTGCGGCCCCTAGTGACGTTTAAAATATGCCAGTGATTGATGAAATGTGCTTCTGTTTTAATATATTGACTATAAACCACTCTGAACCATCCTACTGTAAATTTATTATAGGTGGTCCTCGGACTTACAGCAAGTTATTATTAGAATACGTGCTGTAAGTGAATATGATGTAAGTTGGGAACGAACTTTGGGTGGGGGAGTTGAAAAGTTTTAACGCATTATTGATCACAAAGATTTTCGTGAAAGATAATATTGCCAGTCTGTGCTGTAACTCTTTTTGTGTGTTAACAGAAGATTTCAGGTTTTTAACTATATACTTCTTTACAGAGGGCGTTGAAGTGTAGAAGGTCAATGAGTCGCCAAAAGAAATTCATGAATACATGCAGCAAACATTAGAGGAATCTTGCCCTTCATATGCCCACTGTCAGGAACTTGGTTTCAGCAGTTGTGGACACCTGCAAATGTGGCTGCCGTCCATGACTTAATCATGCAAGACTGCAGAATAACACTCAACTGGAGATGTTGAGGCAACACTCAACATCTCCAGTGAGCGAGCTTATGATATTGTGGTGAATGTTTTAGGAATGAAGGTGGGTCCGTAAAGCAGTGGGGTGTTGTCATGAGATTGTGCAGCATTTTGAAGCTAATGAAGCTCAGGTTAAGAGGCTGTCTGTCACTATAAACTAAACGTGGGTGCACCACTTTCTTTCTTGCAACAAAACAACAATCGAAACAATGGAAGTATCCCTCTTCTCTCCCTCCAAAAAAGTTTCAAGTGCAGAAGCCGGCTAGGAAAGTCATGGCATCCATCTTTTGGGATGCAAAATGAGTGATCATGGTTGATTTCCTGGGACGAGGTGCTACTATCAATGACAAGTATTATTCTAACCTATTCAGACGTTTCCGCGAGGAATTGAAGCTCAAGAGACGCGGGAAATTAACCAAAGGAGTCTTGCATCAAGACCATGCCGACGCACACAGCGTTCGTGACGCAGGAAACACTTCATGACTGTAGGTTCGGGTTATTATAGCATCTGCTCGTACTACCACATTTGGCTCCATCGGACTATTTTTCATTTTCAAATCTCAAAAAGGACTTGAAAGGATAGAAATTCTACAGTGGCAATGCTGTGATTAATTCTGTCAACGACTGCATTCGGTCAAAATCTGAATTTTTTTCAGCGAGTTACGACAGCTAGTGGATTATGCCAGAAAGTATGTTGACTTAATGGGGGGGGGGGGACTATGTTGAAAAATAAATGGGTTTTCACAACTTTCCAGCACAGCAGCAACAAATTAGACAGGGGAATGAACAATATACTGGATCATCTGAAATGGAGTTGTTTAATATTGATGAAGTGAAATTTGTATGGTCTAAGGTCGGGTATAATAATAACACCAGGTTTAGACTTGATTGAAAATAATTGTGTTAAAAAGTTTGAGTTTTGTCCAGAAATAATGGTTAATATGTGTAATAAACGTTTATTGAAAGGAGTTTTTCCAGGATTTTGGAAAATTGCTCTGTTAAAATTATTACAAAAACCTGGCAAATTGTTGACTGATCCTAGGGGTTATAGACCCATTTCTTTGTTAACAAATTTGGGTAAAATACTGGAAATATTGTTGTTGTTAAGGCTAGAGAAATTGTTCAATGAAGAAAATCTTCATTTTAAATATCAGTATGGTTTTAAGAGAAATAGCTCAACAGAGGATGCCATGCATGATTTGATTAATTTTAGTGTAAATTCTGGTGAGAAATGTGCTAGCATTATTCATAGATTTCGAAAGAGCATTTGATACTGTATGGTATCAAAGTGTTCTTTCTTCGTTTAGAGAATTAAATTGTCCCGATTTGTGCTATACCAAATTATTAAAAGTTATTTAATGGATAGGCAGATTATTATAAGATCCCAACATCTAACATTTAAGAGTTATGGATCGCGGTTGTCCACAGGGATTTGTTGGGTCCTATTTTATGGAATCTGGTCTTAAACCAGTGGTTAAGTAGAACAATCCCTAATTGTTATAAGGTGGCTTATGCCGATGATTTGGTTTTGTGCGTAACAGGGAGATCTACAGCAGTCTTAGAAAGTAGAATGGAGGTTATTGTTCAGGATTTGGCTGATTGGGCTACATTAAACAAACTAAAAAATTTATCTACTAAAACTGTCATGATGTTATTAAAAGGAAAATTAGACTACAACAGGCCACCTCGATTATTAGTAAACAGTAAACAAATTCCTCTTGTTTCCCAGGTAAAATATTTAGGGGTTATCTTGGATGATAAGTTGTTGTTTTCGCATCATTTGAATTATTTAAGTAGTAAAATAAAAAATTACACTGCCTCTATAGTTAGGGTTACCAGAAAAGATTGGGGATTAGGTAAACGCATTTTGTATCTATATTATAAAGTTATTTTTATTCCGATTGTGGCGTATACTGCATCAATCTGGTACGTTCGTACTGTCAGTGTAAAATTTAAACAAAAACTATCAATACAAAGAATAATGTTAAGTATTTAGCGTGTTTGTAAGACTGTTTCGACCAATGCTCTACAAGTGATTGCGGGGGTATTGCCTTTGGATTTAGTAGTCGTGTTTAGAGCTTTTTGTTATTTTATACTTAAGGGAAAACAGATTACATTTATGGGGATTACTAATGAAGTTTCTTCTGAAGTTAGCAAACAGAAGAAAGAAATTTTGGTGAAATTAATTAAATTATGGCAGGACCGTTGGGATTCCAGTAGTACTGGTAGGGTAACTTATTTATTTATACCTAGTGTCGAATTTAATTTTAATAACAAATTGCATTGCTGGTTTTATCTTAGTATGGAATGCTCATATTTGTTACGGGGCATGGTTCCTTAAAAAGTAAGTTGCATCAATTTGGTTTAGTGGAAGATCCTTACTGTGTTTTGTGGAAGGTTGGAAACATGGGATCATATCTTATATGAATGCAATTTGTATGACGAATTTAGATTAGACTTATTTAATTTGGTATCTAATTTTATTAGGGGTGCTGAATTAATTTGGCTTTCTAATGAAAGGAATTTTGTTGAATTTCAACGGTTTTGCAGGTTGACATTTAATAAAAGGAGGTGTATTTACTTTACTCAGTATTAGTAACCTGTGGTTACTAATACTAAGTAAAGACCTGTACCCCTCTTTTTTTTTCTCTCCTTCTCTGGATGGATAGGCATTCTGTCTTGGGGGAGGGCGAGAAAACTTTTTTTCTTTTTTTTTTTTTTTGCTGGCTCTTGGGTGTGGGCAGCCCAGGAGCGGGACTGCTGGCACCCACCAGTCTTGCACACTTACTGGTGAGTGCGGGATGCCCGAGTTAGTAGACCCAGGCTTAACTCCTCGTGCCAAGGATAGGCACCAGGTGGTAATTGCCCAATGGACTATCACCTGGTGGCAGAGTAGCCTGTTTCACTTTACAACACATTACACACACGTGTACACACACTTACACTAACAGGCTATTATGAGAACATGGTAAATTATGATAAATTGGTGGAGATTGATGATGTCGGGGTGCCACCCATCAACAGTTAAATACATACAACTTTCCAGCATTCCTTCAGTGAGAGGCTAGAAAATTTTCAACCTCCCCTCGTACAGGATTACATTCCTGACAAGGCCTGATGTGAAACTTTTTATGCAAATTTAGTGAAACGTATTCTCCAGTTTAGGGCGATCTAGTTAAAATCCTACCCAATTTGTAATAATCCAATTAAAATGTAACTGAGTCTGCAGTACAACCAATTTTTATGGAAAAGGAATACGTAATTCAGTTAAAACTGCTGATGTGTTTTGGCTGCCCATCTTCATTTAGATATGCATTCACTCTTTTTAGTGCGTCTTATGCACTAAACAGGACTATGTTCAACAGTGGTGAAAGCGGTTCTCATTGTTTCGTTTATTACTGAATTTTTCTTGGTTGTAAAAATAATTTTTATACAAGTAAGTGTTTAAAATAAACTTTCTTGTATTTATTATTATTTATTATTTATTTTTTTTCAAAACTGCATGTTTTTTCTTTCGGCTTTTTTTTTTTATGAAAACCCCAAGCACGAGAGGTATTAGAACCCATAGTACTTAGTACCATTCATGGGTTGATTAGATGAAAGACGATATCTATTGACATTAGGTTTGAACTTCTGTAGATTGTAATTTTTAGGAAATACAAAGGGAAGGAGGTTGTTCCAAAAAAAGAAAAAAGCGGAAGTTGAAGGAATAAATGAGAAAGAAGAAAAGTCGGTTCAACGAGTTTGAAGTTGGATGATAAAAGGATGCTAACTGCTTGCGTCATGTCTTCGGACTGGTTTGGAACAGAGAGCGGGAATTATAGTAGCCACTTCAGAAGGGAAGGGTACCCATGGAAGTATCTATAGAAAAGGAATGCAGCAGAAACAGAACGTTTATGAGACAGAGAGACTTTGTTAGAGATGAGTCATTAATTACCTTAACTGCTCTCTTTTGAAAGGAATCTAGAAGCCTTAGAGAGGTTTTGGTGTCATCGCCCCAGATGTGGAAACAATATTCCGTGGTAGGGCGGATTTGTACAGACCGAACAGCTGTTTGGAAGAAAAGTGACCGGGAGCGAAGAGAAAACCTAGTTTTTTAGATGTAGAGGAAGCAATATTTGTAATGTGCTTATGCCAAGAGAGATTAGAAGTCAGGGGATTACCCTGACTTCCAAGGTAAGCATAGGAGTAGAAGAATCCTTTTTGCAGTACATAAGGCAGGACTGAGTTTTAGAAGGATTGAAATCAACTAAGTATCTTTGCCCCACTGGAGAATTACCTGGAAATCAGCATTTAAGGAATGGGTAGTGGATATTCGAGAGGTTGCAGCTGTTTGTGCAGGGCAAGGTTTCTCAAACTGGAAGGTGGAATGCAATGTGCTATCATCAGCAAAACTGTGGATAGGATTTCCAGTAAATGGAAGAAGGTCATTAATATACAAGAGGAAAAGAGTGGGAGAAAGAACTGAACCTTGGGGAAACAACAGCATTACTAGAGAAGTTAGAAGACAGAGAGCCATCTACTATCGCCCGCAGTGAGCGGTCAGAGAGAAAACTGGATAACCAATACAAAAAACAGTTGGTAAACCATAAGATGGAAGCTTATTTAAAAGCCTTTTAAATGTCAAGAGCAACTGCTTGAGTTTCACCAAACTTTCCATTGAATTTGTTCATAGATGGGTATATAAGTCAGAATATCACCAGCGGATCGACACTGACGGAATCCATATTGGCGGTCATTGATCAGATGGAAAGTTTTTAGATAGTTTAAGAGTTGGCGGTTAATTGATTTCTCCATTTCTCATTTTAGCAAGGGTAGAAGTAAGTGTAATGGGACGATAACTGGATGGAAGGGATTTATCAACTTTTTTAGGAACTGGCTGGATATGAGTAAATTTCCAAGCACAAGGGAAAACAACTTTAGAATAAGAATGCGAAAAAAGGCGACACAGAACAGGAGTAAGGTGGTAGATGACTCTCATCAACCGGTGAAATACCACCACTTTGCTTATTGGAGGCTTGAAGTGGTGGAACCCATGTTTAGTGTCTAGAGCTAAGTTTCGGCCAACCCTTCCCTATCTCTTGCATCATGCAGTATGATTGATGATTTTTGAGGTTATGATGAATGTCGTGGCGAGATCCAATATTCCTTACATTTCGAGGGTACAGCTCTAAAACGGTGTTCGCAGGCCGGCCGCTAGATAGTACACCGGACCAAACCTATTGGTAACTCTCTAGGAGGCTTCCGGATCAGCTAGTGTATAATCTTGCTACCTCTACTCTGCCAGATAGTGACTGGAGGGAGTCCGAGTAGTGTGTATGCGGGGAGCATTTTCGAGGCCACGTTATGTCAAGGATCTGGGTATATTCTTACCACATGGACGCCATATCCAAAAATTTCATTACTTCATACAGCATGTCCCACCCACTTTTTCTTACTATTGAATACACCATGAATTGTCAAAATAATAGAGCAAGCTTATCTGCGAAAAGACCTAAACCTCCTAAGGACTTCCTAATTCATTTCACAAATATACGTGGTCTCAATTCCAATCTCAACGATGTCCATTTCCACTTGCAGTCTTCCAAACCCCATGTACTTTTTCTGACTGAATCTCAGTTATCAGTTGATTCAACTACTGCTCATCTCAGATGTCCAAATTATTTGCTGTATGATTCCTTCCGCCTCAAAGGTGGTACTTGTGCATATGTCCGTTCTGATATTCCCTGTCAGAGACTTGGCAATTTGGAATCTCCTCTCTTTGATCTTCTCTGGCTTAAAATCTCTCTACCTCATTGTCAAATTCATCTGTTGTCTCTACCGTTCTCCCAACTCCACTAATCACTTGGAGCTCTTTGACTTCCTCTCTTTGCAACTTGACTTTCTCCAGTCCAACTTTCCTAACAGTGAGGTAATTTTCCTTGGTGATTTTAACGTTCACAACTCCAGCTGGCTTCCGTTTTCTAGTTACACCGACCCAGCAGGTCGAGATGCTGAGGCTTTTGCAATTACTAACGACCTAGCACAGATTGTTCATTTACCTACAAGAATACCGGAAAATCCTAATCGTACAGCCAATACGCTTGATCTTTTTCTCACAAACAACCCTTCTAAGTACAAGGTCGAAGTGAGAGGTCCTTTAGGCACTTCAGATCACAACTTGGTGATTGTCTCTTCTCCAATGGAACCTTTATCTCATGGCTATTCCCAACCTCGTATTGTTTGGCATTACAAGAATGCAAAATGGGATGACCTGCGAGACTTCTTTTCTTCTTTTCCTTGGTCTGATTACTGTTTCAAAACTTCTGATGTCAACGTTTGCTCAGATCGTGTCAGTGAAATTATTCTTGCAGGAATGGAATCCTTTATCCCACACTCCACTTTAAAATCTCGTCCTTTGTCTAAACCTTGGTTCTCCAACAAATGTGCTAAGGCTGTCCAAGAGAAGAATGTTGCATATCGTAATTGGCTTGTTTCTAATTCTTCAGTTTCATTTTCTGCCTACACCAAAGTTCGCAACAATTGTAAAGCAGTTATTAATCAGTCCAAACTAGAGTTTGAACAGGCTAAGAGTAGAAAACTTGCTTCTTGCCCTAATGGTAGCCGAGCATTCTGGTCTCTTGCCAAAGCTATTGGCCGCAACTTTTGTCCATCTCTGCTCCCACCTCTGTCCAAACCAGATGGTTCTGTTGTCACTTCAGCCAAGGATAAAGCTGACCTGCTAGCATCCCATTTTTCTTCCAGCTCATGTATTAATGATCTTGGTAAAACACCTCCCACCATTCCTAACACGCTCCATTCAATGCCTTCTGTGGTCTTCCGTCAAAAGGATATCAGAAGGATTTTGATGAATCTTGATGCTAAGAAAGCTCCAGGTCCTGATGGTATTTCTCCACTTGTTCTCAAAACCTGTGCTCCTGAACTTACTCCTATTCTTTGCCGCCTTTTTTCACTTTCTTATTCCAAAGGTGTTTTTCCTTCTGCTTGGAAATTTGCTCATATCCAGCCAGTTCCTAAAAAGGGTGACAAATCCCTCCCATCCAATTATCGTCCCATTGCAATTACTTCTACTCTTTCTAAAGTAATGGAGAAATCAATTAACCGGCAACTCTTAAACTACCTAGAAACCTTCCGTCTGATCAACGATCGCCAGTATGGATTCCGTCAGTGTCGATCCACTGGTGATATTCTGGCTTATGTTACCCATTTATGGACTAATTCAATGGAAAGGTTCGGTGAAACACAAGTAGTTGCTCTTGACATCTCAAAGGCTTTTGATCGTGTTTGGCATAAAGGTCTTCTAAACAAGCTTCTATCTTATTATGGTTTGCCAACTGTTTTTAGTATTTGGTTATCCAGTTTTCTCTCTGATCGCTCTTTGAGGGTGATGGTAGATGGCTCTCTGTCTTCTAACTTCTCCACTAATGCCGGTGTCCCCCAAGGTTCAGTTCTTTCCCCCACTCTTTTCCTCTTGTATATCAATGACCTTCTTCCATTGACTGGAAATCCTATCCATAGTTTTTCCGATGATAGCACATTGCATTCAACTTTCCATTTTGAGAAACCTTGTCCTGCTCAATCAGCTTCAAGTTTTCGAAAATCTGCTGCCAATTCCTTAAATGCTGATCTTCAGGTAATTCTCCAGTGGGGCAAAGACAACTTAGTTGATTTCAACCCTTCTAAAACTCAGTCTTGTCTTATATCTCGCAAAAAGGATTCTTCTGCTCCTATGCTTATCTTTAGTGACACTCCGATTTCTAGGCAAAATGATACATCTCTTTTGGGGATTACCCTGACTTCTAATCTCTCTTGGCACAAGCACATTACAAATATTGCTTCCTCTGCATCTAAAAAACTTGGTTTTCTCTTTCGCTCTCGGCGTTACTTTTCTTCCAAACAGCTGCTCACTCTGTATAAATCGCAAATCCGCCCTGCCATGGAATATTGTTCCCACAACTGGGGTGGTGCCCCCCAAAACCTCTCTCAGGCTTCTTGATTCCATTCAGAAGAGGGCAGTTAGGTTAATTAATGATTCATCTCTAACAATCTCTCCACTCGCTTTCTCATAGACGTACTGTTTCTGCTGCATGCCTCTTCTACAGATACTTCCATGGGCACTGTTCTTTTGAATTGGCTTCTATAGTTCCCGCTCTCTCTTTCAAAACAGTCCGAACACGTGCCGCTACCAGTCAACATCCATTTACTGTCCAGCTTCAAACCCACAGAACCAACTTTTCATCTTCCTCATTTATTCATTCAACTGCCGTTTTCTGGAACAACCTTCCTTCATACGTATTTCCTGAAAATTACAATCTACAGAAGTTCAAGTCCAATGTCAACAAATATCTTCTTTCGTCTTTTCAACCTCCAACCCAAGCACGGTACTAAGTACTATAGGTTCTAATACCTCTCGTGTTTGGGGTTCTCATAAAAAAAAAAAAAAAAAAAAAAAAAGGAGCACAGATTTTGAGAACAAGTGGAGAAATACCGTCCAGACCTGGAGCTTTCTTAACATCAAGATTGTTCAAAATCCTTCTGACATTCTTTTCATGGAAGACCACAGGAGACATTGAATGGAGCGTACTGGGAATGAAAGGAAGTTGTTTATCAAGATCATCATTACACGAGTTAGAAGAAAAGTACGATGCTAGCAGGTAGAGAGGACATGCTGTATGAAGTAATGAAATTTTTGGATATGGTGTACAATGGCAAGATATACCCAGCTTCTTGACATAACTTGGCCTCGACAATGTCCCCCACATACACACCACTCAGGCTCCCTCTAGTCACTGTCTGGCTTATATACAATTATGAATTTTAATTTACCTGTAATTGTTTTTCCGTTCACTCTTAGTGGATTCACTTATGATATAAATTATTCTTCAGTACAGTTAAATAAACTAAACAAATAATTAATACGTGAACTTTTGAAATTTGTTAGGTGGCAGCACCTTACAGTTGTCGTTTGTTCGTAATAATATTCTGAACCCTTAAAATCGAAAAGAAGAAATATTGCTTAAGTTGCGAGCTTTCTTATATTTCTTAATAAATAAATAAAAATTGAATAAGATTCGCGTCAAATACAAAACCTAAAGGTGACGATAAAAATAAAATAAAATAAAACTCAAATTCTTTCAGTATTTTAAGAATTTTATATATTTGCTCTTTGATACGAAAGTTCAACAAATATTTAAACTCCCAATATAAGAAACTATCCTGCATTGATAGTTATTTTACAACCGGAATGCTTTCTTCGCATGGCAATTTAATTTAATTTCATTTTCATTTTTTTTTTTTTATCTGCAAGATGGAAGCAAGAGAATCTCTAGAGAACAATCTTTCTTTGAAGCCCGCTGATAAATCCAACGAAAAATATAGATAATGTCCCTAAACCTATATTTCCATAAGAAAATTATTCACTAAGTTGCCAGTCTCAACCGGCTTTTAAACTTAAGTCTCTTATTGCCTTCACGCATTTGAAAGGTCGTTAGAAAAAATAAAATAGCAGTTAGAAAGATGAAATCTTCTGTATTTGAAGCGAGATTCTCTTTTATAGTCAGTTTTTGAAAGGAAAGAATGGCTGATCGTTATTCGGATTCCATTCACCAGCCTTATACCGAATAGAGTAATTTAAAAATTATGCTTACGGCATATAAATATAAAATTTGTTTTACAATAATAATTTTAAAATAATTATTACTATTGTAATAATAAATATATATTGATACTAGGGAATAAACCCTATTATCAATATAAATTTATTCCCTATTATCAGTATAAAATGGTTTATTACCTAATATTCTGCCATGAAAGGGAAGATTACAAACAGGGCATTCTCTCTCTCTGTCTCTTACTGTCTTCTAAATTAATGGCGAAATTATTAGGGATTCCGTTATTAATTAATAACATATTCTAATAAAGCAATACTATTTTGAAGTACCCGCAATTTTTTTTTTTTTTTTTGTTTTTGGACGGTGCAGCAAAAGCCTGTGGCTTCCTTTCTTCATATGGCAAATGATCATCATCAGCCATTTTCAATCCACTCCAGGATTAAGGCCTCTCTAGCAACTTTCCATTTCCTTATGTTTTGTGCAATGGCCATCCATTGCACAAAAACCCGTGAACTTGTGAATTTCATCTGACCATCTCCGTTGTTGTCTTCCAGGTTTTATTTTAGCCCCTCTTGGGTATCATTCTGTTTTTAAATGCAAAAAACTGCATCACCTTAAAAAAAGTAACATTTGTAGTGAAACGTATAAAATATTGTATGATTACAGTCATTTTGTTTGCATTAGCATTAGTAGAGGCATTTGATGCAAGAAAGCAAGCTTATGCAGCATCAGCCAAAAAAAAAAAAAAAAAACCCACTTCCACTTCACCCCTCTGTTCGTTCAAAATACCTGTCCAGCTGAGCCTTAAACTTATTTAGGCTATCAACCTCCACTACAAGGGATGGAAGTCTGTTCCACCAACCAACCACCCGCTGGCTAAAGGCAAATTTCCGTACGTCTATCCTACATCTGTCTTTCCTCAATTTGAATTTATGCCCTCTCAGGTGATTATTCTGAGCTAGAGGAAGAATCCCATCAGCATTGAGCATGCTCAAATCATTCAAGGCTTTATACACTTCTATCAGATCACCTCGCTGGTGCCTAGTCTCCAGACACTGCAATTTGCAAAACTTAAGCCTTTCTCCGTAAGAGCACCCTTTTGTTCCATTCACTAATCTTGTTGCCCTTCTCTGTACTCGTTCCAGCAGCTCTACATCCTTCTTGAAATGAAGCCTCCAGACCTGTATACAGTACTCTAGGTGTGGCCTCACCATTGCCTTATACAAGGGAATAATCACCTCCTTATCCCTGCTGGAAAAATTCCTGTATATCATTGACAATACTCCATGAGCTACTCTTGCAGCCCGTCTGCACTGCTCAGAGAACTTCATATCTGCCTGCACAACCACCCCCAAGTCCCTTTCATTCTCTACCACTGTCAGTGTAGTACCACAGAGTTGATACGTTGCAATGGGGTTGCTGTTTCCCATGTGTAGTACTTTACATTTGTCAATGTTAAACTTCATTTGGCACCTCTCAGCCCATCTGCTCAACCTTTCCAGATCCTGTTGCAGCAGCATAGTGTCAGTAGTGTCCTTGACAACCCTGCCAACCTTTGTATCGTCTGCAAACTTGGATATTAAGCTTGATATACCATCATCAATATCATTTATAAATACAGAAAACAATAATGGACCCAACACTGAGCCCTGAGGGACTCCACTAATAACATTAGTCCACGATGAGCATTGTCCATTGATTACCACTCTCTGTCTTCTCCCCCTCAACCACCCCTTTATCAATAGCAGCAATTTGCCTCCAATGTCACACTGCTCCAATTTGTGTAGCAGTCTTCCATTTGCAACAGTATCAAAAGCCTTTCTAAGATCCAAGTATATAATATCAAAGCTATTCCCTGCATCCAATTCTTTTGTGACTGCATCATAGTATCCAATCAAATTGGTCAAGCAAGACTTCCCCTTAACAAAACCATGCTGTGTCCGAGCTATAACTGAAGTCTTGTCTAAATGATCCTGCAGTGCTTCTTTAACCAGTGCCTCCATTAATTTTCCTGGAACAGAAGTTAAACTCACAGGTCTATAATTACTTGTGTCAGCCTTTGATCCTCCTTTGTGAATTGGGGTCACATTTGCACATCTCCAGTCTATGGGTACCTCCCCTGAGTCCAAGGAAGCTCTCATAATTATGGCTAAGGGTTTGCTTACTTCCTTTGCTGCCTCCTTTAATATAACTGGATAGATCCCATCCACCCCGGGTGCCTTTCTTGTGTTTATCTTCAACAGTTTCTCCTCCACTTTACTCCCAGTTATTTCAAGATTCTGTAGCTTACTTCTAGAGTTGAATACACCTCTGGCATTCCCCTCGCTGAATAACTCCTCCTGTGTGAATGTCGATGCAAAATATTCATTTAGTTTGTTAGCTACCTGAGCAGGATCATCAACAGTTGACCCATCAATATCAAGTGGACCAATCTGATTCATCCCCTTCCTTCTAGAGTTTACATAAGTAAAGAACTCTTTGCTGTTTTTCTTTGCATCCCTTGCCAAGGATTTCTCGTAATCTTCCTTCGCCTGCCTAACCTCCTTTGTAACTTCGTAGCATATCAACTTGTATCTATCATAGGCTTCTGTGTCATGTGTTAATTTGTAAGTATCCCATGCATTTTTCTTCTCTGCCATATGCCTCATTAGTTCATCTGACATCCATTTAGGCCTAAACCTTGAACAATATTTCTTAGTTGGTATGTAAAGCCTAGTAGCTTCCAAGATAAGTTCTTTGAATGCTTCCCATTTTGAATTTGCTGTTGGTAACATCATCAGTTGGTCCCACTGTATAGAATTTAAATACTGTCTCAGTCCATCGTAGTCGCCTTTACAGAAGCAATAACCGTTCCCTTTACCCTAATGGTAGTTACCTCTTTGAGTAAATCCCCCTTCAGCACACTGTTATCACTGCCACCTAGTGGTTCATTTATCTGCAGATTCTTAATGCATGAAGAATCACTGCTGATAATCAAATCAAGAGTATTACTCCCTCTAGTTGGCTCCCGAACATGCTGATGTAGAAAACAATCATCCAATAACTCACACACAAATATGTGTGTGAGTGACCAGCCCCCAAATTCCAGTCAATATCTGGGAAATTAAAATCTCCCATTATAAGACTCTCTGATTTACTGGCCCACTCTATTTCCCTGTACAGTTTCTTATTATACTCATCAGAGTCATTAGGCCTATAACACACTCCTACTCTCAATTTTGATCTCCCAATGCTTATGTCACACCAAACTGACTCAACACTGCACTGTCCAGCGATGTCGACTGGCTTCACTTCCTTGGTTTTTATGTGTTTCTTAACTAATAGCATAATCCCTCCCCGCTTCCTGTCCTGTCTATCCTTTCTGTAGACGTTGTACTCCCCAAATTCCAGTTCTGCATCCCTTATATCTGTGTGACACCACGTCTCTGATATCCCAACAATATCTGCCTTTGATGTTTTGAGCAATACCTCAAATTCATCAAATTTATTTACTAAACTCCTAGCATTGGTGTACACGCAAGTATACCTGCACCTGTTTCTATTCTCTTAGCTACCCTAACACAACCCATGTGTTTACTTGTACCGCAATGGCTCCCAGCAGTCTCTGAAATATCATGCATCTTGTTTTTCAGGCTTCTGCTCATTCTAATAGAAGCAGTGCAAAAATCTCTTTCACCTCTGCCAGTGGCTACTGTTGATCTATTAGTCCTTGTATCTCCCCCCCAACTAGCAGTTTTCCGACCCACTTAACACTGCCTCGATAGCATCAGCAAACATTCTTGCACCCTTTCTATTTACGTGTATCCCATCCCGGTAGAAGCAATCTCTCCTGTTAACAAGTACAGTCCAGGCTGAAAAAAATTCTACCCCTTGAGCCTTGCACAATCTTTCCAGGGCCGAATTGATCGATAAGGCTCTCATCATATACTCCCTCCTATCGTGTCTGGGCAGAATTGCAGACACTTTCAAATTCAACCCTAATTCTCGGCTTTTGTTCAACAGTGACCTGTACTTGTTAAGTAATTCTGCCGGTCTCCTACTCTTAATATCATTAGTGCCAACGTGTACAACTATATCACCTTTTGTGCCCTTAAAAGATGATATTCGCTCTACAACGTCATCAACCTTTGCCCCTGGCAGACATACCCTGGTCCTGTTCCACCTATCGTTTTTACAAAGGATGTTCCCCGTTTCCCTGACAATAGTCACCAACAACTACTAGTTCCTTCGGGACCAGCGCATTCTGCCTTGGGGGTTGCCTCTGTGTCACGTGATGCCCAAGTGCAAGCTCTGGCGTTGATGTGGGCAGCTGAGAGCTTGATGGGCCCCTCAATTTAGTTTCTTCGAGGGCATCCACCCTGTCCTTCAAGCTCTCATATAGGCCCACAAGAACGCCGAGTTGTTGCCTGATATCGATACACTCCTTGCATCGCGCACACACAAAGACATCCCCCTTGGCAGTATCATGTCCCGTACCCGATTGCTCTGCAAACATCAAGCAAACAGTGCATTTTATAAGGCTGTGAGTCAGAGGACAACTGCCCCCCTCAGTTCTGCTCTGAGCCACAGCACTTCCATTAGCTTGAGCCTTTTGCTTTGCTGCTCTGGTCTGAGTCATGATTCTATTAATTTATTACTTAATTATAATTAATTATGTTAAATATAATTAATTATATTACGTTTGTAATCTAAGTCGTTATATGTATTTATTTAAAAGTACAATTTAACTGCTAACGAAGTTCAACTAACGCTATCTAGTACGGTATATAACTATCGTATCACAAAGGCGGGAAAGTTATGAACGGTAAATCCACGGACACTTAAGTATTAATTAACTTTCAAATCTCGCTGTCTCAATTCAGAATAAACTAACGATCCTTACTAGGTCTATAAGCTACTTACAGAAATAATTCGATGTAAAAAATATTCAATCAAGCGGCTAAATATGGCTAAAGAACTTCTCGTTCGGCGGAGTTGCAAACACGTGGATACCCTTACCGATACTTTTATGCAATTACAAGGCCGAGTAAAGAATAAATACACCAAATTAATCAGAAAATCACAAAATAATGTTATACTACTAAATTTAAATCAAAAGTTTTAGAAAAACAATAATTTCAAATCAATAAATAAGAAAAATCCACTTAGCAGCTTTGAACACGATCGTCTCCTAGTACTAAGTAATACCTACAAAATCTCTGTCTAAGTTAAACTTTAAACTAAGTATCGTAACTAGGAATATAAAGCTACTCTAGAAAATAAGTTAATATGTCGCAATATTAAATCATGAATGCTTGTCTGTCTTCGAGGTTATTCCCATTGCCTTGGAAACAGGCTAGACTTAAACTTCTGCTTAAGTCCTTTGACAAACCCTCCAATGATCCGGCCTCTTACTGGCCCATTGCTTTGCTGGCCATCGTTGGCAGAGTCCTAGAAAAATTGTTTCTCGTTTTCTAAATTACTATTTAGATAGAAATCTAAGTTCCGCACTTCAATTCGGCTTTACCCGTGGAAGGGCTTCTGTTGATGCTATTTGTCAGGTTCTGAGTTGTGTTCAAAATTCCACTTCTAAATATGTCCTGGATCTCTTTGTTGACTTCAAAGGGGCATTCGACGCTTTTTGGTGGCCGAGTGTCCTGGCGAGGTCCAGAGAGGCCGGGGTCTCTGCTCCGATTTACCGCCTCCTTTCGAATTATTTTAATGCTCGCAGCATCACAGTCACTTCAGGATTTTGTTTTGTAACTAGGGCTGCCCTCAGGGCTCTGTTCTTGGCCCTGTGTGCTGGAACATGGTCCTTGATGGATGGCTCTCGGTTGATCGAGACGACATCCTTCAACTCGCTTACGCAGACGACCTTGTTATTCTGATTTTTGGTAATTTCCGCCTGGAGCTTGAGCACAGATCAAATGAAGTTCTCGAGGACTTGAATATCTGGTGTCAAACACATAAACTTCAAATCTCGACTAAAAAAAACAAAACAAATGTTGCTAAAGGACTTCCTTGACGTGAATAGACCACCTGTTATTAAGCTAAATGGAGAAATGATTAGGAGTACTAGGCAGCATAAATACTTAGGAATTTATTTGGATGATCGTCTTAATTTTAATTATCATGCAAAATATGTACTTCAGAAAATATAACCTGTAAAATTTTTAAAATTACCAAGAGTACTTTTGGTGTAAAGAAATCTTCTATTAAATTACTCTTGTATATTTACACCAATTATGTGTTATGCGGCTGGGGCCTGGGGATATAGAATTGCCAATTCCCTTATTCAAAAATATCTTACTCAAACACAGATTTTTTCTTCTCGCTGTAAGTAGAGCTTGTCGAACTGTCTCTACAGCTGCTCTCCAGGTCCTCAGTCGTTAATTGCCAATCCAATATGAAGTAATGTTACACTGTCTTTTATATTGTAGAATTAAAAATGTTCCTGCAGTTGTAAATGGTTTTACTTATAATACTGGCTTACAAGAAAATGTAGACACTAAAAGAATGAGAAATGAATGTTGTGGAGCGTGGCAAAATACTTGGTCTACTTCTACCTTGGGTAGAGAGAACTTTAGGTTTTTTCCCGAGGTTGCTGATTATGATAAGAAAATGGACTGATTCGATCCTTGCTTGTGTGTTACGTTTCTATATACCGGTCATGGCAGTCTTAACTCTAAATTGTTCTCATTATGATTATGTAACATTCCTCTCTGTATTTGTAGTGCTGAAGAAACTGTTGAGCACTTCGTCTTTCATTGTCCTCTGTATGATGATTTAAGACTGGACTTTCAGCTTCTCACAAATGTATTCGATTGCCCTGAACTGCCAAGGTTAGTTAACTGTCTTGAGTATTATGCTGCCTTCTCCACCTATGCGGGGAAAATGTTTAAACAGAGGAAAAGAATTCTTACTCCTGAGGTTCAGTAAAATACTAACTTAATGTTAACTGATAGTAAAAGACCGCCGTCTGTCGGTTGGTTGGAAATACTACTGGGTTTGAATTTTAGATGGAAGGGTTACGGCCCTTTCTATTGTTTTTGAAACCAGAAATTGTAACTATTCTTTTGAAGTAATCTTTGTAACGCTCAGCTGGTTGTTGGGACTGATCACTTTGGCTTGTTTGTAGACTGTTTCCGTTTTTGGATTCTCTTACCTGATATATTGCTCTGTCTGCTGGACTCCGAAGCCCAGCAAAGTTATTTTGTATCATTATCATTATAAATAGCCTTTATGTATCATTATCATTGTATATAATTGCTTTAAAACAAAAAAGTTAAGGAACAATATATACAAATCTGTATCGCAGGGTAGCCGGTAGCAAAAGTCATCTCACATAAGGACTTGCTTAACGTGGGATGAGGGCCTCACATTTCAGCAGTATCTAAACATCACCCAAACGAAGACCTACGCCAAGAGCTCACAGGAATGCATGATCCTCAGCTAATCATCCGATATGTCCAACGCTGCCTTTATCTCATTCCATTATATTCTTCCATCATCTGGTCCTCAGCGCCCAAAACCCACTTCATCAGATTTCTTGGGTTAGAGTACTGGATCCTTGAATAGCTTAATAAAATAACAGGGAAACAGTATACTATCTCTAGATCGGTTCTCTACTCGAATTTAGACGTGATGCCTTGGAAACATGATTGCTGCCCAAAATATTCTAACACTCACTAAACTCCTAGCCGGACGCATAGATGCCCCCAGAATGGACGACATCGTTAGGACTCCAAGGACAGCAGGACGCTGTCAGACGGACCCTCGGCTTCCTCTTCAAACAGGACTAGACAATCTAGGTCGCCTAAGTGCTATGTTCCCTGGAAACACTCTCCAGCTTATCAACAGACTAGCGATTGATCTAGACAAGTTCTGTGACTCAAAAGGATGCAAAACAGAGAAACTACAGGAAACGTTCACGTGGATGGAGCTATGACATCTACTACCACTGAAAAAGCTGTACCTAAATTTTTTTTACTGGCTACTGAAATTTGTAAATATTTCATATTTATGGCTGTTATTTATGTAAGTTGACATCCACTGATTGTAAAAACTGATTTATATTTTTCATATTTAATGTAAACTTGTTTGCATTAAATATAAATTTGCATTAAACATAATTAATTTGCATCAATTAATTATTTACATTCCATATGAATGTAAATATTATTTACATTCATATGGAATGTAAATAATTAATTGTATTAGGATCGCCCTCCTGGCTGAATGGCCGTGAAGGGGTAGAGACCATATTTATTGGGTCAATAAATTGTACACATTGTATACTGTTACCGTTTAGCGGCGGATAGGGGAAACCCTGGAGCCTGTAAAAATTTAATAAAATACTTTGAATGCTTTGACTTTGTCGCAAAGCAAAGGTATTGCGTCAGATAACGCTTCTATTGCATCAGATAGTAATTGCAAAGTATTGCATCAGCCGTTACTATAAATACAGCGTTGGAAGGGTATACACGTTCATTAGTATCCTGTTTTGTGGAGGTGTAAACATGGCTCTATATGTTCAGTTGACACCAAGAAAAAAAGTGCAGCTGTTGCTCTGTCCCAGGAAGGGCTTTCTACGCGTGCTATCGTTGATAAAATAGTCTTCCACCAGTCAACAGTATCCCGGGTGCTGAAATTAAAGCGTGAAACCGGTGATGTGCAGAGAGAAGACCTGGATCAGGCCGTAAGAGAGTGACTACGCCTTGCCAAGATCGATATCTGAAACGGTATATGCTTTCTTAATCGCCATAATAGTGCCCCTGATCTAAAACTGGACTTCGAGATGGCCTCTGGTGTTGAAACAAGTGCACGAACTATCCAAAGATGGCTTTCGGAATGTGGTCTGCATGCCTATCGGCCCAAGAAGAAGTCTTTGTTGACCCAACAGATGTGGAAGAAGCGACTTGCTTGGGCTAAAACGCGTTTCATGGACAAAAGAGCAATGGGACACGGTCACCCTTTCTGACGAATCGAAATTCAACCTGCATGGCTCGGATGGGAAGCGATATGTCAGAAGATGAAAATCGGAGGCATACCAGCCTGACTGCATAACACCGACTGTAAAGTTCCCCGCTAGTCAGATGGTCTGGGGGCGCCTCCGTAGCCAGGTGGGCAGGAGCAGCAGTGCGTAGCACACGCTTCTTGATTACACCGGGGTTCGAGCCCGTGAACACCAAATACGGAGGATGCAGAAAGGTCAGGGAATGACCACCGCATATCCCTGGAGCAATATGGCCTTAGTTGCTAATGCTCTTAAAAACCAAATAACAGCAACAGATGGTCTGGGGATGTATAACAACAAAGGGGTGTGGGGCGAATTAAGTTTATTAACGGAACGGTGAATGCAGAAACCTACACTGCTATCTTGGAGCAGTGCCTGAAACCGTTATTGAGTTTGTCTTCTTGTCTCACAAGGCTTAAAACATACTTACACTATTGTTTTCCCTCGTTTTTCTCCCTTAAGGTGCAGTCATACCTCAAAGTGTATTAAGTACATAATACACTATGTACCAACAATCGTCGAAAATTACTCAGAAGAAGCCAACAAGTAAGTTTAAGCTGCAGGAGAGCATTGTAAGGGTGTGGTACCACGAAATTGGGCAACCGTATATCCAGAAGTTGATTAACTCTATGTCAGATCGTTGCAAGGCTGTAATTATAGCTTGAGAAGGAACAACAAAATATTGAGGACTTATTTTGCTGATTAACAGTACATAATACTATCACGTTAACTTGTCATTTCAGTTTGTACACGTAAATGCAATAAAATGTATGTTTGGTTGTCATGATTGCCATTTGCATGATTTCTCATATTTCCATTAATTACGCATTTTACTCTTTGGGAAGATATTTATGGCAATTAGGTATATCGGGCCCAGTCTTTTTATTGGATTCCATTCACAGAGATATGTATCCCATCTAACAAATGCACTTCGAACATTTCTGCAACCCACAATGTAGCGCAAAACACATTATTAGCAAAATTCCGAAGTGATGTGGTTTTTATGTCCACCACTGTTATTCGTTCCATTCTTCGCTGTGTAGTTTTCAGCTTCTCTTCCATTATTTTGGTGAGTGCCCAAGTTTCACTTCCATATATCATGGTACATTGGTTCATTATTTTACGTTTCAGCCAAACTGGGACATTGCTCCTCAGTATGTGACTATATTTCCTGAATGCTATCCATCCAAAATTTATTCTTCTCTTGACTTCCATCCATTTATCATTATTACAACTGATCACTTGTCCCAGATAAATATGACTCCGCCTTTTCAATTACTGCTCCTTCAATCATTATATCCATTTCTGTGGCATACTTGTTCATCATTACTTTTATTTTAGCCATATTCATCTTTAGTCCGAAATCCTTACTAACTCTACACAACTGATTAGATTAAGATATGGCAAATACTCAATACTTAATATATAAAAGTATTTTTGGGGATGATTTCAGTTGCACATTTTTGCCTCCTTTTGAATAGTAAGGCTCTTTTAGGGATTATGCCTCCCGCAAAAATATTAAATTTAAAATATTTCTTCAATAAAAATACACTGGCTGATACAGTAAATACTTAGAAATATTGACCTGTGTTAGAAGCTGAAGAACGTCTGCTTCAGAATTGAAATTCCAATACTATTCTGCCATCTAGCGACAAAAAAACAAAACTGAAAAGTTTAGGTTTAACTTTCTTCTTTGAAGATTCAGTACAGACGAGTAATGCGTTCTAGCAGAACCATCGCCTAATAGGTAGAAGCCTTCTGCCCTGACCATAATGGATAAATTTCATTGATGAAATAAGATCTTTAACATCAGAGTGTGCGCCATGAGTTAAACTGTTGTAGATCAAAGTATTCTGTTGATGTCATGTGCATGCTCAAAAAGATAATCGAAGATTCGTATAAGAGATTTACTTAATCTTTTAAGCAAGCTATACCATAAAAGTAATCGAGATTTTTTTTTCTTTTAAATATTTAAAAACTGAAAACTTTTAGAGCTTACAAAAACTTTTAAGCTTTGATATACGCTAAAAAAATTTTCAAGCTAAAAGAGTTTGCCACTAAAGTTTCAGAACCATTGATCTTGATGAATGTGCTGGTAAACCAAGGAGAAATAATTAATCACATGAGTGATGCTAAAAGAAAAGATTTTTTTAAATGTAAACATTGTGAAAAAGGCCCATAAAAATTCTTCACATCATCAACGGGACTCGAACTCTGATCGTTTCCACTAATTTCACAATGGAAACTTAAGACACCAGAACCTGCCAAGTCAGAGTTCATAAACCATGGCAGAGCCAAACAACAGTATTGTTTTAGTGTGTGCTCTCTGTGGGAGGGGTGTTTTTTCATTACCTTATTTCTTATTCTCCTGTTCTGTATTGCCGACAATGGCAATTGTCTTTATATTAATACAATAGCTTCCCTCAAGCATCAAGGCCCACAAACACCTGACTGCGCTAAAATAAAATCACTCTTTATCAATTCTCCTTAGAACTGCAGTCAGTCATCTGACTGAATCTTAATCAATTTACAATTCTCTTAGCAATTCCAATTAATCATACAATTAAAGTATCTATTTGGTATTCACAAAGGACACGACATTACAAAATGTTTCTCCAGCATAAAATTCAACTCGTTAATTGTGTAACAAAATTTTTGCGAATATAAAATGCTCTATAAACACACTCATTACAAGAGGTTTATGTACGCATAAACCTTTACCTTTTAATTTCTCGTGCCACTACATTACCTCTTTCCTATTAACCATACCATCTTATACAATACCTAAAATGTATTCTTTTATCTTAATTTTCTTTAAAAATATGTTATTTACCCTAAATCACTTTAACCTTAATCTTATATTAATCTATAATTTTATCTTCTTCCTTTCAAAATTCTACAGAGTAAACAATAGTTTTAAGGACTTATGTTCCTTTTTCTTTCCCAGTGGAGTTTCTTTCTGAGGATCCCTTCCTCTGAAGTGCATTAAAACGTTTCTATTTAGATGACGCCCTTCAAGTACAGGCTAATAACAGGAACAGTTCTCTAATAATCCTGAGTCGAATTACCATAGCTGTGATAGAAATCAGTGGCCATCTGTCTGGCCTGCACCACAGCTCCTAGACCAACCTTTACAATATGTATATGCCCGTAGACTTTCAGTTTAAACTTTCTTTAGTTGCTTAATATTAAACTTTACTGTTTCGATTGCAGCAGGGAGAGGGCAGGTATTATGTTACTCTGCACATCCCAGTAAGTCTTTTTCTTCCAATACTGAGACTCCTCACCCACACTACAGAAATCTCCATTGATACGAAATCTGCCAGCTAGTCTCCTCCTCTACACTTCCCTCTTTCTTTTTTCTTTCTTCTTATCATCCGATTTCCGTACTAAACCTTATATTAAGAAATCTTTATTGCAATAATGATAATACAATTCGATACATTGCAATGTAGCCCTTCACGGCCACCAGGCCAGGGGTTAACAATAATAATACAATATAATAATAAACAGAGAGAATTGATATATGATATATCAAACATACGGAAATGCGTACGTTGAAGTACAGCTTAAAACTCCAAGTATAATACAGTTATTTACAGTACAATATATAAAGAAGATATTGGCAGAAACAAATAATTACATATACTAATATAAACAGGCAACGTTCTTTGCACTGAACAGAAGTAGTTCATCATTACTCACTGTCATACTGAAAAGTTAGTATGCCGTCTTCACATCAGGTGGTATTGATGGCCTGCAGCATTAAGATGAGCTTCGAGGGAAAGGATCGGGGACAGGGAAGTACAATTCAAGGATGTGACGTCTGTATTCCCTGTCAGAAGCGAACTTATTAAGGTCAGCATCCAAGGACAGGGCACATGAAAGTAGCTGAAAAGGCAGGAACCTATCGGATAGGTGGAGACGGCTGAGATGTGGACATAGGGTTGGAGTCGCTCTGAGGGACTCTCCATGAGCACAGGTCCCAGAATGATGGTGCTGAAATCTCGCCAACCATCATTTTGATAGTCGTGCTAAGACATTTCTTCTCCATTACCAAATCCTAACTTACTAATTTTTATCTAATGTCAAGTTTAATGTCAAAGTTTGCAGATGATACAAAGGTTTGGACGGTTGTTAATAACAGTATGCTGCTGCAACAGGATCTGGAAAATAATAACACCCAATCACGGTGTCATTATTTTTAAATCCCTCATCCCATACGAGAGTAATTTAAGTTATTCTAATTCTGTTTCATACACAACGGAACTCTTTCATTTACACCTACTGATCTACAACTGACCACGTCTTGGAAGTCGCTGCGTTCCGACGCCTCAGATACTACCTCTTAAGTGATGTAGTCCTAAAATGGGCGTATGCTACATATTAAGCCACCCGATTGGTTAAACTCCTTAAGCCACCCGATTGGTTAAACTCCTTTGAAATCTTTAAAGAAAGGAACATTCTGTTCCTTTCTTTAAAGATTTCAAAGGTAATAGTAGTAGTGCCAATGATGCAAGAAAGCAAATATGTATAGCATCAGCCAGAAAAAAAAAAAAAAACCTACACACTTCACCCATCTATACCCTCCAAGAATTTGTCTAGTTCTTCGATGAATTTATTCAAATCATCAATTTCCACAACAGGAAGCCTGTTCCAACAATCAAACACCCGCTGGCTGAAGACAACTTCCGTACATCTATCCTGCAACCATCCTTCTTTAGCTTGAATTTATGCCTCCTCATGTATAGAGCCTTAGCAAGTGGAAGAACATTATTAACATTTAGCTTACACAATCCATTCAAGGTCTTAAACACCTCAATCAGATCACCCTGCAGGTGCCTAGTCTCCAGACTTACAATTTGCAGAACTGAAGCCTTCCTTGGTAAGAGCACCCTTTTGTTCCCTTCACCAATCTTGTTACCTGTTCAAGCAGATATTTATCCTTCCTAACGAGAGGCCTCCAGATCTATATAGATCTGGGATCTAGAGTACTCCAGATGCAGCCTAACCGTGCTTTTATACACAGGGATAATAACCTTATCTCTGCAAACAAAGTTTCTGTATATCATTCACAAAACCCCAATGAACTGTCTTGACACATGTCTGCACTGCTCAGAGAATTTCATAACGGACTGCACAATTACACCAAGGCTTTTTTTCACTTTCCGCTCCACTGAATGTAAAACCACACATTTGATGAGTTACTCTGGGATTACTGCCACCCATATGCAGCACCTTGCATTTATCAAAGTTAAACTTCAACTGCCCTTTCTCAGCCCGTAAACCTAATTTGCCTAGCTCTTGTTGCAGTAGCTCACACTGATTGCTATAATTCACCATCCTGCCAACCTTTATTCACCTGAAAAATTAGACATTAAAATCCTCATGGGTAGCACAGTTGGTAGGATCACCGTCCTCCCCACACCGGGTGGAAAATACGTGAGTTCAGGTCCCGTCGATGATGTGAGGAATTTTTATGGGCCTTTTTCACAACTTGGCTAAGTTAGTCGTTCTCGGGCGAGGGTCGCAGGGTTTTTCTCCCGGAAACTCGAATTTTTCGTCCAGCAAACAGGAAATCGCTCTCACAACGCACGCAATTTACAGACAATATACAGGGAGCAATATGAACCCTACAAGGACAACAACAGTAGACAGTAAATGTAATATAACTTCATCGATATCATTTATAAATATTGAAAACAACATTGGGCTCAGCACTGAACCCGGGGGGAGGGAGGGTAATCACTGGTAACGTTAATCCACGAAGAGCAGTGCCCATTGATTAAGTGCAAGAAGACAGAGTCTTCTTGTTAAGGGATTGTTAAGTGCAAGAAGACTGTCTTCTTGCACTTAACAATCCCTTTATCCATGGCATTGACTTGCCCTTAATGCGCATTGCTCCAGTTTGTACAGCAACAGTATCATCAATATTTGCAACAATATCAAAAGCCTACCAGAAATTCACGTATATGATATCAAAATTAAATTTTTGCATCCAGTTTTTTGGTTACTGCATCATAGTCATTAATCAGATAGATTATTTAGATAAGACCGCCCTTTCACAAATCCATATGTGACTGTAGTATAACAGCATTTATTTCTTACAACTGTATCTACTGTCTGCATTTATTCTGCATACCACTCTCTGCAAACAGAAAGTGGTAATCAATGCATACTGCTCTTCGTGGGCTAATGTTATTAGTGGTGTCCCCCAGAGTTCGGTGTTGGGCCCATTGTTGTTTTGTATATTTATCAATTATATTGATGAACGTATATCAAGTTTAATGTCCAAGTTTGCAGATGATACAAAGGTTTGGACGGTTGTTAATAACAGTAAAGACAGTATGCTGCTGCAACAAGATCCTGAAAAGTTGGGCAGATGGGCTGAGAAGTGGTAACTGAAATTTAAAATTGACAAATGCAAAGTACTGCATATGGGTAGCAGTAACCCCAGAGAAATGTTCCATCTGGATGGTGTTACTCTTAAGGTAGTGGAGAATGAAACAGACCTGGGGGTAATTGTGCAGTCAGGTATCAAGTTTTCTGAGCAGTGCAGACAGGTAGCCAGAGAAGGTCATGTGGGTGGTCTTGTCAATGATATACAGGAACTTTGTGAGCAGGTGTAGAGAAGTGATTGTCCCCTTGTATATTGCAATGGTCAAGCCACACCTTGAGTACTGCGTACAGGTCTGGAAACCTCATTTTAGGAAGGATGTAGAGTTGTTAAAACGAGTACTGAGAAGGGCAACGAGACTTGTGAGGGGAACAAAGGGTTGCTCTTACGGAGAAAATTATTATTATTAGCCATATGGTACAAGGAAGCCTGAGGCTTATGCTGCACCAGCCAAAAAAAAATTCCCGAGTTACCCCCTGAGAGAGAGAGAGAGAGAGAAGGAAGTACAAAGGAATCACCAAGAAAGAGAAGAATGATGATATCCAGCTCAGGACTCTGGGTTTTCCAAGCCCATACCAGATGTGAGCCCCCAGGGTTGAATTACAGGTAACCCTAACATAATAATTTGGTAACATAATTAGGAAGGCCTAAGTTCTTAGAAAGGCCTGAGTGCTGCAAATTGCAGCGGCTGGAGACGACACTCCTGCGAGGCGATCTGATTGTGGTGTATAAGGCCTTGAATGGATTAAGCAGGCTCAATGCTGATAAGATTCTTCCTCTTGCTCAGATTACAAACCTGAGGGGACATAAACTGAAATTGAGAAAAGACAGCTGTCGAATACATGAGCGAACGTTTTCCTTTAGCCAGCGGGTAGTTGATTGCTGGAAAAAACTTCCATCTGTCGTTGTGGTAGTTGATAGCTTTAATAAATTCAAGGCTAGACAAATGTTTGGAACGAATGGATGGGTGAAATAGGAAAGGTTTTTTTTTTGACTGATGCTCTATAAGCTTGCTTTCTTGCATCATATACCTCTAATAATTCTAATGCTAATTTACCTGTTAGCTTAACGTCTAAGGCAGGTCTGTAATTACTGATATCACCTTTTGATCCCACTTTATGAGCTGGGATCAAAAGGTGATATCAGTAATTACCTTGGATTCAGGGGAGTATCGAGTCCATGGAGACCGCCCCTGAATCCAAGGATTCTCACATAATTTGGTCACGGATTTTGGATAAATTCCATCTACCCCGGACACATTTTTTTATGTTCAGCTTCATAAACTTCTGCCATCTCATCTGAACAAGGAATTCCTCACGTGTGAATGTAGATGCAAAATACCTATTCATTTTTTCAGCAACCTGAGCAGGATCATGAACCATTAACCCATTGTCATGAAGTGGGCCAATGTGATTCAATCCCCTTCCTTTTACTGTTAATATAAGCATAGAAGTATTTGTTGCTTTTCTTGGCATCCTTCGCCAGAGAATCTTATAATCTACCTTAGCCTGCCTGACCTGTTTTGTTACCTGTTTACACTCTAATTTATATCTACAGTAGGCTTCTGTATCACCCGATAATTTATATGCATCCCAATCACTTGTCTTCTCTGCCTAGTCTATCAATAGTTCATCTGACATCCATTTAGGTCTAAGCCTTGAACAGTATTTCTTTGTTGGTATGAAAAGCCTAGTAGCTTCTTTATTTTTCTGAATGTTTCCCATTTAGAATTTGCTGTTGGTGACATCATCAGTTTGTCTCATGGCGTAGAATTTAAAAACTGTCTGTGTCTGTCAGGTCTGCGCTCTGTCCGAAAATTTAATCTTAACGTACTTCTTCACACCTGAACCCACTGTGTTTCTTTTATTCCTTAAGTGCGTTACGGCAAAAACTATTTTCACTAAAAGAAATATATTTGTAAGGCTATGTGTCTTACAGCTCTACCATTGGTGCTGAAAAAGATAGGCGATACTCATCGGATCACCTGACTTACCTCCCCTCCGCGTATATCATTTGCTTTCCTAGCACCATCACAACTGTATTCTCTGGTTGGTGACCAAAATCAGTAGCTTCCGTGAACGTCATGTGTTCCCATAGTTTTCTTTCGAAGGGTTCTTTACACATTGCAAGCAGTGCTGTTCCTTGCGATGTTCCCACATTAAATTTAAAGGCTTTGTTCCCAGCATGATGTTTGATTGGGCTGGCTGTACTTCCATGGTCAGAGTTGCTGGTTCAAGGCCATGTACTACCAAGAAAATTTCTCGGCCCATCGTAAACTGTAGCACCAGAAAATCCTGTCTTATTTCTCTATATACGCAGACACAGTATAATCCTGGCGTCTTTCAATTCATTAAAGATTCGAATGACACCCATCTAAACGCACGACACGTGCAATCATCCTCTGCTATAGTACCTGCTAAACGTGCGCCAATAATTATAAATCTTTAGAACTCCATACGATTCCGTCTGTTCTTCATTGACTATGAAATGATTTGAGTAATAATTGGGCCGCACTGCTTTATAGTTTCCTGCCCAAGTCCCACTTCATAGATTTAAACATTTTTGCATAAATTGTTGAATATAAGAGATCACATGGGTATGTTACGCTATCAGGCAATGTACTACTATAGAAATTAAAAGGAAGGACTACAGTAAACTTTGTTTAAACAATGAAGACCCATTCTTATGCAGAAGCAATAACTCAACTCCTCATCAACAATATATTCCAAACACACGATTTATAGCATAAGGGGAATGAGATACTCTCTACATTCTTCCACAAATTCAACAATGCATTTGTGTAGACCAGTATCTAAACTACATGTTGGTTGTTGTAGTTGTAGGGTTTTAGGAGCGTCAGCGACTAACACCATATTGCTCTGTGTGTACTGTCTGTAAATTGTGTCTGTTTTAATGTTTGCTGAATGAAAAACCTGGGTTTTCAGGAGGAAAACAATGACCGCCAGAGGGCTGCTCTGCCCTCTCCTGAGACCGACTAACTCAGCAACGTTGTGAAAAACTATGAGAGTTTATCTCTCATATTTTTAATTTTAAGCTATATTTCATAGCATCCCAAAGGATATGTTATATTTCTGCTGATTTTTTTTTAAATTTGATGGTAAAATTGGACTAAATATTGCCCTTTAAATTTTATGATTTCTGAATTACCGTTGTGCCTTATCAACTGCTTTTTTCTCAACGAGAAATTTGTTCTCCATCTTCGGTTTAATCTAAAACCTCATCAGTGTATTTCTGAAACAGACGTGGAAGGACTGGTTCTACATCCAAGTAATAAAGCTTGCTTTTTTGAGAAACCAATTATGTTTTTTATTTCTTGTATTGCGGCTCCTACTAAATGTGCATCCACGATAAAAACCTTTTTCAAAATCTGACAGATCACGCGTTTTCCCCATTCTGGCTTCAGGTTATAGCAGTCGAACGGCTTGTGCAGTCTTTATACTCAACGAGGCCACAAGTCATCACTGGCGTCCCAGCTTTCTTTGAAATGCAAATATATTGACATTTATTTGCATTTCATCTATCGTGAACTGTCATAATACACTGGTGTGCAAAACTTAAGGACCAACACAATTTCTAACCACAAAATCAAACGAAACAGCCTGTGGCGATTTGCATAACTGTGGCCGTTCAGTAGAAAACTGGTGCATTTGCAAAAATTTGAATCGTGATCAGAGGGCTCACATAAACAGTGAAAAGCAGCAGTTATGTGCACTTACCGAATGGTGAGCACGATTGTTACAGACGTTCGATTGGTTTCATACAGTGCTACAGACAACGACGTGGCCAGTAGACATCTCGATGATTTTACCCGGGGTGAAATAATTGGGAAGGTCGAAGTGCAAGGAGTGTGATTGCAGAGTTCGGTATTGCCCATAGCATAGTCTCACCGCCTTCAGAACGACAGCTACAGCTATTGGAAGGACCAGTTGTGGTCGTCCACGAAAAACAACGCCCAATGATGACCGCTGTAGACTCCTACAGGCCAAGAGGGACCGACACCATACAGCGGGATCCATTGAAAACTAGCTGCACAGGACGCAGGATATCGCGGTTTACTGTGGCCAGGCGACTCTTGGACTGTTTCAACACCTGCCTATCGGAGACACCGTTTACAGTGGCCCATCGAACACAAGGACTTTACAGCAGCGCAATGGGGTAAGATACTCGTTACTGATGAGAGTAGATTTAGTGTCAGTAGCGATTCTAGATGTCAGAAAATCTGGCGAGAGGTCGGCACACGGTATCAACCCTCAAACACCACTGAAAGGGATCGATATGGCGGTCGAGGTGTTCTCGTCTGGGGAGGCGTTATTTTGGATGGACGTACACAACTCCACATACTGGAAGGCGGTACTGTAACCGATGCACACTACTGTACTGAGGTAATCCTTCCCTATGTGCATCTCTTCAGAGGTGCCATTGGCCCCGAGTTCGTATTTATGGATGATAACGCCATCGCACTGCAGCTGTTGATATGCTTTTGGAAAGTGAGGACACTGTTCGTATGGATTGACCTGTCCATTCCTTTGATCTAAATCCCATTGAACACATATGGGACACTACGGTGAGACGCCTAGCAGCACATCCACACCCACCAGAAAATGTTCACTAGTTGAAGACGGCGCCGACAGAGGAATGGACGATGTTACCGCAAGAACTTATCAACAACATTGTTCTACATATGGACAGGCGGTGCAAAGCCTGTATCGACATTAGGGGTGGCCATATCTCCTACTGCCGACCACCTCTTCCCTTTGTTCCATCTTTGGCAGTGATGTATCTGTATCATGGCAGCCAGTGCTGTTGCCATTTTGAATAAAGTCCCTCTGTACCGTTTTGTTTCCGTTGTTGTGTCGGTGTTGTTTCCTTCATCATTTCTGTACCTCACGAGGTTCCTTTGGTATGCGTTTCCCATATCCAGGCCACTCCTATGAGAAGCTTCAGGTGAAAATGTGATTGGTCCTTAAGTTTTGCTGACCAGTATACAAAGGTTCGTATTTTTTTGGCCAGTGCGCGTATCAAATTTTGATGGAAGAGATAAAGGGGGGGGGGTTAATTCAATGGTAGAAGCACTGATTAAAAATGAAAATGACAATCAATTTTTGTGGAAGAAAGTTTATCCCTAGCCCCACTCCTCTATCTGCACTTTTACAGACAAACTGTCTCTCTTTTTTTTCTCTTTTTTTTTTTTGAGTAGAGAGAAATCATGGGCTACCTCCCTAATAAAAGTTGGCCCACCTTTCGCCCGAATAGGGGCAGGCACTCGGCAAGGCATTAAGTCCACTAGTCCATGAAAGCGTTCCACAGGTATTTCCATCCAAGCTTGCTGCACTGCAGTCCATAATTCTCTCGCATTCTTGGGTGGAGGATCCAAAGCTCGAACCGATCTTTCCACAGTGTCCTAAAGATTCATCACAGGGTTCATGTCTGGTGAACGGGGAGGCCATTTCATGGTAGTAAAAATCTGCGGAATGCTCTTCCAACCATGTTCTAGTCACCACGGCTCTGTGGGGAGGTGCATTGTCCTGCTGTAAGAGTCCATTGCCCTGTGGGTGCACGATGACCATGAAGGGATGCAGATGGTGTGCAAGGATGGACACGTGACCTGGATCGTTCAGAGATGTATCTAGATGTACTATAGGTCCCAACGTGTACCACTTGAACGTACCCAGACCTTTACCGACCGTCCACCTACCTGTACAGTTCATTGTTGACATGACGGATGCATAGCTTCAGCGGTTTCCGCCAGTTACGCACCCTCCCGTCCACTCAAAATAACTGGAAACGGGACTCATCGGACCAGGAAACTCGTCTCCAATCATCCAAGGTCCAGTGCCGATGTTCTTTCGCTCAGTTGAGGTGTAGAGTCCTGTGTTGTGGTATTAGCAATGGGACTCTGGTGTGTCGGCAGCTCCCAAGAATATCAGGCGATCATTGCGGCTTATGATTGCCTGATAGTTTTGGTGAAGACATTTCTGGCACCCACCTCCCTCGTTGAGGTCGGTGGTGGTTTGTGCTACTGTCACTCTCCAGTTGGCTGAAACAATGCGAGACAGACGTCGACTGCCACATTCATCCACCTTTCTCCTCCCACAGCGCTGTCCACGATGAAATGTTCCGAAATGGCGTATTCCCGATACACTCTTGATACTGTCGAACGGGGATAGTGCAATTTCTGTACCACCTCCGCGATACAGTGACACGTTCGTCGGGCACTCACTATCATCCCTCTTTCAAAGTGGATTAACTGACGACGTTTATCCATACTGACATCGAATTTCCGTCTACGTGAATGCAGTGTACCTATACACCTGCCAAGCGGCGGGTTCGTCCACTAGCGAGATGGGTGACAGTCGCTTTGCCCAGTAACCAGATATCCCATGAATTTTGTCCTTTCAGTGTACTGTATGTTCTAACATATTCGAATATATTCTACTACTGTGTGTTCTAATCTATAACGTTATACTTTCACTGGTATTCGGTGTCGTTAGATGGTGCTGTTCACAGCAATTTTCATCAACAAAAATGCCGTTAGTGTTTTGGTTTCTTTAAGTTTTTAGATTTCGTTTTTTTTTTTGTGTAGCGGCTCTTCGTTGTTAAATTTCTGATACAGTTTTCAGAAATAATTAAATTATCTTTTTATAGGGGAGGATCCATTACTGGTATAATTTTAATATGAAATTATTATGTTTTGCCAGCATTCGTATATTCAAAATGTGCCAAATAATTATGGTTAGACTTATGTAAATAAACTGATGCACAACTAAAACTGAGACATCCAGTGCTAATGTGTTAAACTGATTTAATTAATTAATAGTGAAATCTAAAACTCTCTCTCCTGATGATTTAAGAAAAAGAAAATAAGAACGAAGTTCTCAAATTTAAGCAGAAATAGAGGTAGGTGTTCATTTCCTGTTCCTGATGCCAAGTTTCCGATGAACAAAAGAGTTATCTTTTCATGTTAATCTTCAACTTACCCCCTTGACGTTCTTTCAATTACCCTCTAAATGTTTTAAATTTTGATATAAAAATCCCAGAAAAGCATGCATATATTCGCTCTATTTATTTATTGAGCACAATGATTTGAACATGGGTGCCAGCAGGATATTTTGCAAGGTGGTGCATGGGAATAATTTTTTTCGTTCACCAAATTTTCGAATACATGCAATATCTTGTGTTTCAGTAAATTAATGAAAATATTAAAAACTGTGTATTACTTCGAAATCCAAAGGGGTACACTTGCACCATGCTGCCGGCGCCCATGGATGTGAAGTTGAAGTGTAAGAAAACCGGGACTTGGAATGGACTGGAGCACATCATCTTGCGGTTCTTCGTGTCATACGTATCCGTGATGTAAATACTATAGTATTAAAAATAATTATCTTTATTAATGAATTAACGTTTAATTATTTGAGAAAACTTTAGTATCCGGTACCCCTGGCCCTCTCCATCCACCAGTTTTTGCTTGAATCCCTTCCGAAGTCGATTAAAAACAAAAATTTATTTTTTTTTCTCTTCTAATTACAACTATGTTTCTCAGTTCACGACCTTCACACAACCTTCTGTTCGTCACGTAACGTAACAGGAGGGGTACCGGATACTAAATTTCAGCCAATTATTTCTCATTCATTAAACATTTCTTAATGTTTAGTTTATTAATGATTATCATTTTCATAAAATTTTTCATTTTGATCCCTGAAGAAAGCTAGATACTGATCGAACCATCGTTTATAATAAATGCATATTATTTTAACCTGATTTTTTTCCCTTAATTTTCATGAATTTAAAGACTAATTGACTGAACTAATTATTTAACTACTTGTTTATTTTATTATGTAAAGTGACACGGTTATCATGTGTGTATTATTTAAAAGAACACAGAATTTTCTAATATAAGTCCTAAAGTGAAAAAATACTTAGAAATATAATGAGCTTACCTTGATAATCATATGGGATAATCACTGATGTGATCTACCAGTAAAAATAATTTATTTGCAGACCCTTGATATATTGTCCTAGTGATTCCTCAGTGTCCTATCAATTGTATGCATGCAGAATACAATTGCTGTGACACTGCATAACAGATACTCTTTAACTAACACATTCACTAGCCAAGTAAATTAAAGATAGTGTTTTTACAAAAAAGGTAGAGAGATAAAAGAACAAGTGGTATGTATATTTTTATTTTTTTATTATTTTTTTTCAGTTAAAAGCAAATTGCAAAATACAACCCACTGCCTAAAGGCAGTATCGTCACTTGTGATATATAGATGGCATATTGCACATTTATTCTTGTTCTGAATACTTGAACCAAAAGCACTTTACACTTCACCTTTGTAAAGTTTTTAGAATCTTGTTAATAGTTTTAAAATGTTATTAACAGAATTTACAAATTGTATGATTTTCAGATTTCTCCTCTATTTTTTTCATTGACTGCAAAGTTAAAAATAAGATAGTTTATATTTATTATATTTGTTTAATGTTTGAGAAAACTGTTTTAATCTAAACAGTCTTCTCAGATATCTTCAGTTAATGATATTTCTTAAAGAGAGCCATCAGAGGTGGGCTATCCTGAGGGTGTCAAGGGTACAGTGCACCTGGGTGCCAGTGTTCAAGGGACACCTGAAAACCCTGAAACGTACATACATATATGAAGGAAATTTTAAAGGGGGTTGTCAAATTGTGATTTTCACCCAGGTGACACATTCCCTAGGAACTTCCCCGGGTATACCACATACATGTAATCCTGATGTTGCCCCATCACAGAAATGCTGAAAGACCAAACTAACAAATTATTTCTTATTGCGTGATTATAATGGCAGAATACAATGTCTGTTGGAAAATGGTGAGAGGGTGTGTATTTGTTGCAGATGATTGGGATGTTAGGTGCTGCTTCTGAAACATTACCCGTGAAGCTTACCTTTTTTTTGTGCTGGCTCTAGGATTCTTCTCACTCTGATTTAGAATCTATAACTCAGGTGCCCAAGTGGCTCACTCCTGGTCTTCAAATGGTTTTCTCAAGTACGTATGATCCATTTTTTCTAAGAAAATGATCAGTGGGCTCATTTTTCTGTTTGAAGCCAATGATTTGAATACTGTCATTCTAGGAATGATTTCTGGTAAGAATTGCTTATCCAACTTTTCACCATTTGAATAATAATTCATGCCGTCAAAAATCTGTAATGAGATTAAATAAAAATTAATTGAATAGCACTGCCAGTAATATCACCACTATCAGTAATATCACCACCAAAGTATTAATATTAGCCACGTGGTTGAGTGAAGCCATAGACTTTTGCTGCACCAGTCAAAAATTAATAATAAATAATTAAAATAAAACAAATTACTAATATGGTTTCCTTCTCACATAGGTACTGATCCAACTGACCTTTGAATTTCCCTAAGCTTTCATCCTCAGTTACTGGTATAAGTTATCCATAGAAGTAACTCGTTCTAGAAATAACTCATTTCTGGAATGAGTTACTTTTACTCTTTCTTATATAATCCAGTATAAGCTTTTTTCTCTTGTAATTTTAATTTGGGCCCTTTACATTATAATGGTGAAAAATTTGCCTTCATTCTTTGTAACTGTTCCCTTTCAAAGCCTTACAGATCTCATTCAGGTCCCTTGCCCCTCTTGAGGATGCCTAGCTATCAAGCCCTGTAGCCAAAATATTCAAAGTTGTTCCTCTTGTGCTTTTTACAAATCTCACCAGGTGTGTTTGCCCACCTTTGGCTTCTTTCAAGAAGCTTGAGTTGCACATACTTGCACACAGTATTTCAACTGTGATCTTACAAATGCATTATACAGTGGGTTATGACCTAAAGCTACAATAAATTATTGATAGAACACCATGGGCCCACCTTGCTGTTTGTGTACACTGCAAGGAGAACTTGTGAACCCATATCGTAATCTTCATATCCCTTTCTTCCTTCATTGCTTTTTCTTCAACCGCACAAGATGTATAAGTTATATTGGGGTTACTATTTTGTAAGTATAACACTCTGCATTGCAAGAGCAGCAACATGGCTGTAACCTAGCAAGGCAGCATTTAATGGGGCTAATAGCCTTATTATATCAGCATTGGTTTTCCTAACCAGGAGTTCAAACTCTCTTATTTTATTGACAGTACCACTTACATTACTATATATGCAGTTTAAACTGAATGTTCTTGTGTTTTTTACTACTCTAATACTTTTCAAAGTATAAAAGTTTGTTGCCCTAGCATTAGCTTCCCTTTCATTATTAACATCCCTGCCTTCAATACTTTTTTTCAAATATCGGTAGACTCTCTGGCTTGTGGGGCCACATATAAGAACCCTTGAGATGTTTGTGTAACTTTGACCCCTATTACCAGATAAACATGTATCTATATTAGCCCCCCAAAATTAGCAATTTTCTGAGCCCTTAAGGCATCCTCAATGATATTGGTAAAGACTCGTGCACTACCTTCGTTAAAATGTATTCCAGCTTTACAAAATAGGTTCATGCTGTCTACTATTATTAGCCACGTTGTTACACCCAAAATGCCTTGCACAGTCCTTCTAGCTTTGAGTTAATCCACAAGGCTTTAAACATAAAGCCCCCTCCCCCAAATATAGTGGGGCAGAATTGCAAACACACTACCTTCATTAAAATGCATTCCAGCTTTACAAAATAGGTTCATGCTATCTATTATTAGCCACATTGTTTCTCCCAAAATGCCTTGCACAGTCCTTCTAGCTTTTTGAGTTAATCCACAAGGCTTTCAACATAAAGCCGCCACCCCAAACCCTCAAATGTAGTGGGGCAGAATTGCAAACACAAATATATCCCAACGTAATTCACGAAATCCTTTCAGTGTGGTCCTATATTTATTCAACAAGTTGTCAGTTTATGTGCAATTGATGCCAATAATTCCCAAATAAATAATTACAATTAGTGATTACTGAATTATGACTACCTACCTAATATTATGTTGGGTCACCATTAGCACAGATAATGGCCATTATTTGCCTAGACATTGACTCCAGTAGATATCTGAAGACATCCATAGGGATCTGCGGCCCCATCCATAGCCAGGTGGGTAGGAGCAGCAGTGCGTAGCACAACCTTCTTGATTAGACCGGGGTTCGAGCCAGTGACCACTAAATATGGAAGATGTGGAAAGGTCAGGGAATGACCACCGCATATCCCCGGAGCAATATGGCCTTAATTGCTAATGCTCCTAAAAACCAAATAACAACAACAACCATAGAGATCTGCAGCCATGCTGCCTGCAAGGCAGCGTGGCATCAGAACAGAATTTGAATTGATATATGGACCATACACCTCACTTCCCTTTCCAAAACATCCAACACTTGATTGAGATCAGGCGAATTTAGGTGCCAGTCAAGATGGGTGATATCTTTACTATGTTCCTTGAACTACTCGTGCACAGTGCAGGCCCAATGACATGGCATATTATCATCTTGGAAAATCCTGTTTTTGCCTGAGAAAAAATGCAGCATGGCGGGGAGCAAATGGTCTCCTAAGGGCTGTTGGTAGACCTTGCCATTGAAACATTGGTCCATATGCACCAGGGGTCCTAGTTCTCACCAGCAAAACATGCCCCACATTAAGAGACTACCACCACCACCACATGCCTGGATAATGGACACCATGCACGATGAGTCCATGTACTCGCGTTGCTTGTTCCACGCACGAAGACATTCGTGGGCATGTTGCACCAGGTATTTAGACTTATCTGCCCAACACACTCATTTCCAGTCCTCCGGTGTCTGACCACTGTGTTGTTGACACCACAGCATTTGCTGTCGACAAGATCGATGGTGTGGAGTGGGTGTGCCTTGGGTCATCTGCAGTAGAACCCCATATGTCTGAGTCTGTGAAGCATTGTCATTTGGAATATTGTTCTTGGAGTCCCCATATTGTATTGCAATTCAGCCCATACAATGTGCTGCACCCTTCCTTCACTCACTATGAGCATCCACCTTGTATAAGCCTTTATAGTTCTGTTGGTGGGAAGTGCTTTGACCCTTTCGACACCATTCTTTATACACCTTAACCACAGCGGGACATGAACAACTGACAAGACGTGCTGTTTCCAATATGGAAGCACCTGATGCACGAGCTTCCACAGTCATGCCCCTTTGAAAGTCTGTGATATCTTTACTACATCCCATAACTGCTACTTTGTTATAATTTTTACTTGCATGACCAGATATCAAATTGCCACTGCTGTGGCATACAAAGCTCTTCAGATTTTTATACTGCAAGCTATGTATCAAGTTCATTATGGATAGGATGGGCATAATTCAGTGATCACAGAGTGTATATTCTCTTTAACCCTTTAAAATCTAACCTGTTGGTAACATCAGTTTTCTGTAATTTTCTTATATTGGTACACCTTCCAGTTTCTAATTGCATTATGGGAAAGAAATTTTTCTTATAATCATTTTTCTGGCCTACCTTAATCTTATTACTGTAGATCTGCTGGTTGATAATCACTTGTAATCCATCCTTGATATAGTTTGTGTTGATATATGGACCATTCCTGGTGTTGTCCTAATGCAGCAGTTCCCAACCGGCGGTTCGCGAATCCCCAGGGGTTCGCAAAAGTGTTCCGGGGATTCGCACTAAAAATTCTGTAATGGCAGCTGCTTAGATTTACATAGGTAAATTATTGTAAACTACAAAATATAACTAATAATAGACAAGAAAGTAAAATTAAATTAAATAAAAAGTAAAGAATTGGCAAAGAAAGAAACCACAGCTCCCGCAATTCCATATAATTCCTTACTGTCTTACAGTATATCGTGTTGAATAAATGTTTTCCATACTATTTTTTTTTTCATTCTTAAGGATTATTGTTATGTATAGGTACTTTTTTTTTTTTAGAACCTATATATATAGTACTTAGTAATGTGCATGGTTTGAAGATTGAAAAGATAAAGGAAGATACTTGTTGACATTAGACAAACTTCTGTAGATAGTAATTTTGAGGAAATACGTATGAAGGAAGGTTGTTCCAGAAAACAGAAGTTGAATGAATAAATGAAGATGAAAAGTTGATTCTGTGAGTTTGAACTTGAATAGTAAAAGGATGTTGACTGGTTGTGGCACGTGTTCAGACTGATCTGAAAGAGAGAGAGTGGGAATTATAGAAGCCAATTCAGGAGAACGGTGCCTATGCAAGTATCTACACAAAAGGCATGCGGCGCCTCCGTAGCCAGGTGGGAAGGAGCAGCAGTGTGTAGCACACGCTTCTTGATTAGACCGGGGGTTCGAGCCCATCACCACCAAATACGGAGGATGCGGAAAGGTCAGGGATTGACCACCGCATATCCCGGAGCAATATGGCCTTAGTTGCTAATGCTCTTAAAAACCAAATAACAAACAAACAAACAAAAGGCATGCAACAGAAACAAGAGTGGAGAGACTGTTAGAGATGAGACATTAATAAATCTAACTGCCCTCTTTTGAATGGAATCTAGAAGCCTGAGAAAAGTTTTGGGGGCCTCCCCAGATGTGGGAACAATATTCCACTGTTTGGAAGAAAGTTAATGCCGAGAGCAAAAGAGAAACCCAGTTTTTTAGATGCAGAGGAAACAGTATTTGTAATGTGCTTTATGCCAATAGAGATTAGAACTCAGAGTAATAGAAATCGTCATCGAAGATAAGCATAGGAGCAGAAGAATCCTTTTTGCAAGATATAGGACAGGACTGAGTTTTAGAAGGATTGAAATTAAGTTGTCTTTGCCCATGGAGAATTACCTGGAGATCAGCATTTAAGGATTTGCCAATGGATACTCGAAGTTGAAGCTGTTTGAGCAGGGCAAGATTTTTCAAACTTGAAGGTGGAATGTAATGTACTGTCATCAGAAAAACTATGGATAGGATTTTCGGTCAGTGGAAGAAGGTCATTAATATACAATAGGAAAAGAGTGGAACCGAACCTTGTGAAATACCAGCGTTAGTGGAAAAGTTAGAAGACAGAGAGTCGTCTACCATCACCCTCAGTGAGTGGTAAGAGAGAAAACTGGATACTCAGTTACAAAGAACAGCTGGCAACAAACCATAGAATGGAAGCTTATTTAGAAGACCTTTATGCCAAACACGATTGAAAGCCATTGAAATGTCAAGAGCAATGTCTTGAGTTTCACCCAACTTTTCCACTGAATTTGTCCATAGATGGGTAATGTAAACCAGAATATCACCAGTAGAGCAACACTGACGGAATTCATTCTGGCAATCATTGATCAGATGAAAGATTTCCAGATAGTTTAAGAGTTGGCAGTTAATTGATTTTTCCATTACTTGGAAAGAGTAGAAGTAATCGCAATAGGATGATAATCAGCTGGAAGGGATTTGTCACCCCTTTTTAGGAACTGGCTGGATATCAGCAAATTTCCAAGCAGAAGGAAAAACACCTTTGGAATAAGAAAGTGAAACAAGATGACACAAAACAGGAGTAAGTTCAGGGGCACAGGTTTTGAGAAAAAGTGGAGAAATACCATCAGGACCTGGAGGAGCTTTCTTAGCATCAGATTATTCAAAATCCTTCTGACGTCCTTTTGACGAAAGATCACAGGAGACATTGAATGGAGTGTACTGGGAATGGTTTGAGGTGATTTATCAAGATCATCAATACATTAGTTTAAAGAAAAACAGGATGCTAGCAGATCAGCTTTATCTTTGGCTGATGTGGGAACAGAACCATTTGGTTTGACAGAGGTGGGAACAGAGATGAGCAAAAATTGAGACCAATAGCTTTGACAAGAAACCAGAATGCTCGGCTACGATTTGGACAAGAAGCAAGTTTTTTTACTCTTAGCCTGTTAGAAGTCTGGTTTGGACTGATTAATAACTGCTTTACAAAGTAGAAATAATACTTAATAATAATTTTTATTATTATGCAATGTCGCTTATAAAAACATGGTACTGGAAATATTTTATAATAAAAATTCAGAAATATTATATGATTTCAGAGAATATAGGCTTAGTAGTTTGCATTAAAAATATTATGTTGAAAGGGATTCGCGATAAAAAATATTACATTGAAATGGGGTTTGCAAGTCAAAAAATGTTGGGAACCACTGCCCTAATGAATACTCCCGGTAAATAAACACCAATGATCATGCTTTTCATCAATCCACTAAAGCAGGGGTGGCCAACGTAATTTGTGATGCGATCGACATTTTTTTCCTTCAAAATGTGCGGTGATCTACTATCTCAAAAATTTCATTGCACAAGGTTAAAAAAGTTAATCAACACATATTGAAAAACGTTTATAAATTTTAAAATTCAATACAATTCAGAATTCATATTTCAAATTCATACGTATTTATGCGATGTTTGTGTCTTCATGTCATCTGCCAAGCTTTCAAAATCGGGGATGTACTGTGATAAGGCCAACAGTAAAGAATCTTCTGTATGCAAGTCCGTAAGAGTAGAGTGGTTCTTCATCTTTGTTTGTTTCAAATACAAAGGGGCCGATTCACATAGATATGTGGAACCAAAACAGGAATTGAAAAGTTCACTGCATTTTTTTTACATTTGGGTACTTTTCTCGGCAAACATAATTCCAAAAGTCTTTTTCTGATGATCTGGCTTTTAGGAAGATATCGTTTCGCAATATAATAATTTCATTTTCAAGTAATATTTTCTCCATGTGAAAAATCGCAGCAATTTTTTTTTTTTTTTTTTCTGCAATTTGTTTCGTATCTAAGTGGACATTAAATGGATAAGAAATATTTTGAACAATGTCTTCAATTGTTTTAAAATCACTGAATCTGGTTTCAAAATCGTCCACAACATTCTCAATTTCAGAAACATATTTCTCACTATTAAATTCAAAAACAGGATATTTTTGCAAATGATCTTGCATATTTGCAAAATGGTCGAATTTTTTTCTTTGAGATCCTTAGCCATTGCCAAAAATTGATATTTATATGCAGAAATACTACTAATCATGTCACCCACATTTTTATTTTTTTCCTTGTAATTCCGAATTCAGTAAATTTCCGAACTTAATTTACTGGTAAAATGTGTCAAAAAAGCCAGATCACACAACCACTCCATATCGTGTTGCTGCTGATAATCATCTCCCCAAAAAAGTTTGATCAACGAATTTTTTAATTTCATTCAGCAAATTTCGAAATCTCTGTAGAGACTTACTGTATATAATATCATATCTGGTTCATTTTCATCGAGTTGCATTTTGAAAAGTCTCCTTTGAAGAGATTGTCCTCTGATGGAATTCACGATTTTTAAATCTATGTCCATAACACTTTTAGTATTTAATCTTTTGTTGGCTAACGCTTGTTGGTGGATGATACGGTGGTAACTCAAAATAATCTGGGAGTTCATCATAATTTTGGCACAATGCAATGAATCTGTTAAGATTCTCTTTTATTGCTTTAGTTCCAGCTATTGTTATTGATACAAGCTTAAATAGTGATAATTTAATTTTTTCAATAAAATGTTTGAATGAGTTAAATATATCAAGACCTCTAGTTCTTTCTTTTAACGAAACCATACCCAGCAGTTCTTCTCTAGTGGCAGAATCATCGAAAACCATATGAATAAAAACAAGCAACTGAGCTGTATCACTGACATCTGTAGATTCTTCCATTTCTGAAGAAAAGGACACGCAATTATCAATATCAGCGCGCAATTGTTCGCTCACATTTTTACTCATTTTTTCGATGCGTCGCATCACAGTATTTTGAGACAATTGCAGATCTTGAAGAGCACTTTTAATTTCAATTGGTTCTTAAAATTTTCAAAAAGAGAATCTGTTATTGCTAAAAATGTCTTTAATGAATTGACCATCAGAAAATGGTTTGCATTTTTTTTGCAAGAAGACAACTCACTTTTAAATGATGCTACTGTTACTGCTTTAGATTGCAAATTAGGTGTCAGGAAGATATTTGTTCCACGAATAATCTGGATTTAAGTTCCTATTTATTTTTTCTAAGGTCACTATTCGGCGGAAAATCCGACTGGTATTTACCACGGAGTGCGTTGAAGTGCCTTTCTAAATTTCCTTTTTTGGGTATGGCCATGGAAGCATTGCAAATCAAACAGCAACATTTTTCTTTCACTATTACAAAAAAGTATTCTAGTTCCCACTCTTGATGAAAATGATACGTTTTACTCTTTTTCATAGTATTCATTTTAAATCAAGATGTATTAAATTAACATATAAATACTGTCCAGTTATTAAATCAGCAAAAGCAATGCTTACCAATTAAAACACTTTAAATTGCACGAAACGGAAAAATATTCTGTCTGAACAGCTAACGTAGGATAATTGATGAAGAGGATTCCCGAATGAGAAAGTTGTTTCCAAAATAACCGGACAAACACACCACCGTTTATTGCTCTGTTTGGTTATATTCTTATAAGAATCAGTTTTGAACGCCTTTGTGATATTTTTCTAAAGCTATTTCTGAAGGTCACAACCATAAATCAATAAAAACTATTTGCACTTTCTGGTTTATTGGGCTTTTTTGTTAGTGAAATCTATTATAAACGGGTAGTAAACTCAATCTTATTGCATTTGTAATAATACCGACAGCTGGAATTCTGTGGTATTTTACATTATTATGGTGAAATGTGTTTCTCCTTCAATGAAATCTTCAATCATGTAATAAAAACAAAAATAAATTTTCAAAATCTGCTCTTCATTCCTATTTTTGAATCTTTGTAAAAAAAAAAAATAACGCGCAGGTAGCAAAACCTGCTGCACAATATAAAATTTTGGTAGTATACCTGACCGCGCAAATCGAGGGATGACTGTATATTTAAAATTCTCGTGATCGACTGAAATTAAAGCTGCAATCGACTCGTTGGCCACCCCTGCACTAAAGTAATTTCCCATTATGAGTCGTTACCGAATGCACACTTTCAAAATCAAAATGCGGTATAAAAAAGTATTGTTAGTACAATTTTATTACATTACATAAATATTATAACAGACTTTAAAAATTTAAATAAATTTTTTGTTTTCCTTTACAGTTTCTGTTAATTTTTGATGCATTCTAACTAATTCCACAAATTTAGAACAAGTTTTAGTAAAATTAATTCTGATTTTTAGTTCTGCTTTTATTGACTCTACATTTTATCGATTTTGTTCATCAGTCTACAAATTTTTCATAAATGAAAGTACTATTTCCACATCAGCATTGCTAACAGGGACTATTAAGATATACCTACAATTTTAGTAGGTTGTAACAGTCTGTCTTTAAAAAAAAAATAAAAAAATCAACCCACATTTTATCAACAGGCAAATTTAAGGCTGATTAAAATTCTGTCTGTTGCTCTCCAAAGCTGACTGTTAGTGCTTGTAGCCACAGGTACTGAGATTGAACATAACAAAGGTTGAGTGGGAGAAGACAGAGAGTGGTAATCAGTGGACACTGCTCTTTATGGACTAATGTTATTAGTGGAGTCCCCCAAGGTTCGGTGTTGGGCCCATTGTTGTTTTCTGTATTTATCAATGGTATTGATGAAGATATATCAGGGTTAATGTCTAAGTTTGCAGATGATATGAAGGTTGGCAGGGTTGTTAATGACAGTAATGATAGTACACTACTGCAACAGGATCTGGAAAAGTTGAGCAGATACACTGAGAGGTGGAAATCGAAGTTTAACGATGTCAAATGCAAAGGATGGATAGTGGTAACCCCAGAGTAACTTAAATAAGTTCAAGTCAGAACTGAACTAGACAAACATTTGGAGTGATAGATGGGTGAAGTGGGAAGGGTTCTTTTTTTCTTTTTTTTTTTTTTTGGCTGATGCAATATAAGCTTGCTTTTTTGCTTCATATGCCTCTAATAATGCTAATGCTAACAGCAGTCAGAATTCTGCTGTCGCATTTGTCTTTAGTTTTTTACTAGAAGAATATAGAATGTGATCAAAAATGAGAACATTATAAGAAAAAAAAAAGAGAAATATGGGACAACAGTTTAAAAACTGGGATAATCCTGCTAAAAGTGGGACAGGCGGCAACCTTAGGTGGTACCCAAGGCTGTGCAGTTGTGGCTCAACTCATTTTCATTCATTACTAAATGGCAGGCATTTTCATATAGATCTGACAAGAGGTACATGCATATTGGATTGCCAATTCTCTGATATTTTGATAAGACATTTTCCATATTCCTGAAATAATAATAAAATTTATGAAAAAAAAAAAAAGAGAATTACATTGGTTGAAAAGGTGTGAACAAAAAAAAATATAAACATTACCGAATTGCATAAACTTCAGTTTTTTGGTGTAAAATACAAAATAAATATCTTTTTTCCAATGTATGATCATATATGTTGCACATAGATAATTAACTAATTTTCATTTGAGTTTCTTTGTCCTATAGCTGTGGTCCGACACATTCATTAACTGTGTGTTGTTTAACTGTGTTAAACATTTCATTAATTGTGTCCGACACATTCATTAACTGTGTGTCTTGAATGATATACCATTTTCACAAAAGTGGCCTAGCTAGGCCTGCTTTGTAAAAATTATTTTATTAAAGTAATAAATTGGATATGGGACATTCTTTTAATTATTTTTTAGTGGGCTTCATGTTTAAAAAAGATAGTTCTTTTTTTTTAATTTGAACTAGTTTTAATAATGAAATACGTAATTTTTTACTGTCATTTTTTTTTTAATTAACTGCTTTGCTTTTTCTTTTTCAGGTTTACTTGAGATCCATTCGTGGTTGCAGTGTATGTTGATACGCTGGAAGACATTCATTGAATCCTAGAAAGTGTAATGCCATAAAAATTTATCCTACAGAAGAACATGTTACTTGTATATTCTTTTGGAAAATTTACTAATAATTAAGCTTTAATGTATAGACATTTTCTTAGGTTTCATTTCTGTTTAAGAGGTAAGTATAGATAGTAAAGCATTTGTCATAATTGTTGGAGAGCCTCAGTTATTTAAATGATGTTCACATAATTTTGAATACACATCTTAAGGAGAGCTTGTCAAATATGAATTTACAGTTTGCATTAGTTGCAGAATTTATTCCTTTGCAAAATAAATATAAAATATGTTAAAAAAGAAAAAGCTATCCTGCTAATTACTGATATTCTATAAATGGCAAATTTATGTTTTTGGAAAGAGAGAAAGAGAGAAGAGCAAATCTTTATAAAGTGCTATTTGTAGGGTACTAGAAAATAAGAAAGTATGTAACAGACTTTGGGAATTATGAGAACTGAGTGTGTAACAAACCAAGATAATGTTAAAAGTTCCTCTTAAGATAATCACTGGTGTAAATTCCTGTGATGTTTTGCTGCCTTCATTTTTATTAAATTCATATTGATAATAATTTTCCTACTGAATAAATAAGTTTACTCAATTTAAATTTTTTATATTACAATGAGACAGTCCTTATTGATTAAGACTCCATTATTTATTTGGTGAATAATAATTTAATTCAGAATTTTGAAGATTTTCTAGCATTAGTGTATTTTCTAGATTACCTGAGGTAACATTTAATTATTTTATTCTTCTTATATTTAAACTTTGTGCTACTTTTATTAACCTTTATAAGTCAGGTAAATTTAAAACTTAATTTTTACAAATGAGAAATATTTACACACATGGGTCATATATCTGTCATAAATATTTGCAACTTATTCCGTGGTTGAATGAAACAGAATGCTCTGTAACAGACTAGATGAGCTTGCATTTCGTAGTGTGTATGTATTCATTATGATGAATACCTGCTTAAGCGAGAAATCTTTTAGATTTGTTCCAGAATCAAAACAACAGTATGTACGCAATGAACAGTTTCTGTTCCATGTGTTAAATGATGTACAGTTACAGACTGAACTTTAAAACAGGAAAAGTTTGCACGTGTGAAAATCAGTGATGCACGTGCATATTGTTTTCTGTCTTTGAACAGTTTCAATGAAGAGTTTGTTATCCTAACATGTATACATGTCAGTACACACACAAATTCTGCATTTAGACCTTTTATTTTTAGCTCTATCTTCTGTTTGATATGGCAACTAAACGGAAAGTCCTTTCTTTAGATGAAAAACTTCGTATTATATCTTTAGTTAACAAAAATCCTAATATGAAAAGGATTGACTTGGCAAAGGCATTAAATATGGCACCATCAACTTTGAATACTATTGTGGCAAATCGCAAGACAATAGAAGAAAGTGCAGCCAAATGCGGTGTTAATGCCAAAGTGCGAAAGAATGGAAAGTCTTCACCTTATGAAGAATTAGAAAAAGAGTTAGTTGCATGGTTTAAACATGCAAAAGCGTCCAACATTCCCATAAATGGAACCATATTGAGAGAAGAGGCCATTTTTATTGCAATGCATTTTGGAATAAATAACTTTACAGCATCAAATGGGTGGATAAATCGATTCAAAAATCGACATGGTGTTGTTTACAAACAAAATAGGAAAAATAAAATTATGGATCTTGTGACTGAAAAACAGGGAGATAAAAAACAACTGCCACAGCTGGAAGAGTATCCTCTCTCTAAGGAGAATAAAAATGTGGAACCAGTTACTGTGAGACATTGGAAGGAGGTTGAGCTGCCATTACTGCTAAACAGTTATGAACCAGAAAATATTTTTTGTGGTGATGAAACCGGGTTGTTTTATAATTTTATACCTGATGAAATCTGGTCATTCCAAGATGATATGAATCATACTAGTACAAATAGCAAGGAGAGGCTAACTATACTATTGTGTGTAAATTCTGATGGCAGCGAAAAGCTTCCACCTCTTGTTATCGGTAAACGTGCTAATCCACATTGTTTCAAAAATGTCCGTACACTTCCTTGTAAATATACACATAATTCTAAAGCCTTTATCACAACTAAAATTTTTGAAGAGTATCTCCATTATCTAGATAATAAAATGATTTGTGCAAGGCGCAAAATTCTCTTATTTGTCGACCACTGTGCAGCACATCTTTCTGATACATCCTATTTAAAAAACATCAAGGTTTGTTTTTTCCCTTTGACTTACACCAAAGAGCTCCATCCATTCAAAATAGGTATTGTTGGTACTTTTAAATTTGTGTACCGCAGGCAGATTATCCAAAAGACCCTATCATCATTGGAAAAGACATATGGTGATGATGGTAGTGCTAAATTAAAATTGAATATTTTGGAGGCTTTGTATTTTATAGCATCAGCATGGAGTGGTGTAAAACAAGAGACTGTCAAAAAGTGTTTTGAGAAAGCTGCACTTAAAAATGATAAAGAAATTGCCAAAATAGATATTTCTAAAAATAATCCACTGAGCTCATGGGAAGCTGTAAGTAAAGACCAAGGAACTTCATTTCAAGAATATGTGAACTGTGACTGTAATCTAGCAACATGTGAGGATGGAGATGGTGATATTTGTGATCAAGTTGCAAGTCTAACTTCGTCTGAAGGCTTTGATAATGATGATGAAGCATCTGATGATGATAACATTCCTGCCCCTGATTTCCAGGATGCATTACTTGGATTTCAAGCATTCAAACACTACATGCTTAGTTTGAGTACTAATGATAACATTAAGAAAGGCATTGCAGTAATGGATCGTGCACTTTTTGAAGTAGGACCAACAAATTGACATTAGTGTAAGGTTAAGTTAGAGAGAACTCTAGAATTTTTTGCTTATAAACAAACGTAGAGAATGTGAAAAACAACTTATAGTTTCTATATCTTGAGTGGGAAAGGAAGTTGTGTAACAGAAGATTGAAAGACATGACTATGTTAGCTCAGAAAATCGATTCTCATCAGCAAATGTAATTCGTTTTATCCTATTTTAGTAACTTTTTATTTCAAAAATTTGAATGAAGGCTACTTTGACTAGTACAGTAGACTCTCGATTTTCCGGGATAGATGGTAAAAAACAAATCCCGGATAATCGATTTCCCAGTTAATCCAAAAATACAGAAGTCTCTGACATACGTATGAGATACTTCTTACCTCGTCGAGTTTTATGTAACTCGGGAATGACTAGTAACATATTGCAACTACTGTATATTATTATTGACAAATCTGAATTTAGCACGATACTTGTTAATGTTTGACCATTGTTTGACCACATCCTTATTTTATTATTTTAATTTTCTGATTCAAATTGATCGCTTTCCTTTTGTTGGTAGATTTACTTGTAGCAGCGCTCTCTTAGTCAGCACCATGATAATGGTCAAAATGAAATTTTCTATAAAGAACTTCACAGGGTTAAGGCGAAAACTCACTATTATCACCCCACGCGAGGTCACATTTTACTAAAGCATGTTTCTGGAGGTCACGACCATAAAACAAAAACAATTTGAACTTTCTGGTTTATTGGGCTTTTCAGTTAGTTAATCATAATTAAATCGTATTGCATTTGTGAAAATACCGATAGCTGGAATTCTGTGTGTTTTTACGTTATTGTGGCGAAATGTGTGTCCCCTTCACTGGAATCTTCAGTCATATAAAAAAAAAAAAAGACATAAATAATTTGTAAGAATCATCTCTTCTTTCCTATTTTTTGCTTGTTACTCTGTATCTCACTTGTGTAATTTGTGTGTGCCGTGATCGTCATTATTGATTGCTTATTTTATTTATTTATTATTTTTTTTGTTGTTTTAAATCTTACAATCCTAAAAAGAGAAAAAATTTGAGTGAAAAAAAATTTACATAAATCCGTAGTTGCATAAGTCAGAGACTTACTATATCGAAAAATGTTCAGCAACTTAAGTAAAAAATATGGCGATAGATAAAAAAAACTTGCCACGCACTACTTGCATTTCCAATACGATGCTTCCCTTTTTTTTTTTTTTTGCGATGTCAATTTTAAACCTAATAGCTTCCCTTTATTTTTAATGATGTTATGTATGGTTTGGTTACCAACATTATAATGGTTCTTTAAAGATTTAACAGATGCACCGTTTTCAAACTTTTGAATAATTTCAAGTTTTTGTTTAATTTAAAAGCGCAACTCTTGCGTTTGCCCATCATTTTCGCAATTTCTAAACAAAAAAAAAATAGTTATTATAAAAAAAATTCCGACATTCCTGACATAAATAAACAAAATTTGTCCTTTTTCTGTGCAACTGAACACAGTTGACGTGACGCACTAAATCAAACTAAACATTTGGTCTCTTTTTTTTTTTTTTTTTTTTTGAGCAGTATGTGTGAAGACAGCGGGGGTTACAAGATAACAGGTACATTAATCTTCCAATGACGACTTAACGCCAGTTCTTGTCGCTTATTTACGAGTTGCAAAATATCTGTTTTTACCTATTCTAGTTATTACTTGAATTTTATGATTTCTGGTTGTTTTTTTTTTTTTTTTTTAATTTGGAGTCTTGAAGTGTCCCGGTTAATCCGATCCCGGTAAATCGAGAGTCTGCTGTATATGCCTCCCTATATAAAAAAAACATATACTACTTGTATAGGAATTCAATAATAATGAGAAACTTATGGGTCCTGTGTAAGGGGTCAAACATGTGGTCCAAGAGCTTTTACTAAAAAATCCTTAGGATATTGTAAATAATTATGAAATACTAATAACTATGCTATTTAAAAATTGTTATTGATAAGGTCTCCTTTGAAGTTAACATTAGCTATATGAAGAATGCTCAAATTATTTGTGAAAAAGAATAGACTCACAGAGACTTCACAAACTAGGAAATATGTGCTCCCATAAATAGCTTTTAATACTGTATGGAAATTAGTATGGTTACAAAATGTTTCCATGTTATTTGTAATATATTGTAATTTGTAGCATGTTCTACACATTTGTTTTGATATCAAAGAAAATTTGCAAAAAAAAAATGTATAAGTTTTGTTATTAAAAATTATTAAAAATATATATATTTTTTTGGTAATTAAGCCTGATAAACAATATTGAATGCTTAGTGAAATCTTTATTGAATAAGCCAGAAGCACTTTGGGCTCTTTCATGAACAACAGTAAAGCAATACAGGTAGTTCCCGACTTTACGAGTTAATTCGTTCCTAGCACATGCTCATAAAGGGAGAGTTTATTTCCCATAGACATAATGTTAAAAATAGGGGTTACATTATCAACAATGAAATTAGTTAGTTAATTAGTTTATATTTAAACAATGATTGATTTATCCAAAGAAATGCAAACATAGCCTGTAAAATCAAGCAAATTATAATAATAGAGAAATTATTTATGACTTACAAATGTTAAAGAATGTTTATTCTTTAACATTTGTTGCACACTCATTGGTTTGTTGCACAAAGAGTCGTCTTCAGAAATGCTTCAAGAGGTGTTTATTTCCAAGATAATCTTCTCTTTTTTTAAATTTCAATAGCATACATAAGCATTTTTTTAACGGAACGCACATATTGCAACTAACGTGATTTGCACAGAGTAACAAGTTTACGAAACTTAAAAAAAAAAAAAAAGAAAGAACAAAGAGAAGATTCTTAAAATGTATTTGTTTTTTATACGATTGAAGATTTCAGTAAAGGAGAAACACATTTCACCATAATAATGTAAAAAACCACACAATTCCAGCCATCAGTATTTTTGCAAATGCAGTAACATAGATTTTACTACCTGTTGATAATTTCTTTCAGTAATAGAAAAGCCCAATAAACCAGAAAGTGCAAATAGTTTTTGTTTTATGGTCGTGACCTCCAGAAATAGTTTCAGAAAAATATCACAAAGCTGTTCAGAATTGGTTCTTATTGCAGAACATATGATAACGATGAAAGTGTAGTGCATTTTAATGATTTGAATTGGTAACTAATACAATTTACAATATAAAAATGACCTTTTAGAGAGTTATCTAGCGAAAATTTCAACTTCCAAGATCGTGGAACGAATTACCAAAAAACAATGTGTTATTACAATATTTTCATGATATGATGGTGTCTCTGGAATGGATTAATATTGTAAAGCAGGGTACACTCTATTGTATAGGTATGCGTGTGGTTTGAAATGCAATATTTAGGAATGTTTAACATTCATTTTTGCAATTAATGTTCATATTTTCGATTTTAAATTTTCTGTTTATACTCCGGCACGACAACCAAGTCAGTCGAGTTTACAATAAATCGTCAATACATATTTATCGTATTTAGTAGTCACGGGCTTGAACCCTGGTCCACTCAAGGAATGCGTGCTATGGCACTCTTGCTCATGACCACTCGGCTACTTTTGTTGATACTTGGGCTGCCTCCATATCCAGGTGGACAGGAGCAGCAGTGCGTAGCACATGCTTCTTGATTAGACCGGAGTTCGAGCCCGTGACCACCAATTACGGAGGATGTGGAAAGGTCAGGGAATGACCACTGCATATCCCCGGAGCAATATGGCCTTAGTTGCTAATGCTCCTAAAAACCAAAAAACAACAACTTGATACTTGGAAAAAAAAAAAAACCCGTATACCCAGGAACTCGTAAAGCGGGAACTACCTCTATTTACAGTTTAGATTTCTGAAAATTATGAAGACAAAATTTTCTCTCAGTTGCTGTACTTAAATAACTTTGTGTAAATTAAGATTTGTGTAATGGAATTGTATTGAATGATAAAATGGTGTTTATATTATTTCAAAAATTAAGTTTTGTGGAGAAAGTACAGTCATCCCTTTCCTGTGAATTTTCAGACTTAATGATTCCATCGAATTCTATTGTATAACATCCATGTTTGGACTTAAACTGAAATTTGCTGACACCTCTCACAAACTCCTGACTGGTTTGGAGCATCGGTTGGCACTAAGCAGTAGCTTGAATTGCATTAGTTTTGCTTGTCTAGAGATTTTCTTAATAATTTTGGCTTATTTGTTTTTAATATTTTAATACTATGTTATTCGATGTCCCTTTACTGATTTTTTAATAAAAACAGTGAAATTGTACCATTATAGGGGTTAAAATATTTAAAAATACAAGTGAACCTTGAGCTTTGGGAACTTAACCCTATACTTCCCATCTTATAATGAACACTACCCACAGTTTTTTTTTTTGACTTACAACCTTTGTTTCTGGAAGTGGCAGATCCAGTGTATGACTGTATATGCAAATATGGAATTCTTAGGTTTTTACAATCTGTAATTTGTTTTTGCAACTATTTATGCATTTTGCAATTGTTTATGCATTTTGCAACGTGTTTATGCTTTTTACTTATTGGCTTGTGGTTTACATCAGAAATGAAGATATGATGTTGCTATTTTGCTTGCAGTTCCAGCCATTGGCATCCAATGAGAGGCTAGTTTTTTTCTTAAAGTTGTGTGGTGGCATCCTCCTTTGATCAATTTTTATGTAATTATGTATTTTAATTATGCATATTTTATTAATTATCTTCACACTCTGTCTGTCTCACTTTCTCTCTTCAGCTTTATTCTTTTATTTCTTTTTTTTTTTTTTTTTTTTTTTTTAACTGTTCTTGATTCCCTTTCCTCTTCCCTTATCACTTTGTCCCTGTTCTGCGTAGGTTTAGCATTTGTTGCCTTTGACCACACTAGACTACTTCCCCTTTTTCTAATTTCTTATTTCTATATTCACTTTCTTGCTATTCTGTTTAATATATATATAAATAATAAAAGAAATAAATCTGCAACCATTGTAATAAACTTCAGGATGGAGGCCTCAAGCCATGTTGAAGGAATGTACCATAATCTGCCATGCTGGTCCAGTGCGGGTTGGCAGATCAACCGTATTTAGCAGTGATGGGCTTGAACCCTGGTCTACTCAAAGAGCATGTGCATTGCTCTGCCATTCTTGACCACTCAGCTACAAAGATCTTATATATAAACTATAAAACTATTATGAAGAAGAGTAAAAATGAAGCAATAAAGAGATGACTGCAAACATATGTGGCTGCATACACAATATCCAACAGCATGATCACGTAATATACAGTATATAACAGGTAATATATAGGCAATAAGGAAAAAGTGCGGAAAAACAGAACAAAGAAAGAAACAAATAAATAAATGAGGAGAAGATGCTATGTATTGTTCAAAGACCAGTGGTTCAGAAAGTTTAAACAGGGCTGTCTGTCCAGATCAACCATGCTCTATTTGTCATTTATCTGTAAAGTTGCTAGTGAAATTAGCATTTCTTATGAGATGTGCTTATTGATTTTTATGCAAGATTTGGAAATGCAGTGTGTTCAGCAAAGTTTATGCCTTGCATTCTCACTGATGATCTGAGATTGGTGTGTATATTGTCAAGGAAACTACTTCAAGAGATCTATCCAAATAGCTGATAATAATAGCTGATAAGCTTCGTTATTTCCCAAATATTAGTTTTCCCAAACTTTATGATCATACCTCCTACTCCTATAATTAACAGCATGAGTAAATCATTAATGGAAATAGTGCTTCAGACAGGTATAAGGAGCATTTATAGGGGTTGTATATGAATTACCAAAAAGGTCACATTACAGAAGGCAATACAAGATGCTCTAAAATATGGTCACATGCTATCAGTACTGCATATGATCCCCTCCAACCACTAAACAGGTTGACAGTGGTGAGCCATGCTTGATATAAGGATGTCTATAAGCTTCTGTGGCAACAAATCCCATTCTTCTATCAGCACGGACAGCTCACCAAGTGGTCAAGGAGCTGTTTGCATGGATTGTGACACCCAAGGACATTCCAAACGTTTGATTGGATCGAAGTCTGATGATTGTGCTGGCCATGGCAGTCGAATATCTTCAGTTTCAAGATATTTCTCTACTGCTTCAGCTCCATGTGCAGTGGCATCGTGCATGAAAAAAAAAAAAAAATCTGGGCCAACCGCACCCTTAAAAAGTTGCACATAGGGTTCTAGGATCTGTTCTTGGTACCTCTTTGCAGTGACAGTACCCCTATCAAAAACATGGAGGAGTGTGGCCATTGATAAACACCACCATAAAAGTGTCCATGTCTGCAATGCAGAAATGGTACCACACAATCCTCGTCTTCAATTGAAATGTCTAGAATGTAGGCTAAAATGGGACTCATCAGAGAACAGAATTGCATGCACTCCATTTGTCAGGGCTCCAAGACACATTCATGGCACCAGTTTCAATGTGCTGTATTGTAGTTTTGGGTTAATGGGACACAAACCACTGGCTTCCTTGCTTAGGGTCCACTTGAATTGAGCCTTAACACAGGTTGGAAATGTTTTCGTCTGTGGCCTCAACAACCTCAAGAGAGTTGATGATAGGATATCATAGGGTTCCATTTTTCTGTTAGAGCCAGATAGCAGTCTGTTCTGTTTGATATAGCCCTCGGGCAACCTTGATCAGCTCTTGTAATGGTTTCTGTCTCCTGAAACTGCTTTCACACTGCAGAGATGACACTGTGTGACACATTAAGTCAATGTGGCACTACCGCCTGCTCAGCTTCAAATTGTCCAATAGACTGCCATCCCAAAAGAATGAACTAAATGACGATGATTTGCTATCCTGAGTACTGGAGATGTGACTGTCCCACTGAGCACACCAAAAAAAAAAAAAAAATTGACTGAAGTAATGCACACCATCCCGGTGTGCCTATTATTATATTAAATATTTGCATCCGGGGACAGTGCGAACAGTGTCGCAGAAGGCAAATAAAATGTTCAGAAAAAACATTTAATAAAATGCTTTGTGAAAATCCTTTTGTTCTGTTAATTTTGTTGAGCAGCGTATTTCCTATTATGTATAAAAATCAAAAAAACTTAATATTTAAGAAATTTTTAGAATAGCCCACAAAGGTTAGAAGACTTAAATGTGATAGAACATTGTATTGTAGAATTTGATTCCAGAACGTAAATGGTTCTAGAACAGGCCCGGGCAAACTATGGCCTACGGGCCACATGTGGCCCGCGAGCTTTAATTGTATTTTCTCAAAAAAAGTTTACTTATTTTATGCCTTTTGCGACGCCTTTTTGAAAAATAAATTTGTATATATAATACATTATAGAATTTGTCGACTTGTAAATTGTTTTATCATCTCTGTTGTTCAAATTGAGATAGAATTTGCAATTGTGCACGAACTGGAGCGAGCTAATGGGCGCTTTTATAACGGTATAATTTGCAGTTATAAACTAACCGTGTGAAGCTATGGTAACAGACAACCGGTGATGACGACAACAGCTTTGCTGCGGTGTCGGAGTAATAGGATAGGATTGCTGACCGACCGCAGTTCCAATCTGTTTTCTCTGATGGTCATCCCGCAGTTAGTTTTTTTGCATTATATTCGGTTATATTGGTGCCAGTAGCGATAAAAATAATATTTACGCCCTTTTTAAAAATGAATAAAAAACGAAAAATTCAACAAGAGCATCATGTCTTCAATGAAGAGTGGAACACAAAATATATTTTTCCTAACAAATAACGAGACTATTTGTCTCATCTGCCGGGAGAGTGTCTCAGTGTTGAAAGAGTACTGTATTAAAAGACATTTCACTACTAAACATTCCAAATATGGTGCCAATTTAACTCCGGAAGTGAGAAAGAAAACTGCTGATGGATTGATTCAAAATTTATCTAGACAACAAAATGTGTTTACACGGCTAACTAAGGAACAAGAAGCTACTGTAGAGGCAAGTTTTGTTATTTCCCATATAATTGCAAAAATGCAACGAGCCTTTTTCTGATGGAGACTATATTAAAGAATGTATGACTGAAGCTTGTGGAATTATATGTCCTGACATTAAACACAAATTTGAGAATATAAGTTTTATCTCGGCGAACCGTAGTAAGAAGAATTGTATGTATCGATACAAATTTGAATGAGCAATTATTATCAGTATTAGAATCCATAACATGGTACTCAATAGCTCTTGACGAAAGTAATGACCAAAAGAATACTGTGCGGTTATTAATTTTCCTACGTGGATGTACCTCTAATTTGGAAATTATTGAAGAGCTTCTTTCAATGGAATCTTAAAGACCAAACAACAGGAGCTGATATATTTGAGAAAGTCGAAAAATGCTTGACAAGATATAATTTACAATGGAACAAAATGGTAAGTTTAACAACTAGCGGAGCACCAAGTTTGACAGGTAAAAACGGAGTGTTAAAGAAAATTCAGGATAAAATTTGTGAAAATTATCCTGATTATAATTTAATTACAATTCATTATTATTACACATCAACAAGTATTGTATAAAAATGTGTTAAAAGTTGAACATGTCACATCTTGTATTATTAAACTAGTAAATTTAATATGATCGAGGGGGCCTGAAACACACAATTCATTAATTTTCTTCAAGATATTGAATCCGAGTACACAGATATTCCTTATCATAGCCAAATTCCATGGCTTAGCTTAGGAAATGTTCTTCAGCAAGTGTGTTGTGGCCTCTCTAATCACCTAACTTAAACGCAGTGGGGTTTAAGTTAGGTGATTAGGGGACATTTGTGGGATCATCTAGACTCAAGTCTGCCCAGCTGCACAAAATTTATGAACAATGTTAGTGAGGACACTATAAAATTAATAGTCAGAATGCCACTGCTGTGCAAGACAACAGTGAAATCTTGTGGAGGATATTTTCTATGTTATTACACACTCAGCTAATTAAAAAAAAAAAAATTGAACGAACACTTGTCATACACTGATTTCGAACTTTTAGGTAGAAATGTATAGCTAAAGTTTTTTATCTGAGCAGTTTTGGAAATGAATAATTATTGTTTATTTAGAACTATTCATGTAGATACCTGTCAGATCCAGCTTGACTACGTTACTGTTTTGATTATTGCCTCAATGTAGAAACCCTCGTGGGTAGTATAGTTGGTAGGATTACCACTCTCCCCAACACTGGGTGTCAAGGACCTGAGTTCAAGTCATGTCGATGATGTGAGGATATTTTATGGGCCTTTTTCACAACATGGCTGAGTTAGTGGTCTCAGGCGAGGGAAGCATGGTTTTTTTGTCCCTGTAAACTGGCTTTTTGTTCAATATACATGGAATATGGTCTTAGTCAAAGATTATCCTAAAACCCCCGATTACTGCAACTTTCAACATGGAAATTTCATTTTTAGTGTAGTTCAAACAGCTACAATCTCCCTCCATTAGCTGATGTATGTGCTATAGAAATTCCTCTTATGTTTAATTCAGTGGTGATCTAAGAAATGGAATCTTGTCAGCAAACTAAAATAGAGCCTTATGTTCTGTACTTATGTGTTTATAAAGCAACTAAGGCTATGAGGTGTAAGTATATACCTGTGTAAATTGCATGTATTCTATGATAAATTTCCCTCTTTACTGGACAAAACACCATGGAACCGTTTTGAGACCGACTAACAGCCATAATAACCGATATATGAAGTTCTTTATCGGTTATGTAATCCCTTGGGCTTACATTGTGGTGACAACCACTCTCCTACCTGCGAGGGTTTAAGGCATATATCTTTACATTCTTTAATTTACAACTGGTGTGCCCAAGTTGTTTTTGTTATGAGGGAGAGCTTATATGTTCCACTGTTGTAGTAGGGTTTTAGGAGCATCAGCGACTAAGGCCATATTTCCCTGTATGTTATCTGTAAATTGCTTACGTTCTGAGGTCTGTCTTTCTGGTCAAACTCTTGAATTTCCGGGAGAAAAGACCATGCGTCCCTCGCCTTAGACCGACTAATTAAGCCACTGTGAAAAAGGCCCATAAAAATTACATCATGGATGTAACTCGGGTCTTTGAATGTGGTCTGGGGGAGGATTGTGATGCTACCAACTGTGCTACCCATGAGGGCATATGTTCCGCGTTGATGCTATCACAATCATTGAAAAGTGACTGCAATTATATGTTCTTTGGGATCTGTAATCTCGCCCTCCTGTATTGCACGTATGATTTATGGCATGGTCAGAAGTTCACATTGTCCATTGCTATTCGAGGCAAAATTAGCGAACCATTGACAATTAGTGGTGGGGAACTCAAAATAGTTTCTCAATTCAGTTTAATACTTGAAAGGAACCATAAAACTTAAAAACAGATTATTAGAAACGCAAATTTGAAAGCATAGCTCAGTTTACAAAATATTAAAGTTACTTTGAAACCATTGATTTGATGGACATAACAGGTGCAACCTAAACACATTTGGATGCCACAGGTCATCTGGAAATTGTTTTAGGAGTATACCTTCATGGAACACCGTCGGCTGCCGTAGCCGAGTGACGGGGTTCAAGCCCGTGACTGCTGAATACGGTGCTGTTTGTATTCTCTGTCTTGTGAACTCCTCTGACTATGTGGTTGTCCTGGAGTAAAACAGAAAATTTTATTTCATAACTGCAGTGTACCTATCTGAATGGGTTTGTCCATTCAGATGGGTAAACTGCAAACCCATTTTATGGACAAAATGGTTTCGTGAACATGACAGTGAATTAAGCCTACTGCTGCGGCCTTCCAAATCACATCTGAATCCAGCTAAGCTCCTATGGAGTGAAGATCTGCAACCGTCCAAATTGCAACAATTATGAGATGCAAATGAGCGAAAATTGATCATCCCTATAGCACTTCAAACACTGCTGAATCCATGCTATGATGATAATAAAATTCTTTATTCATAGAAATGTAGGACACGATTCCCGCTACAGGCAACCAGAGGAATCTTACAATTAACTGTACACATTACATTCAGTACATAAAAAAACTACGTGAGTACACAGCAAATACATAAAATATATAGACAGTGCAATATACACAGCTAATATTGGATTAAATAGATTTTATAGTTATTATAATAGATTGATCATAAAGCTTATATTGCATTATATCGATTTTACAGTTATTATATACAAGCTGCAACACATTGAGACAGTCTGGAAACTTTCACGGGGAGTTCATTAGGTCCGCTGACAATTGCAGAAATGCTGACCACTTCACTATGGATTTGCGCTTTTCTCTTCTGTAGGCAGAATCTCTGGACCACATCCAAATCAACGTTTGCGGAGTTCAGCGCGCCGATGATGCTGTTCGGAAAGTGCCGCTTAAAGGTCAAGAGCTTCTGCAGGTTATAACAGAGCACTGGACGGTTTCTGAGGGCTCTACCAGGGATTTTCCAGTCTACGATTTCCCAGATGTTAACCAAGTCGAGAGCAGTGGAGTACAGATTAAGTGCAATTGTGAGCTTCCTCGCATATGCCTAGCATGATAAATCCAAGCTGTCCTCAGGACTTGCTCTATTTACTCAGTAAGTGTATGACTAATATGGCCAGGATCGCTGTGGCCCTATGTGCCGCCAGTAAGCGAAATCAAATTTGTCGCCCCAAAATATTTGAATTAAAAAATAAAATAAGGTGTAAATAATTATACAATTACACGTAAATACTTACGTACGGAAATAACCATATGAAATGAAACAACAAACAAATATAACAAAATCATTCTGAAAATAAACTTTTAAATTCCAAATCATAGTAATCGTACCCACAATAATAAAATAAAAGGAAAGTTATACAAATTTGTTTCCTTGCTTTAAGAGATGCGAATTTATTAATTAGTTCACTTATGTTTATTGATCCAAAAGATCATTTTCTATTGCAATTACAGCAGAGTCTCTCAGTTTACCGGGATATGTTTAACTGGGACACTTCAAGACTCCAAATTAAGCGAACGAGTTGCGCAACAAAAACTTCAAATCATTCAAAAGTTTGAAAACGGTACATCCGTTAAATCTTTAATGAACCATTATAATGTTGGTGACCAAGCCATCGTAAAAAATAAAGGGAAGCATCATATTGGACACGCGAGTAGTGCGTGGTAAGTTTTGTTATCCATCGCCATATTTTTTACGTACGTTTCTGAACATTTTTGGATACAGCAAGTCCCCGACTTACGTAACTTCGAACTTGCGTTAATTTTTTTCACTCATTTTTTTTTATTTTTTTAGGATTGTAAAATTTAAAACAGTAGAATAATAATTATTATTATAAGCAATGAATAACGACGATCACGGCACGCACAAATTGTACAAGTGAGATATGGAGTAACAAGCTTAAAAATAGGAAGAAGAGAAGATTCTTAAAATTTATTTAGGTTTTTTTTTATATATATGACTGAAGATTTCAGCGAAAATCCCACAGAATTCCAGCTATTTGTATTATGGCAAATGCAATACGATCGAGTTTACTACCCGTTTATAATGAATTGCACTAACAGAAAAGCCCAATAAACCAGAAAGTGAAATTTGTTTTTGTTTTATGGCAATAACCTCCAGAAATTGAGCTTTAGTAAAATGTGAGCTCGCATGGGGTGATAATAGTGAGTTTTCGCCTTAACCCTGTGAAGTTCTTTTCAGTAAATTTAATTTTTGACCGTTATCATGGTGCGGACTAAAAGTGACAGCGTACTAGTAAATCTACCAAGAAAAGGGAAGCGATTGAGTTGGATCAGAAAATTAAAATAATAAGGATGCATGAAAATGGTCAAACATTAATAAGTATCGCGCGGAATTTAGATTTGTCAGTGTCAATAGTGAGCACAATAATAAAGGACAAAGACAGAATGCGAGAAGCGAAGGGATCGGCACCAATGAAGTCAACTATGATAACCAAGGCTACAAAATACACTATACTGCCACTTTATTAGGTACACCCCTGTTGTGCACAAAATGGTTTGTCCCACAACGTTGCAAGTCACATGACCACAGTTATGGATATAAATGCAGCAGAACAACCTTTATAGTATAAATTAAGTATGCAAACTGTAGCAAGAATGGGGAAAAGGAGTGATCTTACGGACTTCGAACGTGGCATGGTAGTAGGTGCAAGATGTGCTGGACAAAGCATCGCTGACACGGCAGTTCTCCTGACCTTTTCATGCACCACAGTTTCAAAGGGTGTATCGAGAATGGTGCAACGAACAGAAAACATCCTCTCAACAGCGCTCCTGTGGAAGAAAATCGCTTGTTGATGAGAGAAGTCACAGGAGGATGGCTAGAATTGTGCAAGCCAACAGACGGGCCACAATGTGGCACATCACGTCAGAATACAACCTTGATGGGCAGAGCAAAATAAATATCGCAACGGACCACTACTCGCACTTTGTCGCGAATGGGCTACAACAGCCGACGGCCATATCGCGTACGTTTGTTATCAATGAAAAACAAGAGAGCACGCCTCCTGTGGGCACAGCAACACCAGCACTGGACTATCGAGGATTGGAAAGCAGTTGCTTGGTCTGATGAGTCGAATTTCCTGGTGCATCATGTTGATGGAAGTATCGCGCGGAAGTGTCATGTTGTTTTCGCCAAATTCTGAAGGCTCAGAATTTGGTGAAAACAACATGAATCCATGGACCCGCCATGTCTGATGACTACTCTGCAAGGTGGTGGGGGCAGTGTTATGGTGTGGGGAATGTTTTCTTGGCACAAGTTGGGTCCATAGATTCACGTCTGAATGCCACATCGTACCTAAACATCTTCCTGACCAAGAGCCTCCGTTCGTGTTGACAGTTTGTCATCAGCCAGATGGTTACTTCCAGCAGGATAATGCACAGTGCACAAAGCCCGAATCGCTATGGAATGGTTCCAGGTACGTGACAATGACTTTTCTTTGCTGCAGTGGCCCGCTCATTCCATAGATCTCAATCCTATTGAACATCTTTGGGATGTGCTGGATAGGGCTGTTTGCTGCAGGCCTACACCTCCGTCGAATCTTAAGGAACTGCGTGATACACTCATGTCTGCATGGTAGTGTACTCCATTCCTGCACAACGTTTTCAGCATCTTGTTCAATCCATACCTAGAGAAATTCAGGCTGTTTTGAAGGCTAAAGGAGGCTCAACAAGCTACTATGTAGGTGAACCTAATAAAGTGGCAGCACAGTGTACATATCAGTTTTTACTATACAATTTCTTCGTTTTATGCTTTCTTTTCTTATGTGCCACTCCAGCTACTTCACCGCTGTCCTCGGATAAAGTTTTTAATTGAACTAATTAAAAATATATAACTTTTTCTATATATATATATATATAACTAATTTATAAAAAATATTAACTAAGTAATTGAAAAATGTATAACTATTTTTCTTCCTTCTTCTGAGGATATTATGTGGTTTTTGTAATTTCGGCATATCACGGATATAGGAGTAATATTTTATTGGTCATTTTTTTTTTTTTTTTTTTTTTACCCTGAAAATCCAGAGTCTACTGTATTACCAAATTAGAGTCGCTGTTGAGACATTTCGATTGTAAATTATGTTTGAAAACTCCGTTCACCCGTTCCGTTCCGTGGAAACTGAAACTGGTAAAGTTAGAAAAATTCTTGATGCAACTGCTACATTTAGAGAAGTATTTGTAAAATAGTTTTTAAAAATATATTGAAATATACTAAAAATATATTTGAAGTACTATAAGTTCTTCATAATGCTAAACCATCAATATAGCCATCGATAATGCTAGACCATTAATTTCGGAGTCTTTACTATGGGAGCACTAGTTTAGCAAAAAGCTGTGAATCCTTTGTAAGGGTGGTTTTATTAAACATAAGATAATACATTTTTAATTTTTGGTTTCGACACCACAGGATTTTACAGATGTTCTTTCTAACACCCTTTTCCTCAACATCAGGTGTTATGCTTCTGGGCCTACCTGCTCGTACTCCATGTGCGAATTGCCCATGTTCTCTAATGTACGCCTGTTGGGCTGCCTTCGTCAGGGAAATGCTTCTTGGTACAACGTGCAGTTTCGAGTGCACTGCCGTTGGCTTTACCTACATGAAGTGCGTGTCTGCATACTCTTCGTTGCTGTAACCTCTTTCCATGTTGACTAATCTTTGACAAGTACTAGTATGCCTGCCACGTCTCAGAGCATTGAGAGAGGGGAAACGAAGAGAATGAGTATAACCTAACCTAAACAAACAAGTCAGTGGTGGATCCCAACTCTGTACAGTTCACCTTGTCAGTGGTGGATCCCGGCTAGAAATGTGCAATATTTCGAAAACGATTCACTGAAGGACCCGTGTTTACTAGGCTTTTTTTGCATGTTGTAGTCTGTACAATTCACCTTTAAATTATTGACCATCACTTTTGAAACACCCTGTATATCAGAATCGTTTTTTTTTTTCCGAGCATTTTACTTATCGGATTAATTTTATTTAAAATATGAGGCCAAATTATAATTGAACAAAGAAACTTATAACTTGTAAGGTGTTATATTTAATTGATTTAGCATGATTCCTTGTATCCATATTTTTATTTTCATCTTCAGTGATTATAGCAAAATCGTAGCAAAATACTAGAAATTACTAGCTTCTATATTCATTTCTAGTATTTTATCTACAATATTTTGTGAAATTATTTCAATAATTTCATTTTGTATTTGATCACTCAAATAATGTCGATATTTTTCGATTCAGATTTCGGAATATGGCGAATATGTTCTGCCATAACTGAATCAAATTTCGAAATTGTTTCAGAAAGTTTTAAGTTACCATTCTCATTTTCCTATAAATCTTTTGAAGATCCCCTGATCGCTATACATTGCCTTGCTAAAAGTACTATCGTATATATTATTCTGGCTGAATTCCAGAACATGGGTATCTCCTTTGCGGGCGTGGCAGAAGAATGGAGTTATTGTCCGGTCGAGTTCTGTGATTGGCTGATTATTGGGGATGTGTAATTTACCTCAATATTGCGTCTCTGATTGTTTGATTAGATGCAAATTCGCTTCTGATTTTAGCAGGAAATGCGAAATTATAGTGCTGTTTAGTCGTCGTTGTGCTGCTCTGCTGCCCTCGGTTATGTGTGCTGTTGCTATTCCGTTTGCAAAAGGATGGATGAAAGACTGTAACTGAATGTTGCATCAGTGTAAATTTGATATCTTCAAGAGTGGATGCTTGATGAAGTGTACTGGCATGTGAGGACTGATGAGGTTAATTTTTTTTTTCTTTCAAGTTGTTTCTTGACGATTTGATGTTTTTTCGCAGTACTTTTATGTATGAGTTGTTAGTATTAGGTTCTGTTTATATTAGCGGGGATGTGGGGGCAGCAACCTCCAGAACAAAAGGGGGAAAAAAGGAAGAAACATTTCTGTTGACGTACATGAGCAATTCTCATTGTTAATGCATATGAAATCGTCTAGTAATGTGCGGAGGAAAAGAATCTGTGGTAGCATGTGCTGGTAATTCTTATTAGTTGTTTAAAAAAATTGCCGTTTCTTTTCTTCATTTCAGCTCCGACATATTGTGATGTCACGTGACATACCCAGTAACGTGCATGCGAGGAGGAGAGGTGGGATAACAGTGAGTGGGAATTGCCTTCACGTCATATCTCTGCTTTCTTGTGCTCTTTCCCGCCGAAGAACGGGGCTGCAATCATGTTCTGGAGTGCAATGCGAAATATAAATACGAAACAGACAGCTCGGACCAAGGTATTTCCGCGCCCTGAGCAGAAAGATTTTTTGGCGCCTCTTACTCAGGATATACTGTATATATTTTTGCCTAATTGTTCTTCTGCTTTTGGTGCCTCGGGCAAGATCCTTGCTAGCCCGTACCTTAATCCGGCACTGAACACAGATCCAGATAATAAGAAAATTAACGTAAGTCTGCAATTTCATGTACTGAATTTATTTCAAATGAATTATTTGCCTGTTGTGTTGAATACTGGTAAACGTTAACCAATCAGATGACCAATGCGACTTTTGGGTATGTGGAACAAGGGGCTAGATAGGCTTTACGAGTACCACTGATTTACAGAATAGTAATCCCTTTAACTCTTAATTCGTGCTTAGTAGTAGCACTAATTGTCTCAATTGCCTGAAGGCCAGAGATGCGAACTGTTAATCGTTCCCAGTAAGCCTCTCATAATCCGTCGTTATATGAAAATTTTCTTATCTACAGAAACTATGTAATTACCAAGGGGAAATTGAAAAAATATCTTTAAATAGAAAATTTCGTTTTAAAGAAGTTCGTTAAACAGAGGTCCGACTTGTATATGTCAAAAAAAATTTTGCGCCTTCCTGAACTGCCGCCCGTAAGCGACGCTTACCTCGCCTACCACTTGCCGCGGACCTGGATATGGCTACCCATTATACGGAAATCCCAAGATCCAGAAATGTTAATCTTCAAAGGTTAATTGATAAATCGATTAAGGATTCGGAAAAATTAATCTTTAAATCTGTCACAGTTGGGTACCACAATTGGTAAATTCGCCGTCCTCCTTCACATCTGGTGGAAAAGATCCGAGTTCAAGTACTGTCGATGACGCGAGGAATTTTTATGGACCTTGTTCACAACTTGGCTGAGTTAGTCAGTTTCAGGCGAGGGGTAGCATGGTTTCTCCCCATGAGACTCGGGTTTGTAGTCCAGCAAACAGAAAATCGACAACAGAACACAATTTATAGTTATTGTTGTATTTTAGGAGCATCAACGACTAAGACTATATTGCTTCGTGTATATTGTCTGAAAATTGCGTGTGTTCTGAGATCCATTTTCTGTTTGCTAGACGAAAAATTCGAATTTCCGGGAGAAAAAACCACGCTACCCTTGCCTGAGACCGGCTAACTCAACAAGTTGTGAAAAAGACTCATAAAAATTACTTCCGTCATGGACGGGATTCGAACTTAGGTCTTTTCTACCTGGTGTGCGGAGGACCACGATCGTAACACCTTGGTTACCCAAGAGGGCGCAAATTACAAACAGTATGCACGGAGCAATATGACGTTAGTCGCTGATGCTCCTCAAACCGTACAATAACAACACAGAAATGTGGCTCTAATGATGGTCCTAAAAAACTCAACAACAACAACAACCAACTATCATATAACTGGTAAAATTAAAAATATTAAGCAGTAATGGAGCTGAAATGTTGTTGAAAATCGGAGTTAATGCAGATATTCAATTTGAGTGATGGCGCCACTAGTGTCAAAACACGAGCGCAGTACATACATTTATAATATGTGACTTAGTACGTCTGCTGCAGTTTCACTTTAAATACGTGTGTTTTGGTTAGAGTAACATGCAGTAATGAAATTTTTTAGTAATCTTTTAACTTTAAGATTAAAGTCAAAGATAATCCTTTAATCAATATGATCATTTCTCCCAATTGAATGGCCGATGATCTTTGCCTTCGCTATGGGACCAGATGTTCGGGAGAGTAAATTAATAGCTTGTTCATATCATTTCTAAAGATGAAAGAATAAAATTTTAAATTTTGGTAAAAAAATGAAAAAGTAATACTTGGTATATTTTCATGAAAGAAGTAACTCTCCTTCAGCTGACCGAACAATCACGATTTAGATATTGTAGAACGGTAAGGCTTTTCCCCAGTAACGTTTTGATACACCGAGACTCCAAAAGTTGTGTAACTGTTGTAACGTCTATTGTAACTATTTGTTTACAATGCTTTTTATATAACTCCACCCAAGGGGCTCACATTTGTTGAGTGTGGGCTTGGTACACCCAGGGTCCTGAACTGGATATCATCATTCTTCTCTTTCTTGGTGATTCCCTTCTACTTTTGACTCTCCCTCTCACAGGGTAACTAAGGATTTTTTTTTTTTTTTTTTTTTTTAGCTGGTGGAGCATAAGCCTCAGGCTTCCTTGCATCATATAGCCAATAATAATAATAACGTCCACTGTGATGAGTAATTGTATGCTATTTAGTATTAAACAGGATTATTTATTTAAGTTATTGTTATTATTATTAGTTATGTGGTGCAGGGAAGCCTGCAGCGTATGCTGCACCAGCCAAAAATTTTTTTTCTGAATTACCCTGAGAGAGAGAGAGAGAAAAAGAAAACAAGAGTCAGAAGTACAAGGGAATCACCAAGAAAGAGAAGAATGATGATATCCAGCTCAGGACCCTGGGTGTGCCAAGCTCATACGCACCAGATGTGAGCCCCCAGGGGGGGGGACAGATCCAGCATTTTTCCTACCCCAAGATAATTCCTACTTTTGGAATTATCTTAGGGTAGGAAATGGAATTATCTTGAGGTTGTGGGGAGTGAAGAATGAGTACTCTCCTTGTGGATCTATCCTTGTATACCTTTTTCATTGATACGTGCTTGGTTTCTAGAAGATTTTATCCTTCGTGAATCCTTTACTTTTGGTCTTTTCCAGTAATTAAAAATGAAGGAGTTGGAAAAATATTTTGTACAAACATAATAATAAAAATGACCTAATGAATTTAATCTTTTAATAAATCTGATCAAAAAATGATATTGAATTGTTATCTATTATGTTATAACAGAGATCAGGTGTACAACATTTCGTTGCCACCTGGCACGAGCAAAAAGAAAAGTTTGTTCATCCAGTCCATTTGTAATTTTTTTTTTTTTTTTTAGCCCAAGTTATTTGTTACCAGTTGCTGAGGTTAGGTGCTGACAGGCACCCAATGATTGAAATTAGTAGGAAAAGGAAGAGGGAAGGAATTGCACTCTATTTCAATTAGAAAATACTGAACTGTTTTTAAAGTAGAAATAGGAAAAATTAGTAATGTAACTTTTATGCATAAAATATTTTTAACTTGCCTATAAAAAGAAAAGACCATATATGAGGCTCGACACATTGGGATATGATAAGGGTGATTACTGATGGAAGAGCAAGATGCAGTGAAGGTGAAAATTGGCTTCAAGAATTGTAATTGACAGCTGCTTATCTTTCATTTTAATTTCTTTATAAGGAAATTCCCCGCATACTGCAAATGTCTCTGTTCACAAAATGGATTCAAAGGGTAAAGCAAGTAATTACAAGTTTGACTTCTGTGAGAAGAAAAATAATGGAGTCAGCAGTGAAGGAAGCATACAAATTCATCTTGACAGAATGCAATTATATGGCAATTGCAGCGTGGATTTGTTAAGACAGTGGTTCCAAAACTACCCAGATCTACAGACCCTTCCAGAAATCAAAAAAAGTTTATGGACCCCTTCAAAAATCAAAAAAGGTTTGCGGACCCCTAATATATATATATATATATATATATATATATATATATATATATATGTGTGTGCGGGGGGGACACTGGGTTTTTTGAAAAGAAAATTCAGTTTTATGTTTAAAACAACTCAACTTTATTCTATTCTTATTTTTACATACATATATAATAACTTTATTTATCGTCAATTTACTATACATAGAACGAATAATTTAGTCAGTTTCAGAGGGTCCATTTCACAGACCACCTGCAAGTGGTCTATGGATCCCCATGGGTCAGCGGATCCCAGTTTGGAAAACGCTGGATTAAGGGAAAATCTTGTCAGATCAATTTGATTACTTACTATGAGATAGCCACAAAGGAACCAGGCAAAAAATAATTTTGAGATCATATACGTAGCTTCAGTAAAATCTTCAGTACTGTTCTATATTAAAAGCTCAAGGGAAAATTGGGACAGTGTAGCATTGTGGGTAAATTACAGCTCTGTGATAAAGGGAATGGTTGAGTGGTAGGTAGGAGTCAAAATGGATTTTGGGAAACAGAGCACTTGTTAATAGAATATTTTATTTTAAATAACAGGGCATTAATGAGACAATGCAATGAACTGGAATAGTATTCCAGTGCATTCCAAGCCCTAGTAGTAGGAGATGGGGCAAAACTGCTGCATAGTCTGCCAATGTGAGGTTGATTGGGGAGGCCCTAAACTGTTGGCTTGGTATAATTGTTAAATAACATGGGAGGGGGTTTCATCTAGGAATCTTGGGGTGGGGGAATTTGTATTTCAATTAATGGCCACTGCACTTTGTAATGAGTGGGGCCCCTAACTGTGTTTAATAATTATTAATAATTAGCATTAGTAAAGGGACATAATGCAAGAAAGCAAACTTATATAGCATCAGCCAAAAAAACAAAAAACAAAAAAAAACACCCTTCTCATTTTACCCATCCACTCCCTCCAAATGTTTGTCTAGTTCAGCGTTGAATCTATTTAAATCAACTTCTACAATGACAGATGGAAGTTTGTTCCAGCAAACAACTACCCACTTGTGCTAAAGGCAAACTTCTCAATATCTTTCCTACAACTGCCTTTCCTCAATTTGAATTTATGCCCTCTCTAGCGATTGTTCTGAGCAAGAGGATGAATCCCAACAGCATTGAGCATGCTCAAACCATTCAAGGCTTTATACACCTCAATCAGATCACCTTGCAGGTGCCTAGTCTCCAGACACTGTAATTTTCAAAACTTAACCCTTTTTTCATAAGAGCAACCCTTTGTTCCATTCACTAATCTTGTTGCTCTTCTCTCTACTCGTTCCAGCAGCTCTACGTTCTTCTTAAAATGAAGCCTCCAGAACTGTATACAGTACTCAAGGTTTGGCCTGACCATTGCCATATACAAGGGGATAATCAACTTCTTATCCCTGCTAGAAAAATCCCTGTATATCATTGACAAGACAACATGAACTACTCTTGCAGACCATCTGCACTGCTCAGAAAACTTCATATCTGCCTGCACAATTACCACCAGCTCCTTTTCATTCTCTACCACTGTCAGTGTAGTACCACACAGGTGATAATTTACTCTGGGGTTACTGCTTCCCATATGCAGTACTTTACATTTGTCAATGTTAAACTTCAGTTGCCACCCCTCAGCCCATCTGCTCAACTTTTCTACATCCTGTTGCAGCAGCATACTGTCATTAATAACCCTGCCTGAAAACTTAGACATTTAGCTTGATATACCATCATCAATATCATTAATAAATGCAGAAAACAACAATAGACCCAACACTGAACCCTGGGGGACTCCATTAATAACATTAGTCCACAAAGAGCAGTGTGCATTGATTACCACTCTGTCTTCTCCCACTCAACCATCCCTTTATTTGGCTTCAATGCCACAATGCTCCAATTTGTGCAGCAGTCTTCCATGTGCAACAGTATCAAAAGCCTTTCTAAGATCCAAATATGTGATATCAAAATTATTCTTTGCATCCAGTTCCTCTGTGACAACATCATAGTATCCAATCAAATTGGTTAGACAAGACTTCCCCTTAACAAAACCATGCTGTGTCCGAGCTATAACTGAAGTCTTGTCTAGATGATCCTGCAGTGCTGCTTTCACCAGTGCCTCCATTAATTTCTCTGGAACAGAAGTTTAACTAACAGGTCTGTAATTACTTGTGCCACCCTTTGATCCTCCTTTGTGAATTGGGATCACATTTGATTATCTGCAGTTCATGGGTACCTCCCCTAAGTCCAAGGAAGCTCTCATAATTATGGCTAAGGGTTTGCTTACTTCCTTTGCTGCCTCCTTTAATATAACTGGAAAGATCCCATCCACCACAGGTGCCTTTCTTATGTTTACCGGCTTGGGTAAAGAAAGCCTGCACGAGAACGACGACAAACGTCGGATAACTTACGCGGTAAATTAGTTTGCCGATACGGCACTCTAGCGCTGCTCACTCGGTAAACAGACGGTAGGTGTTATCGGACTGGAGCAAAGTCGAGAACGATATACTGATTGACAGGTAGGCGTGGCAAACAATGAAATGATTTATTAATAAACAATTTATGTGCTAGTCCACTCATGATTCTAAAGAAAAAAGGTTAGGTTACCCCCTCCATTTCGGGAGAGGTTCAAGCTCCCATGGGATTCAAGTGGAGGTAACCTGACCTATTTTCACCATTAGGGCATATTATTGAACGAGAAAATAAAAATACGGTCATAAAAAAATTTATTTTTTTATGAATGTATTTCTAAATATGACTGATTCTAAAGAAAAAAGGTTAGGTTACCCCCTCCACTTCGGGAGGGGTTCAAGCTCCCATGGGATTCAAGTCGAGGTAACCTGATCTTTTTTCACCGTTACAGTAAATGTTAGGGCATGTACGATTAGGACAAGTTACCATTAGTGCTGCTACAGTGATACTAAACCGATGTTATCGTGTGTTGTGTTCGCGCACCAATCAGCACGTCGTTTGCCACGCCTACCTGTCAATCAGTATATCGTTCTCGACTTTGCTCCAGACCGTTAACACCTACCGTCTGTTTACCGAGTGAGCAGCGCTAGAGTGCCGTATCGGCAAACTAATTTTCCGCGTAAGTTATCCGACGTTTCTCGTCGTTCTCGTGCAGGCTTTCTTTACCTTCGCCTGTTTACCTTCAACAATTTCTCCTCCACATTCCTCTCAGTTATTACAAAATCATCTAGCTCACTGCCAGAGATTAATTCACTTTTGACATTCCCCTCCCTAAATAACTAATCATGTGTGAATGTAGATGCAAACTCATTAATTTATTAGCTACCTGAGCAATATCATTAACAGTTGAACCATCAATATCAAGTGGACCAATCTGATTCGTCGCCTTCCTTCTAGAGTTTACATAAGTAAAGAACTCTTTGCTGTTTTTCTTTGCATCCCTTGCCAAAGATTTCTTGTAATCTGCCTTCGCCTGCCTAACCTCCTTTGTAACTTGGTTACAGATCAACTTGTATCTATCATAGGCTTCTGTGTCATGTGTTAATTTGTATGTATCCCATGCATTTTTCTTCTCTGCCATATGCCTCATTAGTTCATCTGACATCCATTTAGGCCTAAACCTTGAACAATATTTCTTAGTATGAAAAGCCTAGTAGCTTCCAAGATTAATTCTTTGAATGCTTCCCATTTTGAATTTTCTGTTGGTAACATCATCAATTGGTCCCACTGTATAGAATTTAAATGCTGTCTCGGACAACCATAGTAACCTTTACGAAATCAAAATCCCTTCCCTTTACTAGTATTTGAGGATGGTAGTTACCTCTTTGAGTAAATCCCACTTCAGTACACTGTGATCACTGCCACCTAGTGGTTCCTTTATCTGTAGATTCTTATTGCATGAAGAATTACTACTGATAATCAGATCAAGAGTATTACTCCCTCTAGTTGCCTCCTGAACATGCTGCTGTAGAAAACAATCATCCAATAATTCCACAAAAGGCTTGCTAGTGTGTGAGTGACCAACCCACAAATTCCAGTCAATATCTGGGAAATTAAAAATCCCCATTATAAGACACTCTGATTTACTGGCTCACTCTATTTCTCTGTAGAGTTGTTCATTGTACTCATTCGAGTTATTAGGCCTATAGCACACTCCTACTCTCAATTTTGCTGTCCCAGTGCTTATGTTGTACCAAACTGACTCGACACTGCACAGTCGATCCATGTCAAATGGCTGTACTTCCTTGGATTTTATGTGTTTCTTAACTAATAGCATAACCCCTCCTCCTTTCCTATCCTGTCTGTACACATTGTACTCCCCAAATTCCAACTCTGCACTGCTTATGTCTGTGTGACACCACGTCTCTGATATCCCAACAGTATCTGCCTTTGATGTCTTGACTAGCACTTCAAGCTCATCAAATTTATTAACTGTACTCCTAGCATTGGTGTACATGTAAGTATACATGCACCTGTTCCTATTTTTAGCTACCCTGACACAGCCCATGTATTTACTTGTTCTGAAATGACCCCAACAGTCTCTGGAAACCCCTGCACCTTGTTTTCCAGGCTGCTGCTCATTCCAGTAGAAGCAGTGCAAGAATCACTTTCACCTCTGCCAGCATGTACTGTTAATCTATTAATCCATGTATCCCCCCAAGCCAGCAGTTTTCTGACCCACCTAACACTTCCTCGATAGCATCAGCAATTATTCTTGCACCCTTTCTATTTAAGTGTATCCCACCCCTGTAGAAGTAGTCCCTCTTGTTAACAAGCACAGACCATGCTGAAAAAAATTCTACCCCACAAGTCTTGCACAATCTCTCCAGGGCCGAATTTATTGACATGGCTCTCATCATATACTCCCTCCTGTCATGTCTGGGCAGAATTGCAGACACTTTCAAATTTCACCCTAACTCACTGCTTTTTTTTCATCATTGACCTGTACCTGTTAAGTAATTCCGCCGGTCTTCTACTTTTAATATCATTAGTAATATGATGTGATATGTTAGTACTGTATATCATTAGTATAAAAAAAAAAACTTCTTTATTGCTGCTAAATACAGTACATGTACTAGTGAAAATAATTCTCATCACAGCAACATGGCCAGGAGTTTTACATTATATATGTGATTAATTGGCAAAAATTATAGTTACATGGGAAATTGAGTTACACAAAATTAAACATGTAAAATTGAAATTATAATATTAGGAAAATATAAAGAGGAACTGAACATCGTAACCCAGTTTGGAGAAATATATCCCAGTTCCACAGATGTAATCCACTCGAGGAGCATGTGACGGTATTTGCAGTTGGTTGCCATTTTCTGTAGGTTGACTCCAAAACGGAGCAGTGCCTGAATTTTGGGGAGTGCCTGGGCAGGTAGGAACTGACTACACAATTTCAACCGGTTGTATTGGAGGATTAGTTTGGGGTCTGACCTAAAGGATGGCAGAGGATTGTGCCACTGACAGAAATCCCAGATGTTTGGGGCATTTATGACTCCTATGTACATTTTTAATGTAGTCATTAAATGCCTGCTGTCAATTAACTTCAGGAGCCTGGGTGTAATTAGCTGCTCAGCCATGTCAGTTGTTCTCAATTGAGGGGGTCGACGATGCTTATTTGTGGCCCATTTCAGGGTCCAGTATTCACACGAGAACACCGGTTTTTGAAGTGAGGGTGACACAGGTGCCCAAATTTCAGCAGCATATAAAATAACCGGATAAACAGTGGTTTGAAGATATCTGGTAGTGGTTGCGGCATCGTTGGAATGAAGTGTTGTTTCGCCCTCCAGCGTAGGGTGTTAAATCGCTTCCGGAGGTATTCTATGATATTAATACAAGCATAATAAAGTTTAATGCTAATGTTTTGTGATGTTGCAAATGTGGGCAGGGTTTTTAATGACAGTAATCAGGGTATGCTACGTAAAAAGACCGGAGAAAATTTGGCAAGATGAACTGAAAAATGGCAGTTGAAATTTAATAGTATACCATTTATGTAGTACCAAACTCAGAGTAGTTGAGAATAAAAAAGACCTTGTGGGGGGGGGGGTATCATACAGTGTAAATTGTGTAAGCAGTGCAAGCAGGCTTCTAGGACTAGTTATGGGGGTTCTGTCCATGATATATGGGCACTTTGCCAACTGTGAAAAAGGATTATCTCATTATATAAGGCAATGGTTAGGCTGCATCTTGAAATACTGTGTTCTAAAATGAGGTTTGCCAAACCTGGCAACCTCATTTTAGAAAGGATATACAGTGGTTGATATGGGTGCAAAGAAGAGCAACATGATTTGTTGGGGAAACTAAATGGTTATCTTATCAAGAAAGACTTGGATTCTGTAAATTGCAGTATCTAGAAACTAAGCATCTACAAGGAGACCTGATTAATGTATTTAAGGCTTTAAATGGGCTGAGTGAACTAACGTTGATGGTATCCTTTCTCTCTATTGCAGCTGTTCCCAAACTACTGAGATCTATGGACCCCCTTCAAAAATCCAAAAAGGGTTTACGGATCCCTTCAAAAATCCAAAAAGGTTGCGGACCCCTATATATATATATATATATATATATGTTTCTGTGTGTGTGTGTGTGTGTGTATTATGTATGAACACTGGGTTTTCTGAAAAGAAAATTCCAAGTTTTATGTTTATGTTTAAAACAACGTTAACTTTATTCTTATTTTTGCATAAATATATACTAACTTTATCATCAATTTGCTATACATAGAATAAATTATTTGACCAGTTCCAGAGGATCCGTTTCCTGGATCCCCCTGGAACTGGTATACGGATCCCAGTTTGGGAAACCCTGCTTTATTGGATGACACGTACATAAGGGAAGGGACATAAATTTTGTTTAGAAAAGAATGGTTGCAAGGTAGATCTGTCTTCGGCCAAAGAGTAGTTTTGATTGTTAGAATAAATTTCCACTTGGTGTTGTAGAGCTGGATAGTTTGAATAAATATAATGGAAAATTAATAGAAGGGATAGGTAAACAAAGTGTTTTTATTTATTTTTTTTTATGACTGATGCTGCATAAGTTTGCTTTTTTTTGTCATTTTGCCAGTGCTCATACTAAATTATATAATAATACCAAATACTGCTTAAATAATAATTATATAATAATACCATGTACTAATGTTTTGGGTTTATCATTCCCACAGAGAATGCAAATCATCCTATATTGAGTATGAGCTTGGTGCACCCAGGGTCCTGAGCTGGATACCATCATTTTTCTCTTTCTTGGTGATTCCCTTCTACTTCTGAATCTTGTTCTCTCTTTTTGTGTGTTTTTCTGGGTAACTCAGAAATTTTTTTTGGCTGGTGCAGCGTAAGCCTCGGGCTTTCTTGCACTATATGGCTAATAATAATAATAATTAAAAAAACCAAGTGAACCAGCACCAAATATGATCAAAGCAGGCAATGTATCAAAAATTTCAAAAACAAGAACCAAAATAAATTTGTCTTTGTGCTAGCACATTTTAATAAATTTAAGAATAATGTAAAATATCAATTAAAACTCTTGATTATATTTTCAGTAGGTCTTATTGTGTGGCCCACCGGGAAATTTATTTGTGTTCCATTGGCTCAACCACCATTTGTCTGAAAGTGCTAGTCACTCAGTTTTATTTATCCCTTTTTCCTTTCTCCCATTGCTTCCTTCTTCACTTGCGTGCTCTTCCCCCCTCATCTTCTCCATTGCTTTCTTTAATAATTTATATCATTGCTCAGCCCCTGTTAAACATTTTTGGACTATAAAATTATCCTCCTGTGTATTTTTGCCCACCAGTATTCTCTAATTGATTATATCATATTTTCTGTTTTCATTTCAATGTACTATGAATTATGAGACATTGAATTTTTGTTTACTATTTAACAGATGCCAGATGAGCAAAAGCATCTATCTTTCTTCTAGGCAACTACCATTCCCGTGTGGCATCTTATCTTGCCATAGAGCTTTGATTTAGCTAGTTAAATATGAACAGCTAACAAAAATACAGATGTTCATATTCAAGGTCACTGATCCAGGCACTTGATTGAAATCCAGACACTTGCATAGCATCTGGATTTCAGTCTGTCGTAACAGTGTGATCTTGAGAATTCTATAAAATATGATAAAACTGTTATTATTATTATTTGTTTCTCTCATTATTTTTGTTTGATATTTTTTAATTGGTTTAGCAAACCGTAATTAATAGATCACCATATTCAGTTCAGTCAAAAGCTAAAAATTAATTTTTATAATTAATTTTTAGCTTTTTAATTTTATTAATTTTTTATAATTAAAATAAAAAAGGGGGTCACACAGATGTCATATAAATATTTTGATTAAAATTGGGATATCAGTGATGGAAGATTAAATAAATAGTTAAATTTTAAAGTTGTCTATATAATTATCTGGTCTTCTTTATTTCCTCCCTCTTTGCCATTGCTTAATTAAATGGTAAAAATATGTCTGGTGGTCATCAATTACATACCAATAGTATAGTGTCATAACCAAAAATCATAAAATAGTCAACATTCAAAAATAGAAATAAATATTTAAAAAAATAAAAATTTATTTATTTAAAAATAATTTTTTTAGCACAAAGTTCTTATCTTCATTCTAATCAATCTTTTTTTTTTTTTTTTTTTTATATTCTAGAGAAGTGTGTTGCTGCCTATTTTCGAATGTAAATTATAGGAGATAATAGCTAGTTTTCCCCTCAAAAGCTTTCATGTTATATGCAGACCATAACTAACAACCTGAAAGATGACTTATCAGGTATGGCATTAGTTATAAGTTTTTTTTTCTTTATAAAATATGAGATCATATAATTATCTAGGAATTATGAAGCATACTTAATATAGAATCTAAAATATACAAAAATATAAAAACCTTAATATAGAATCGAAAAAAAATCTCATTTTCCTTTTTGAAATTTTAAGGAGATCAATAAAGACCACCTTTCTATGAAGTGGTCGGAGAAAGAAGGATAACTATAAATATCAGTGAAATAGTGATCTCCTTTCAGACATTAGCATTAGCATTAGCATTAGTAGAGGCATTTGATGCAAGAAAGCAAGCTTATGCAGCATCAGCCAAAAAAAAAAAAAAAAAAAAAAAAAAACCACTTCCACTTCACCCCTCCGTTCGTTCAAAATACCTGTCCAGCTGAGCCTTAAACTTATTTAGGCTATCAACCTCCACCACAAGGGATGGAAGTCTGTTCCACCAACCAACCACCCGCTGGCTAAAGGCAAATTTCCGCACGTCTATCCTACATCTGTCTTTCCTCAATTTGAATTTATGCCCTCTCAGGTGATTATTCTGAGCTAGAGGAAGAATCCCATCAGCATTGAGCATGCTTAAACCATTCAAGGCTTTATACACCTCTATCAGATCACCTCGCTGGTGCCTAGTCTCCAGACACTGTAATTTGCAAAACTTAAGCCGTTCTTCGTAAGAGCACCCCTTTGTTCCATTCACTAATCTTGTTGCCCTTCTCTGTACTCGTTCCAGCAGCTCTACATCCTTCTTGAAATGAGGCCTCCAGACCTGTATACAGTACTCTAGGTGTGGCCATAAATTATCCTAAATAAATTACAAAACTGACTAGAAGAGAAACAGAAGAAAATATTCTCTTCTAGTTAGTTTTTTAATTTATTTAGGATAAATTTATATGTGAAAGGAGATTTACTGTCTCACTGATATTTATAGTTATCTTCTTTCTCTCGTCTAAAACTTTGGAATGACAACAGTTTACATTACTTTTTGAAATTAGCTATGATAATGTAAGGTTTAATATTAAAAAACACACTACAAAGTATTATAAAATACTGAAATATATTAATAATATGATAATAAAAACATTGAAATGATTAATGATTGAGACAGTTGGGTATGAGAGTAGAAGTGTGTAGACAAAGAATTTTTGAGCTCATGGGAACTGATAAGTTTATTGCAAATTTTTACCATCCTTTTGATTAATTAACATATTAAATTGCATTTGATAGATATTCTCTCTTGTTAGTTTTGTAATTTATTTAGGATAAATTTATGTCTGAAAGGAGATTTACCATCTCACTAATATTTATAGTTATCTTCTTTCTCTCGTCTAAAACTTTGGAATGACAATAGTCTTTAATAGTCTTAGTCATTTTCATTATCTTATTTTTAAATTTAGATTGTGATTTTTTTTAAGTTGTACCACATAACTAGTAGTGCAGTGGAATATTAGGGTTTTAATTGTGATAAATAAGTGGGCTCTAATTACTTGTTAGGCATATATATATATATTTTTTTTTTTATGTTAGGCAGACCTGTTAGCTAAGAAGTTTTATTTTTGGCAAGAATATAACTAATTCAAAACTGTGATCATAACAGTATAGTATAACATATATCTTGAACTTGATAGCATAAGGTATAACGTAAAATTTAATAACATAATACGTATCACTGCATTTAGAGATCTATTAGCTTAGATGATTTATAGAGCTTCTTAATGTACCGCTAATAATCACTTAATAATGAAAATAGCAATAAGAGCTTAATTGACGGTACTCACCTCAATTGGTCTGCTTAGTTACATGTATTGAAGTGGAAATGAGTTAAAACAGTTAAATTAAATAAATATGGAATTGTTAAAACCTGTAATTAAAATTTGCTCAAGGAAGAAGTGCACTACCTCGTCCCTGGTTGTCATTTATAAAATATTAATATATTGCACTTCTTCTTCCTTGAGTAAATTTTAATTACAGGTTTTAACAATTCCTATTTATTTAATTTAACTTATTTTAACTTCATTTCTACTTCAATACCATGTAACTAAGCAGATCAATTGAGATGAGTACCGTCAATTAAACTTTTATTGTTATTTTCATTATTAAGTTGATTACTAACGGTACATTAAGAAGCTCTATAAATCATCTAAGTGTCATAAAAATTGGCTTCACCTGTTCTCATTAATATTTTATAAATGACAACCAGGGACGAGGTAGCGCATTTCTTCCTTGAGCAAATTTTAATTATAGGTTTTAACAATTCCGTATTTATTTAATTTAACTTCATTTCCACTTCAGTACCATGTAACTAAGTAGATCAATTGAGGTGAGTACCATCAATTAAGCTCTCATTGCTATTTTCATTTTTAAGATCTATTAGCTTAGTGCAGTATTGTCAATTAATCGATTAAATTGATTAATTTTCATTTTCATTTATTTAATCAATCATTAATCGTCAATAATTAATCATCAATCATTGATTTAATCAATTAAATTATATTTAAAGGGAAATTTTGCCCCAGACTAGAGCAACAAACCAACAGGCACAAAGTAGCGGGAGTGCTGTGGTGCAGGGAGAACCGAAGGAGGCGATTCTCTTACAAATCATAGCCTAACAAAATGTGCAACTTATGCAATGTTTGCAGACTTTCGAAGTATGATACAGAGAGTGTGAAGACATTAGGTGCCAACTCAGCATTCTTCATGATGGACATTTATGAGAGTTTGAAGAGTAGTGTAGATGCTCTCAAAGGAACTAAAATGGGGCCCACCAAGCTTTCAGCTGCTCAACTCAACACCAGGGCTCACACTTATGCATCAGGCAACACAGTGGCAATCTCTAGGGCAGAATGCGCTGGTTCCACAGGAGGTAGTTATTGTCGGTGACTCTATTTCAAGTATATGGAAAATGTTGTAAAAGAAGGATAGGTGAAATAGCACCAGGGTATGTCTGCCAAGGTCAGAAGTAAATGACATAAAGCAGATATCATCTTTTAAGGGCACAAAAGGTGATATTGTACACATTGGCACTAATGATGTTAATAGTATGAGATCTGAGGGCCTGTTTAACAAGTACACAAAGCAGTGTTGGAAAAAAGTCACAAGTTAGGATTGAATTTGAAAGTGTCTGCAATTCTGCCCAGATACAATAGGAGGGAGTACATATTAATAGTTTTGTCATTCAATTCAGCCCTGGAGAGAATGTGCAAGGCTATGGGGTAGAATTTTTCTCAGCATGATCTATGCTTGTTAACAGGAGAGTCTGTTTTTACAGGGATGGGATGCACTTAAATAGAAGGGGCAGAAGAGTATTTTGCTGATGTTATTCAGGCAGCATTAGGTGAGGCGGAAAACTTCTAGCTTGGGGATACACTGACTAATAGTTTAGCTAGAACTGCAGGCAAAGATAAAAGTGATTCTGTCACTGCTTCTATTGGAAAATGCAACAGCCTGGAAAACAAAGTGTCAGGGATTTCAGGACCTGCTGTAGGTCATCATGGAACAAATAAATACATGGGCTGTGTTAGGGTAACTAAGAATAAGAACGTGTACATGTTTACTTGCATGTACACTAATGCTAGCAGCATTGTAAATAAATTTGATGAATTTGAAGTACTGATTAAGTCATCAAATGCAGACATTGTAGGGATAGTGGAGATGTGGTGTCACTCAGAATAGTAATGCTGAATTTGAATATGGAGAGTGCAATGTATATAGGCGGGACAGAAAAGGTAGAGGGGTTATGCTCTTAATTAAGAAGAATATTAAATTTAAGGCAGTGCATCCTGTTGACATAGGTGACTAATGCAATGTTGAGTCAGTTTGGTGTAATAAACACTGAAAAAACAAAATTGAGATTAGGTGTTATAAGCCTAATGACTGTGATGAGTATACCAAACAGCTATACGGAGAAATAGAGTGGGCCAGTAAATCAGAATAACATATAATGTGGAATTTTAACTTTCCACATGTTGACTGGGATTCATGGGTTGGTCACTCACACACTAGCAAGACTTTTGTAGATTTATTGGATGACTGTTTTCTACAGCAGCATGTTAGAGAGACAACAAGAGGAAGCATCTTGATATAGTTATCAGCAGTGATACTTCATGCATTCAGAATCTGCAGGTAAAAGACTCGCTGGGTGGCAGTGATTACAGTGTACTAATGTGGAATTTAATTAAAGACATAGCTACTGTCAAGGGTAAAGGGAAAGGCTTTTGCTTTTGTAAGGATGGCTACAGTAGTCTCAGACAGTTTTAAATTCTATCCAGTGGGACCAACTGATGATATTACCAACCTCAAATTCTAAATGGAAAGCATTCAGGGAAGTAATCATAGCAGCTACTAGGCTTTTTATACCAATGAACAAATACTGTTCAAGGCTTAGACCTAAATGGATGTCAGATGAACTAGTAAGACATGGCGGAGAAAAAAGTGCACGGATTGCATATAAATTATCAGGTGATACAGACCTATAGTAGATATAAATTAGTCTATAGTCAAGTAACAAAGGAGGTTAGGCAAGCTAAGGCAGATTACAAGAGGTCTCTGGCAAAGAATGCAAAGAAAAGCAGCAAACACTTCTGTGCTTATGGTAACAGTAGAAGGATGGGGTTGAATCTCATTGGGCCACTCGATGTCAATGGGTTAACTGTTGACAACCATGCTCAGGTTGCTGACAAATTGAATAGCTATTTTGTATTTACATTCATAAATGAAGAATTCTTTAGGGGAGGGGATGCCAGAAGTTTATCAAACTCTGACAGGGAGATAAATGACTTTGTGATAATTGAAAGGAAAGTGGAAGAGAAATTGTTGGGGATGGACATAAAAAAGACACCTGGGGTGGAATGGATCTATCCAATCACATTAAGGAAGACAGCAAAGGAGGTAAGCAAACCTGTAGCCATAATTATGAAAGCATCCTTGGATTCAGGGAGGATCCCTATGGACTGGAAATGTACGAATATAACCCCAATTCCTAAAGGGGGAATCAAAGGGTGACATGAGTAATTATAGACCTGAAAGATTATTTTATGCATGGTTACTGCACTTGCATCATTTCTACTACCCAGATAGTATGAATGCATCATTTAATTATATCTCATATTGTGAATCAACCTTCACAAAGGGTTGCTGAGGTATTGCACTGCTTTGAATAAGTAATGCTTTATCAGTGGAGAAGACTAATGTTACTTATGGGCAGATACAAACCACTCAGACAGCACCATTTCGAAGCTTGTTGGCTTACTCATTGGTGGGTGGGCAGGTAGTCTGTCCCACCCATCGATGGAGTTATACTTCATAACTGGGTTGTCACTATTGCAACAACAGGGTACCTGCTGACACACCGATGAGTAAGTCAACAAGCTTCGAAACGGTAACGTTTGGATGGTGGTATCTGTCGAGAATAAGTAACAGTCTTACTTATTCAAAGCAGTGCAATACCTTGGTAACTCGTTGTGAAGGTTGATTCACATTATGAGATATAATTAAATGATGCATTCATACTATCTGGGTAGTAGAAATGATGCAAGTGCAGTAACCATGCATAAACAAATCTTTCATACTCTTAGGCATTTAGCCAAGAAATATTTTCAAATTACAGACCTGTTAGCTTAATGTCTGTTCCATGTTCCAGGAAAAATAATAATGAAGTTAAAGAAGTAATGCAGGACCATCTGGACAAGAATGCAGTTATACTGCAGTCACAGCATTGATTTTTTAATGGGTTGTCTTGTCTAACCAATCTGATTGGTTTTTATGATGCAGTGACCAAGGAACTGGAGGCAAAAAATAATTCTGATTGCTTGTTTAAGACAATGGTATTTGAAGTTTAACAATGTCATATATTTGGATTTCATGAAAGTTTTTGATAGTGTTGCACATAAAAGAATGTGTACAGACTGGAGCAATGTGACTTTAAGGGCAAGTTACTGCTATGGATAAAGGGATGGTTAAGGAAGATAGAGTGATTATCATTGGGCACTGCTCTTTGTGGAATGATATTACCAGTGGAGTGCTCCAGGGTTCAGTGCTGGGCCCATTGTTGTTTTCAATATTTATTAATGATATTGATGAAAGTATATCAGGTTTAATGTCTAAGTTTGCAGTTGATACATAGGTTAGCAGGAGTGGTTAACAACAGTCATCAGGGTGAGCTACTGCAACAAGATCTAGAAAAATTGGGTCAATTTTCTGAGAAATGGTATTTGAAGTTTAACATTAACAAGTGCAAGGTACCTCACATGGGTTGCAGTAACCCCAGAGTAACTTATCAGTTGTGTGGTACTACACTCAGGGTAGTGGAGAATGAAAATGACCTGGTGATAATTGTTCTGTCAGACATTAAATTTTCTGAGCAGTGCAAACATGTGTGCCAGGACATATAATAGTCTAATAATAATCTTGACTAACATTATTTCAACAAACTGCAAGGTTCCCCATAAATTTTGTGAAGATGGGCAGACTTCACAGTCTACATAATCCCATTGCAGTGGCACACCATAATTTGCAATACACCCTACTGTTGATCAGTTGCTAGAAAGTCCCTGCACTGCTTTCAGCTGTGCTTTGGTTCATTGTCTTGTTGTAATATAAAATTTCTTCCACAAAGTAAAAGTCCAGAGGATACGTTCAAGAATGTTTTTATAGCCTTCTTTTCTTAAAATTCCTTTAATTCTGATGTCCTTCACTCCAGAAAAACAAGCGACCCCAGATTGTGATGGAACCACTGTGCTTGACTGTAGACACTAAACAATGTGGCATCAATCCCAAAAACTAAAAAAAACACTTGGAACCAAAAATTTTAAATTTGGATTCAGCCGTCCACAGTATATATTTCCACTCTTCAGCTGTCCAATGTTGATGGCTCTTTGCCAAGAGAGCCATTGCTTTCAATTTTCCAATTTTAATAAGGATTTTCAGACCACTACATGACCATGAAATCCTGCTTGTTTAAGACAAAGTTTTACAATGGATCTAGACACTGGAGTTTCTCTGTTCCTATATAACTTTTCTTGGATTTCAGTTGCAGTTGGATTTCAGTCATTTATTGCATTTAGAACTCAGTGTTATGGTCTTATATTGTACTTCTGTTGTTATGCACAGTTATTCTGATTGTGGTTTGCCCTTTAAACTGCCAGTCTCTTTGAATCATCAAATGGTAATTTGTAATCCTTTAAATGAAGCTCCTAGTTTTTGCCAATACTTCTCATTGGAATAACCTTTTTTATACAGAGTTGTAATACCATTTCTTTTTTCAACACTCAGTTCCTTATTTCTTGCCATGTTTATCACGAAATACAAAAAAATTACACCAGACACTCTTTCTGAATGATGGATGTTTGATTTTATAAGTTAAAGCTCCTATTCCTCAATTTATATAATTGCAAAACACTCTAAAATCATCTATAACATTCTGGAATCTTCTGCAGTGTTCTATCAACCACATTCATGAGTCTTCTAACCTTTGTGGAATATTCTAGAAATTTCTTTAAGTTTTTTGATTTTTATATATAATAGGAAATATTTTAATAAAAATTGGTAAACAAGTTGGTTCTATTTTAATAATAACTTAGAAAATGAAACATGATTCCAAGCTTTTAGGCGGGAGTGTATGTTTAATTTGGTGACCGAGTGAAATTAAATTCTAAGAAATAAGATAAAAGCATCCTTTATTATTGGTTTCTCTCTCTCACTTATTTTTGTTCAGTTTTTCAAATTCAGTTAGCAAATCACAATTGATAGAACCATTTTTAATTTGGTAAAAAGCTAAAAATTAGATTTTTATAATAAATTAATTAATGTGTTATGATTGAAGATGCCACTACTGTTGGGTTAAGGATTTTTTTACCTAAATCTGCAGTATATATACATCCTTTTCAAAATTAACTGCTTCATTCAGTAAGTGAATTATTTAATTAATTTACTGATTTTTATGTAAGATTTTAATTTGTTGAAAATGTTTATTTATTTTTAGTCATTCTGTGTGTGGAGCCAACCTTTTATAATGCTTATAAGAAATATGAAGAAGCATAAATGGAAATTTGTCTGCAACTTCAATCGGATTACATGCAACTTTGTGTCGTCTTTGGCCAATCAGAGATCTATTCTTTCTAAAGTAAAAGTTGAAGAACTTGCACATACTCAGACACAAATGCTTGCAAATGTAATAGGATGTTCACATCTCAGTGCTTGTATACTGTTAATGAAAAATAAGCACCTCATGAATATTAAAAAAGATGAAATTAAAGACACTTGGCACATTTTAAAAGAATTTGATTTTGAAGATGTTTTAGCTTGTCCTAAAATTATGTCCATTCCTTCAGAAATTATTAAAGAAAGAATTCAATGTTTAAAGGAGTTGGGGTTCTGCCTTATTAATTTAGATGCCATAGACAGGTAAGAAAATTTCTTTCTTAAACTATATGATTATGTTAATACACTATCAGATGAGCACTACAGTATTCATAACAACTAAAGGAATCAAACTTTTTTTTAAGTTATCAGTAATATACTTTGGTGTATTGAGAAAATGGAATACAAGGCATGTGATCATCATCAGCCATTTTCAATCCAATGCAGGATGAAGGCCTCTCCAGCAACTTTCCAGTTCCTTCTGTTTTGAGCACTGGCCATCCATTTACTACCCACAAACTCATGAATTTCATCTGTCCGTCTTTGTCTTCCAGGTTTTCTTCTAGCTCCTCTTGGATACCATTCTGTTATTTTCTTAGTCCATCTGTCATCATGTCTTCGAGCTGTGTGTCCTGCCCAAGACCATTTTAGTTCTTTAGTTTTGATAAGAATGTCCTTTACTTGAGTTTGCTGCCTAATCCATGTGCAGTCTGATTCCCAATATAATTCGTTCCATTCTTCGCTTTGTAGTTCTCAGCTTCTCTTCTATTCTTTTGGTGAGTGCCCAAGTTTCACTTCCATAAGTCATAGTGGGAAGTATACATTAGTTCATTATTTTACGTTTCAGACAAACTGGGATATTGCTCTTCAGTATGTGACTATATTTCCTGAATGCTATCCATCCAAAATTTATTCTTCTCTTGACTTCTAGCCATTTATCATTATTACAGCTAATAACTTGTCCTAGATAAGTATATGACTCCACCTTTTCAAGTTGGCGCCTCCGTAGCCAGGTGGGAAGGAGTAGCAGTGCGTAGCACACGCTTCTTGATTAAACCGGGGTTCGAGCCCATTACCACCAAATACGAAGGATGCGGAAAGGTCAGAGAATGACCACCGCATATCCCGGAGCAATATGGCCTTAGTTGCTAATGCTCCTAAAAACCAAACAACAACAACAACAACCACCTTTTCAATTACTGCTCCTTCAATCATTATTTCTCTTTCTGTGGCATACTTGTTCATCATTACTTTTGTTTTAGCCATATTCATCTTTAGTCCAAAATCCTTACTAACTGTGCATAACTGATTAAGATTTTCCTCTAATTCTTTGGGATCGTTGCTTATGACCACAATGTCATCTGCAAATCGTAAATGGTTTAGGTACTCTCCGTTCACATTGACTCCTTTCTGCGACCAGTCTAATCTTCTGAAAGCTTCCTCAAGGGCAGCAGTACACAGCTTCGGAGATATTGTGTCTCCTTGTCGAACTCCTTTCTCGATTTTAAATTTCCTACTGTCTTTGTCTAGTCTAATTAAGGAGGTAGCACTCTCATATATTTTCTTCAAAATCATAATATATGGGGTATCTATGCCTTGTCTTTCCAGTGCCCTAAACATTGCCTTATGCTGTATGGAGTCAAATGCCTTTTCATAATCCACAAATGCCAGGCATAATGGTGTTTTATATTCATTTGCTTTCTCCATTAGCTGTGCTATTACGTGAAGGTGATCCATAGTTGAGAATCCTGTCCTAAAGCCAGCTTGCTCTTTCGGTTGATTCTCATCAAGTATTCTTTCTAATCTGTTAGTAATGACCTTTGTGAACAACTTGTAGATGTGGGATAACAAGCTAATTGGTCTATAATTTCCAATTTCTGATTTATCTCCTTTCTTATGCAGCAAAACTATGATTGCATTATTCCACTGCTTAGGCGTCACACCTTTTCGAATGCACTTTGTGAAGAGCCTTGCCAGTTTTTGTGTTATGTCTCTTCCTCCCAATTTTAACAACTCTACAGTAACTTCATCTTCCCCCGGGGCTTTCTGATTCTTCATTTTCTTCAATGCATGTTCTACCTCATCAGGAAGAATATCGGGTATGTCGTATGTGTTGCTACTGTGCAATCCATCTTCCCCACTGCTGCCGTCATTCCCTTGTTCCTTGTATAATTCTCTATAGTAGTCTTCTGCTATTTGAATTATGCCTTCTCTGCTGTTTATAAGTACACCATCGCTATTCTTCAGTTTCAGTATCATTTGTCTTTCTGTATTACTGCTCATGGTTGCTGATTTAAATCCTTTGTTTTCCCTTAATGCTTGTTCTACTTTTCTTGTGTTAAATCTTCTTATGTCCTCTCTGAGTCTCTTTCTAACGGCTTTGCATAACTCAGTATACTCAATTTTCTCCCTGTCAGTGTTTTTCTTGCTTTTCATTTGTCGTCTTCGGTTCATCATGACAAATGTTTCTTGACTAATTTTTTCTTCTTTGGATTTCTTTTTCCCTATAGGTTTCTTGGGCTTTATCACTTTCAGAAAGTTGTAATATTCCTTGTCGATATCTTGGTCCTGAGCAGTCTGCAGAAGCTCAAACTTGTTCTTAAGTTCCAGTACATAGTGCTTTTTCTCCTCTTCTGTTATCTCAAAGACCTTTGTATTATTTACTCTAGTCAGTTTTTTCCTTTCCTGCATTTATATCAAGTGTACATTCTGTGATCACTTCCAACATTTACCTTATTCAGGACGGTAACATCATTCACAATATATTTTATGTTAGTGAGGATGAAGTCGATTTCATTAGTTGTTAATCCATTTGGACTCTTCCATGTCCACTTTCTGTTCACCCTTTTCTTGAAAAAAGTGTTCATTACTGACAGTCCTTGAGATTCTGCAAATTCCACAAGTCTTTCACCTCTTTCATTTCTTTCACCAATTCCAAAATTTCCTATAGTTCCCCTTTCTGCGCTGTTTTGTCTTTTTCCAACCTTAGCATTGTAGTCCCCCATAATAATAGTGTAGTGGGTTTTCTGCTCATCTAGAAGACTCTCAATTTCAGTTTACATTTCTTCAACCTCTTCATCATCATGGCTCGATGTTGGTGCATAAATCATTATAATCTTTAGCTTGTACCGCTTAGAAATCTTGAGTATTAGTCTTGACACCCTTGGTGATGTACTTTTGAATTCCAAAAGGCACGTGATAAGTGACTCCTATTTCTAAGTTATTGTAATTTCATTATTTTTTGTGATTTTGATGAAACCAGCATTAAATGATTCATTGTTTCCTGAGGTTTAGAAAGTTAATGTTACTTTCTTTTGCAGGTGAATCATGCCTCCAGTTTTGAGTGTGCAAGAGAGGACAACATTGCAGCCTGCTATGAGGTTTAGACCTCATAGCAGGCTGCAATTCAATCTCATACTCAGGAGCAATATCTTAATTTGTCTGAAACGTAAAATAATGAACCAATGTATACTCCCCACCATGACTTTTGGAAGTGAAACTTGGGCACTCACCAAAAGAATGGAAGAGAAGCTAAGAACTACACAGCGAAGAATGAAATGAATTAGACTGTTAGATAAGAAGAGAATCACACGGATTAGGCAGCAAACGTTCTTATCAAAACTAAAGAACTAAAATGGTTTTGGGTAGGACACATAGTATGAATACATGATGACAGATGGACTAAGAAAAAAAACAGAATGGTACCCAAGATGAGCTAAAAGAAAACCTGGAAGACAACAACTTTGATGGACAGATAATTCGCAAGTTCATGAGTAGTAATTGGATGGCCATTGCACAAAACAGAGGGAACTGGAAAGTTGCTGGAGAGGCCTTCATCCTGCAATGGATTGAAAATGGATGATGATGAGGTTTGGAGATCTGTTATAAGAGTTCAAGAGTAATGGAAGGCTGAACATGGGAGTCCATCCAACACTGGACACAAAAGCAGTAAAAAATTACAACATCAGACGTTAATGACAACAGACTGTGTTATCAGTAGGAAGACTATCAATATTATGGACTATAGATAACATTACGGCAGTGACTGAGATGTTCTCGAGAAGCCTACAGAAATTGATGCACGAAGGAGCTCATGAAAGTGGACCCTTATGTAGTTGTGACCATCCTCAAGAAACAACTGTCTTTCAAAGTGTGGAATCGACATCATGTTCAGCAGTTGTTTCTTGATGACTGTGACAGAAGGATGAAATTTGCAGAAATTATGTTGGGCTGGAATGAAGAATGACCAGAGCTGTTTGATAACGTTGTTTGGAGTGATGAGGCTGTATTTCATGTTGGCAGTTTTGTTAACTGACACAAATGACATTATTAAGTAGTAGAAAATCTAGACATGTTGAAAAGGCTTGGAGTAATCCAAAGATAAGTCTAGTGTGGTAACACATCCACAGTTATTGGACCTTTCATTCTGCAAGACACAATGAATGCCTAAAGATACCTTGAATTTTGTGTGGTCAGTTATTTCAGTGGGACAACATCAAAACTCTTAATTTTATGTAGGATGGAGCACTCCCCTCATTTTCAAATGATGTCCATACCTTGCTGCATAATCATTTCTCGGGGCAGTGGATTGGCAGAAGTGATATGCATGAATGGCCAAGCTGGACTTACCCAGCTTGTGATTTTTTTGGATAGGGGAGGTAGGCCAAGGGAAGAGGTTTACTCTGAAAATACATGAACTGGAAGCTTACAAAAATTTCAGTTAACTTTGTGCAGGTTGGAAGTAACGAACATACCAGTTTGTATTGAAAATTCTTAGGCCCATGTGGAATTTTAAAATATGTCAAAAACCTTAATAAATTATGACTCATTTAACATTAGTTTCATTAAAATTGCTTATATAAAGTTACAATTAATTTAAAAATAGGGAGTGATTATCAGACACTCTGTACATTAGGACCTGGTATTGTTATTCTTAACTAACTGCCTCATACTAATATTGCCAATGCTACTCATGGCTACCTATGAATATTTTTAATTGATGTTAATTTTCATGATAAATTATACAGGGAGGTTTTGAGGACTGCACACAGATGTACAATAAAGGACATTCTTTATGTCAGTGAGTGAGCGACACAAATGTCATTGTGTCGCTCACTCATTGGTAGTTTTGCTTGATCAGCTTCAATGATAGCAAAACTGTAGAAATGCAGTATAACAATACTTTAAGAAATGAAAATTTTTCATTTCTGCACTAACTATTATTTTTGCATGGAAGTAATAGTTCTCAAAATTAAATATATACAGGAACTCCCCAACTTACGTAGTACTCAACTTATGCAAATTCAACTTTACGTACGTTTTTGCTGGCCAATGCAAACTGAAAAAAATTTTGGAAACTTATTTTACCATCTGTAGGGATAAATGGAGGTATTGTGAAAATATTGTAATGTGAACCCAATAACATATTGTTTTTTTTTTTTTTTGTAATTTGTTGCAAGTCTTTGAAAGTTGAAAATTTCGCTATATATCTCTCTAAAAGGTCATATTTATAATGGAAATTGCACTGCCCTCTCATATGTTCCCGTTATAAGAATCAATTTTGAATGCCTTTGTGATATTTTTCTAAAGCACGTTTTTGGAGGTCATGACCAAAAAATAATAAAAACAATTTGAACTTTCCGGTTTATTGGGCTTTTCTGTTAGTTAGTGCACTAAGGATAAGTATAGCAAACCCCAAGCCAAGTTCATGGCAAGCAACAGGTGGTTTAATAGGTTCAAGCATTGCACTAGTTTCCAAAACATTAAAGTATGCAGTGAAGTCGCCAGTGCCGATTCTGCAGCTGCAGAGAAATTTTGTGATGTGTTGGAAAAAATTGATGAAGGCAGTTCTTCAACACAGCAAATTTTTAACGTTGATAAGACAGCTCTGTATTGGAAAAAAATGCCGGATCGGACATACATTGCCAAAGAGAAAAAGACAATGCCAGGTTTTGAAGCATCAAAAGATAGGGCCACCCTCTTGCTTGGGGCTAATGCAGTGGGAGATTACAGATTAACACCACTGCTTGTGTACCATTCTGGAAATCCTCGTGCATTTAAGGGCATCAATAAAGCCACCCTACCCATGCATTTCCGATCAAACCAGAGTGCATGGATAACAATATCTCTTTGAGGATTAGTTTAATTGCTGCTTCATTCCCGAGGTTGAAAAATATTGTAAAGACAATGACGTTCCTTTCAAGATTTTGCTTCTGTTAGATAGATAATGCTCCTGGACATCCTACACATCTAGATGATTTCGATTCGAACGTGAGAATCATATTTCTACCACCAAACATGACTCCACTCATCCAAAGTATGGATCAGGGTGTTATTTCAAATTTAAAAGCATACTATTTACGCACATTTGCTCAGGCATTGTCTGCAGTAGATGGTGAGAAAATATATTACGTTAAGAGACTTTTGAAAATCTTACAATATTTACCACGCCATCTTAAACATTAATAAGGACTGGGCTGAAATTACTAAAAGTTGTTTAAATGGTGCATGGAAGAAAATATGCCCACGGCACGTAGAAGAGTTTGAAAAAGACTAATCATATGAAGAGGTCACAGAGCTACTTCAGTTAGAGGTTGTTGCCAAAGACATGGAGGAGTTAATAGAGAAAGAAGAGAAGGAATTATCTAACAAGGAACTTATTGACTTGCAGGCAGCGATAATGAACGAAGAATATGCTGATGAAGCTCAAGATGAACCAGATGAGGAGCTGAGACACTTCATCACCAGAGTGATGGCAATGGCATTTCGTGAAATTGTATCAGCAATGGCAAGGTTTGAGAAGATGAATCCTGACAGCAAATGATTCTTTAACAGAGGGGTGAATGATATGCTTACTTGCTACAAAGAAATCTACGATGAAAAGAAAAAAGTCACCATCCAGTCATCCATTAATATGTTCTTTCGTAAGGTTGAGTGGCCAACCCCTTCTAAATCTCCAAGCCCTCAACCTCCACAGTGGCATACTTATCAGCTGCAGATGTCAATTCTGGCAATGATGCTCAAAAGGTAAAAGTTACTGATGTTATGCCTGTCTCCTCTCTTTTTCTGTAATTTTTAAATTGCACACTTTTGTAATTTTTCTTGCACGTGAGATAAAAAATTGAATAAATACAATAAATAATTCTATTTACATGTTCATTGAATATTTATTTTTTGATTCAATCAATTTGGTGAGCACAGTTGCGAATGCTGCTGCACAAGCATGAGGGAAATTCCGACTTACGTAAAATCCCACTTATGTAGAGTTCTGCAGAACACAACACTTATGTTAATCGGGGAGTGGCTGTATAGTAATATTTCTTAAAGTAAGAAGTATTACTTTTGCACCTGTTATCTTCATTATTTAATAATATAATTAATGCCCCCTCATGTTTGTACTCTCAGCAAGAGGAAAAATGCCATTCACATTCAGCTTACTCAATCCATTCATGGCCTTGAACACCTCAGTCAGATCACCCAGCAGATGCCTAGCCTCCAGATGCTACAATATGCAGAACTGAAGCCTTTCTTGGTAAGAGCACCCTTCACCAATCTGGTTGCCCTTCTCTGCATCTGTTCCAGCAGATCTACATCCTAAAGTGAGGCCTCCAGACCTGTATATAATACTCAAGATGCAGCCTAACCATGGCCTTGTTTAAAGGCATAATCACCTTATTGCTGCTGACAAAATTTCTGTATATCATTAACAAAACCTGATGAGCAGTTCTGGCAGCATGTCTACACTGCTCAGAGAATTTCATATATCTGACTGCACAATTATCCCTAGGTCTTTTTCATTTTTCACTACTACCCAGAGTGTAGTACAACACAGTTGATAAGTTACTCTGGGATTACTGCTACCCATATGCAGTACCTTGCATTTATCGCTGTTGATGCATTTCGTGGACATTTGTCCGAACGGGTCAAAAATAAAATTGTGCAAAATGTGGTGACTTGGTTGCGATTCCTGGTGGCATGACTAGCCAACTGCAGCCACTTGACATTTCAGTCAACAAACCATTTAAGGATTACTTGAGAAAGGAATATGAATCCTGGCTGTTGACCGACCACCTTCCGGAAAAACTAAGAAAGCTTCGGCATCAAAATTGGCAGAATGAGTATCAACAGTTTGGAAGCTGATTCCAGAAAGAATAGTCAAGCATTCATTTAAAAAATGTTGCATCACCAATGCTCTCAATGGCTCAGAAGATGATATATTATGGAAAAATGAAGATAAAGATGGCTCAGAAGAATCTGACTCAATGTGAAGTAGACTCTGATATTGATTCAGATGGAAGTGATGAATAACATACCTACTGATAAATACCAGTACTATTGTTGTTAGTAAATTGAATTCTATTATAATAAAAATATTTGTTAGATATAATTTAGTATTTTATTTTATTTATTTGTTTTTTCTTAGAATCAAAGCTTTTTTTCTTAAATTAAGGTTCACCTTACAATCAATGGAGTCTTAAAATCGAAGAAATACGGTAATTGTAAATCACTGTCTTGGTATGTGAGATTGATGGTGTCATAAGGAAGCCATGAATACTTATATTACAGGAATGTAAGTATTCATGGCTGTCTATTTACTTAAGTTTAATTTAATTTTATTTTATTAAAATTTTAATATTATTAACTGATTTAAAAATTATTTAAGCTGCTAAAATTAATCTTTACCAGATGTTTACTAATAGCTCTGCTGACTAATTCATATTCTGTTAAACATTAAAACTTAAGGCTAAATATTTACAAGTAATAAATGTGTAATCAGATTAAGAACTCTATGTAAATGAAGTCACCATAATTTATCTGGGTCTAAATGGTGGAGGATGCTGACTCACATTTCAATAATAGTACCAGGTAAAAATTTAAGGAACTTCTGACATTCTAACAACAATAATTCTGATCTTTTGTTTTTGGCAACCATTGATGGAGGGACATTCATCAAACGTGTAACAGAAGTTATATATTTGAACTTTGCTGACGTTTTAATGCTTAGCTTCTCTTCAAATATCTTAAGTAAATAAATGTGATGTTTGTATATTTTGTTATATAACACTATATAATTGCTTTCTTTCTTTAGATTTCATTCTTTGATTAAAAAGACACCAAATAAGCTCTCTCTTAATTTTCTTTCTTCACCCTCAGCATTGTATATTGTTAAGCATATGTTGTCTCATCTAGATTGTCCAGTAGAAGTAAAATCACAAATTATGGAGAAAACTAAACGTACTAATTCAAATACAAGTTTAGTGCTTATTAAAAATGTATTCTTGAGTGAATTTTTGTCATGGCAGCTGAGATGTGAATCAACACATTCAAGGGACCTGGTTTTCAAATCTCCTTCATTATCAGGTAGAAGCTTGCTATATTTACAGAGAACCCTCAGAATCTTAGTAGAAGACTTTGGCTTTAAAATTTCTGAGGTAAGAAAAAAGTTGGAGTATCACTTTCTTTTTATTGATACCATTAATATAATTAACACTCTGATGCATGGCATCTGTCAGATGCCACTTTTTATTATTAATAAATGACAGAGCATCAAGGTTCAATATGTCCTATGTTATTTATTAATTTAAAAAATAATGAGGAATTACCTCGATATATATGAATGCAGGACGTTTCTTTACTAACACTTTCCTTGAATTAAATGAATTTTAAAATAACTAAATGAATTCTAACACTCTGAGGCAAAACGTTAGTGATCCAATGCACCTGGAATACTTGGCACCCTATGTAAAAGACTAGGAATCTGAAATAGGGTAGGTGCACCATTTCAGATTCCTAGTCTTTTATGCGCATGCTGCGTGACAATAAATAATCTCTCATATATAAATTCAACAGTTCATTTCATCTTAAGTTTACTATCCTGTGATCACGACCAAAGTCGAAAAGTGTAGTCCACTTAAGGAAAGTAAATTTTTTTTAGAATTTTAGGACATTCAGAAGATGTTTATTTTTAATATATAGACAATGTCTTCTCTTACTCGTTGACATTTGTTGGGATTCGGATGCATTTTGGTGACAGGTTTAGAGCTCTCAAGCCCCAGATTATAGGTATATTGGATCACTAATGTTTTGCCTCAGTGTTAGAATTCATTTAGTTATTTTAAAATTCATTTAATTCAAGGAGTGTTACTAACAAAAATTTGTTAGTAAAGAAATGTCCTCTGTGCATATTTTTGCACTTACCCATTGAGGTAATTCCTCTCATTATTTTGTAAATTAAATTTTATTTTATATTTAGAATAAAAACAAATCTTTGTAAGTGTCCTTCCCCACCAGTATTCTCAAAATGATTACACTATTTTCTGTTTTTTTTGATATAGTATGTATTACAAAAAATTAAATTTTTGGTTTGCCATTTAACATCTGCCACATGAGAAATCATGCCTGTGTTTCTTGTATTCCACTCTTCTCTTTTTGTGGCATCTGTTAGTGAGAGTTGTGCAATTTTCCTTAGTGTTTTGGTTGCACTGGCTACTCTGATTTGTCATCTGCTAGTTAGGAACACATTTCTTCGGATAACAAGGCTGATGTTACTAAAGATATTTGTTTGTATTATCCAATATGGTGTTAGACTTGAGCACTAATTGGTATTGCACTGCCCTTCATGATAGCCTTATTTATCTGTAGTGTTCAAAAAAAGGGAAAACAAAAATTGTTTATTCTCTAGACAGCCAAGGCCAGAAGTGTTTATAAATTCATTGCAATTGCATACATATTGAATTATAATTAAGAGCAGCCAGGTTTTCATGCCAGCAAGCCATACTCGTGGCAGCATATGGGCTCAAACCTGTAATCACCTTATTTCGGCTATGCATGCTAACCATTGAAGTACAGCTCATCCAAGAAACAAATTATGACAGTTATGGCATCTATCAGCTGCCATGTGAGCATTCATGTTTCAATTTAACCCCAGGGGCTCACATCTTGTGAGTATGGGCTTGGCACACCCAGGGTCCTGAGCTGGATATCATCATTCTTCTCTTTCTTGGCGATTCCTTTCTACTTCTGACACGCTCTCTCTCTCTCTCACACAGGGTAACTCGGGAATTTTTTTTTTTTGGCTGGTGCAGCATAGGCCTCAAGCTTCCTTGCACCATATGGCTAATAATAATTTGGGGAAAGGGATCTTGTAAATTCCAAGGACTATCATGAAGGTATTATTACTAATAGTTTCTTTCGTTTCTTTTTTTGTATGGTATTTTTAATTGAATTTTTGTTAAATCATAATTAATATAACACTGTTTTCAACAAAAAAGCTGAACATTAATTTTTAAAATTAAAAAAGTCTTGTGCAAATGGATTTGAGCACTAGTTGAGCGATGGAAGGTCAGGTGAAAAAGCAGTAAGTAATTGGGCTGAAATTTTTGAATTGATGTGTTGACATTAAATTCAAAATTATAATTTGAATTTTTGAACTGTTATGTGTTGTGTAGTTATGTGTAGCATAGCCTGTAAGGGTATACTACACATAACTACACTTTTACAGCTAGCTGTTCTACTTAGCTAAATGCACATATTGAAACTAAATGCACATATTGAATTACATACAACCATTTTCCCCCTTCTTTTTTCTTCAAATAAAATTGATTAATGTTCATTTCAGAAGTATGCTGATGATGTTTTTAGACTAATCTGAGGACAGGAAACAACTTTCCTATTGAGAGAAAAAAAGCAGTTGATTATACAAAATTTTTAATTTATAAATCGTGAAATTGGACCAAATATTTCCATTTACTTAAATAGTAATACAGTAGAACATCAGCTATCCGGAATGTCAGTTATCCTGAATAATTTGAAAGCTTGAGTTTTCTTCATGGTAGTATTTGAGACAAATGTTTATTATGCTACGAGTGTATTTCTGTCTGTTTTTTTTACATCGTATATCTGGTGAAATGTTGGATTAGGACTAATTGGTTTTCTCCGAAACCATGAGTAATAGAATTTAGTCTTTTGCTTCGGTGAACCCAATTTTCCATGACATTTTGTTCTCTTCATTTCATATGTTGGCCGGGTGGGTAAAGCACCTGCCTGGCAACCCAAAGGTCGCGGGTTCGAATCCCGCCTCGGGCTTGGATCAGAGTACTGCAAAAACCTTGGGAGGTGCATTATGGCCACAGAAGCCGATGCACCAATAACTACCAAAGAGAAGAGAAAGATTTCATATGTTTAGTTTAGTTCCAGATTCGATAAGAATAATATCAGCTCGAAACTGTGCAATTTATTATTTTTTTTTCAGTAAAATGTCAATGAAAAGAAACAGCACTGAAATGGGTAGAAAACCAGGAAGAATGCGATGTAATCAACTTGATATTAGGGAACTTGGGAGATTTAGCAACAAAAAAAAACGTCACAGCAAACGAAACAAAAAACAATCAAACATTATTTTAAAATATTACTTTAAATTTTTTTCTACATAAAATTAGCAGTAAAATAATGTATCCGAATATACATGCATATGTAAATGTGCAAATTTTTTATGTATAAGTTATTTCTTTTAATTAAATAAATTAGTCCTTTTTACCTTAAGACATAACAGAATTTATTTAATTTTATCTTAGTTCGATTATCCATAAAATTTTGCTATCCAGAAGAGGTCTTACATTGATTATTCCAGATAACTGACACTACTGTATTTGGTCCAATTTTAGCAAAATCTGAATTCCAGTTAAAACACTATGAAAAAGGTCTGGTATGGGAAATAGCTTAAACCTAAAATTAAGTGATATACCCTCATGCCTTCATTGAAACACCCTGTATTTACTTGCTGGGTTTAATAGTGATATACAGGGTCATCAAAAAAAAAAAAAAAAAAAAAAAAATAGTTTTCATTATCTGTATTTTTCGGACATGTTACCATTAGTAGAGGCACATGATGCAAGAAAGCAAGCTTGTACAGCATCAGCCAAAAAAAAAAAAAAAAAAAACAACTCCCATTTCACTGATCCAAGCTATCAACTTCCACAACAACAGATGGAAGTTCATTCCAGCAATCAACTACCCGCTGGCTAAAGGCAAACTTCTACACATCTATTCTACAACTGTCTTTCCTCAGTTTGAATCTATACCCCCCTCAGGTTTATTTTCTGAGGAAGAATCCCATCAGCATTGAGCTTGCTCAATCTATTCAAGGCCTTATACACTTCAATCAGATCACCTTGCAGGTGCAGTCTCCAGAAGCTGCAATTTGCAGAACTTAAACCTTTCTTCATAAGAGCACCCCCTTTGTTCCCTTCAGTCTTGTTACCCTTCTCTGTACTTGTTCTAGCAACTCTACATCCTTCCTAAAATGAGGCTTCCAGACCTGTACACAGTACTCAAGGTGTGGCCTGACCATTGCCTTATACAAGGGGATAATCACCACCCATTTTCCCTGCTCGCAAAATTGACAAGACCCCATGACCTACTCTGACAGCCTGTCTGCATTACTCAGAAAACTTCATATCTGCCTACACAATTACCCCCAGGTCTCTTTCATTCTCCACTACACTGAGTGTAACACCACCCAATTGGTACATTTCTCTGGGGTTACTGCTACTCATAGGCAATAATTTGCATTTTTCAATGTTAAACTTCAGTTGCCACTGCTCAGCCCATCTACCCAACTTTTCCAGATCCAGTTGCAGCAGCATACTGTCATTACCAACCCTGCTAACATTTGTATCATCTGCAAACTAGGACATTAAGCCTGATATACCTTTATCAATCCCATTGATAAATATACAAAATAACAATGGGCCCAACACTGAACCCTGAGGGATACCACTAATAACATTAGTCCACTGAGAGCAGTATCCATTGATTACCACTCTGTCTTCTCTCACTCAACCACCCTTTTATCCGTTGCAGCAACTTGCCCTTAATGCCATATGGCTCCAATTTGTATAGTAGTCTTCCATGTACAACGGTATCAAAAGCTTTCCTGAAATCCAAGTATATGATATCAAAATTATTCTTTACATCCAGTTACTTTGTGACCACATCATTGTATCCAATCAAATTGGTCAGACAAGACTTCCTCTTGACAAACCCATGCTGTGTCTGAATTATTGCTGCTGTCTTGTCTAGATTATCCTACAATGCTTCTTTAACCAGTGACTCCATTATTTTCCCTGGAACAGAATGTCAAAATAACAGGTCTGTAATACTCGTGTCACCCTTTGATCCCCCTTTGTGAATTGGATACATTTGCACATCTCCAGTCCCATGGGAACTTCCCCTGAGTCCAAGGATGTTCTCATAATTATGGCTAAGGGTTTGGTTACTTCCTTTGCCAGCTCCTTTAATATAACCGGATAGATGCCATCTATCCCAGGTGCCTTTCTTATGTTTAACTTCAATTTCTCTTCCACTTTGCATTCAATTATTACAAAATCATTTTAACTCCCTGTTAGAGTTTGATAAACATCTGTCCCTCTCCTCCTTGAATAACTCCTCATGTGTGAATGTAGATGCAAAATACTAAAGGAAGGGGATGAATCTGATTGGTCCCCTTGATATTGATGGTTTGACTGTTGATGATCCTGCTCAGAATGACTGAGCAACCAAACTGAATGAGTATTTTGCATCTACATTCACACATGAGGAGTTAAGGTTTGAAAATGCCACAAGGTTATCAAATTGTAACGGGGTGCGTAATGATTTTGTAATAACAGAACAAAGTGGAGGAGAAATTTTTGAAGTTAAACATAAGAAAGGCACCTGGGTGGATGGGATCTATCCTGTTATATTAAAGGAGGTGGCAAAGGAAGTAAGCAAACCCTTAGCCATAATTATGAGAGCATCCTTGGACTCAAGGGAGGTCCCCACAGACTGGAGATGTGCAAATGTATCCCCAATTCACAAAGGGGGGATTGAAGGGTGACACGAGTAATTAGACCAGTTAGTTTAACTTCTGTTCTGGGTAAAATAATGGAGTTACTGGTTAAAGATGCATTACAGGATCATCTAGACAAGACTGCAGCAATAATTCAGACAGCATGGGTTTGTTAAGGGAAAGTCTTGTCTGAAAAATTTGATTGGTTATTATGATGTGGTGACAAAAGGAACTAGATGCAAAAAATAATTTTGATATCATATACTTGGATTTCAGGAAAGCTTTTGACACTGTTGCACATGGAAGACTACTGTACAAATTGGAGCAGAATGGTATTAAGGGTAAGTTGCTACAATGGATAAAAGGATGGAAGACAGAGAGTGGTAATCAATGGGTGCTGCCCTTTGTGGACTAATGTTATTAGTGAAGTCCCACAGGGTTCAGTGTTGGGTCCACTGTTGTTTTGTATATTTATCAATGATATTGATGAAGGTATATCAGGCTTAATATCGAAGTTTGCAGATGATACAAAGGTTGGCAGGGTTGTTAATGACAGTAATGGCAGTGTGTTACTGCAACAGGATCTAGAAAATTTGGGCAGATGGGCTGAGAAGTGTTAACTGAAGTTTAACATTGAAAACTTAAGTACTGCATATGGGTAGAAGTAATCCCAGAGAAACATACCAACTGTGTGGTACTACACTTAAGGTGGTAGAAAATGAAAAAGACCTGGGAGTAATTGTGCAGTCAGATATGAAGTTTTTCTGAGCAATGCAGACAGGCTGCCAGGGCAGGTCATTGGGTGTTGTCAATGATATACAGGAATTTTGTTAGCAGGGAAAAGGAGGTGATTGTCCCTCTATATAAGGTAATGGTCAGGCCACACCTTGAGTACTGCGTGCAGGTCTGGAGGCCTCATTTTAGGAAGGATGTAGATTTGTTTGAGCGTGTACAGAGAAGGGCAACAAGATTGTCGAGGGAAATGAAGGGATTCTCTTACCAGAAGAGGCTTAAGTTCTGCAAATTGCAGCAGCTGGAGACTAGGCACCTGCAAGGTGATCTGATTGATGTGTATAAGGCCTTGAATGGGTTGAGCATGCTGAATTGTGATGGGATTCTTCCACTTGTTCAGATTACAAACTTAAGGGGGCATAAATTGAAATTGAGGAAGGAGAGATGTAGAATAGATGTGCGGAAATTTGCCTTTAGCCAGCAGGTGGTTAATTGCTGGAACAAACTTCCATCTATCGTGGAAGTTGATAGGTTAAATAAATTTAAGGAGGAACTGGACAAATATTTAGAGGGGATTGTTTTGTAATTTTTTTTTTTTTTGGCTAATGCTGCATCACATGCCACTACTACTACTCATTTAGTTCAGCAGCTATCTGAGAATGATCATCTACAGTCAAACCATTGATATCAAGTGGACCAATCTGATTCATCCCCTTCCTTTTAGAGTTTATATAAGTAAAGAAGTCTGTGCTGTTTTTCTTTGCATCCTTTGCCAAAGATTTTTTATAATCTGCCTTCATTTGCCTAACCTCCTTTGTGACTTGATTACAGACTAGCTTGTATCTACCATAGGCTTCTATGGTAGATATTCAAAATATGGTAGATATTCTTCAATTTATGTGCATCCCATGCATTTTTCTTCTCTACCACGAGTCTCATTTGTTCATCTGACATCCATTTGGGCTTAAACCTACAGCAGTATTTCTTAGTTGGAACAAAAAGCCTAGTAGCTTCCTAAATTACTTCCTTGAATGCTTCCCATTTAGAATTTTCTGTTGGTAGCATCATCGGTTGGTCCCACTGTATTGAACCTAAAAAATATCTGAGACCACTGTAGTTGCCTTTACAAAAGCAAAAACCCTTCCCTTTACCCCTGATGGTAGTTACATCTTTCAATAACTCCTACATCAGTACACTGATCACTGCCTCCTACTAGCAGGTCCTTTATCTGTAAATTCTTAATGCATGAATAATCACTGCTGATAATTAGATCAAGAGTGTTACGCCTTGTTGCCTCTCTAACAACATTGTTTTGTACAACAGCATCTCTTGATGCTGTTGTACAAAACAATCATCCACAAAAGCCCTGCTAGTGTACAAGTGACCAACCCACAAGTTCCACTCTATATCTGGGAAGTTAAAATCGCCCATTATAAGACACTGATTTACTGGCCCAGTGTTTCTCTGTATTAATTGTACTCATCAAGAGGCATTAGGCCTATAACAAACTCCTACCCTCATTTTTGCTTTCCAAGTGCTTATGTCAAACCAAACTGACTCAACATTGCACTGTCCATCTTTGTCAACTAGATGCGCTTCCTTAGATTTTGTATGTTTCTTAACTAACAGCATAACCCCCCCTTCCTATCCTGTCTATCTGTACACATTGTACTCCCCAAATTCCAATTCTGCATCCCTTATATCTGAGTAACACCACGTCTCTGATATCTCAACTGTATCCGCCTTGGATGTCTTAACCAGCACTTCAAATTCATCAAATTTATTTACTGTACTTCTAGCATTGGTGTACGTGCACCAGTTCTTATTCTTAGTTACAGCCCACGTATTTACTTGTTATATGATGACTCCCGGCAACCCTTGAAATCCCTAGCACCTCGCTTTCCAGGCTGCTGCTCATTCCAATAGAAGCGGTGCAAGAATTACTTTCACCTCTGCCAGCGGCTACTGTTAATCTATTAGTCTGTGTATCCCCCAAATCTATCAGTTTTCAGACCCACCTAACACTTCCTCAATAGCATCAGCAAATATTCTTGCACCCTTTCTATTTAAGCGTATCCCATCCCTGCAGAAGCAGTCTTTCCTGTTAAAAAGCACAGACCATGCTGAGAAAAATTCTACCCCATAAGCCTTGCACAATTTCTCCAGGGCTGAATTGATTGACAAGGCTCACATCATATACTCCCTCCTATCGTGTCTGGGCAGGATTGCAGTCACTTTCAAATTTAACTCTAACTCGTGACTTTTTTCCAACATTGACCTGTACTTGCTAAGTAAATCCGCAGATTTCCTACGCTTAATGTCATTAGTGTCACCTTTTGTGCCCTTAAAAAATGATATCTGCTCTACAACATCAATTTTTGCCCCTGGCAAACATACCCTGGTCCTATTCCACCTATTCCTTTTTGCACAATATATTTCCTGTTTTCCTGACAGTTGAGTCACCAATAATAACTCGCTCCTGTGGGACCAGTGCATTCTGCCCTGAACTGTTGCTGCTGTTGTTGCCTGGTGCATAAGAGTGAACTCTGGCATTGGAGTTAGGTAGCTGAGAGCTTGATGGGCCCCACATTAATTCCTTTGAGGACATCCACCCAACTCTTCAAGCTGTCATAGACACCCATCAGAACACTGAGTTGCCGCCTAATTTCTTAGACTGTGATGCATTGGAGAATTGTCCCTTTCGGTTCTGCCACAAACCACAGCACTTTCGCTACTTTGTGCATGTTGCTTTGCTGCTCTAGCCTGGGGCATGATTTCTGTTTAAATACAGAATTAACAATACAAATTAAAAGGATTTATAAATTTAATTTATTAATTCTATAAATCCTTTTAATTTGAGATATACATATCACTACTAGACAATGGCAGATAATTTCGAACTGTACAAGTTTTACTGATGCTAAGTAATAACCCACAAAATCTAAGTTCAAAATAAACTAGGAATATAAAACTACCTCTAGAAAATAAATTAATATACTAATTTAGTCAAAATGGTAAAAATTTAAGAAAAACTTTTCTATTAGCTAGAGCCATAAAAACTTTGCCCACACCGAGCTAATCTTGTTCCCACCATATATGCCTCATGCACCTATTGACTCTCCATCATTCTGTCCACATGTTGGCTGCCAATAGACAGGTTTTCATAAAATTTTACATTTGGGCTTTTTTAAAAAGTTTCGTACAACATTCCAAATTTCATAAAAAATCAGACCAATAAAAATCTGGCAGTTATTATTTCCCATCCTCATTTAATAACTTGACTCAGTGGATGGATTTTCATTAAATTTTATATTTTACTCTTTTAGAACAATTTGTGAAGTCTTCTCAAATTTTATTAAAACTGAATCAATCTAAATTCATATTTATTGTTTTATACAATCATATAGGCTATCTCCATATACTGGATATTATGGTTATTGCCATGCATGGCAGAATGAATGGGCAATATGGCAGATAAAATATTCTGTTTTCACATGTCTGCTTTTTGTTAATTTTTTTTTATTATTTATCAGGAATTATTACTATTTGCTAACACACCTGAAATATGATGCACTGCATATATTAACTAGTTGATTTATTGGCTTGGCTTTGGTGTCATTAAACATGTAAGAATTTTTTTTTTTTACTAATTAGTAACACCCTAGGGGCAAATTCTGTTAATGAGATGAATACCTTACTGAGCAGCATGTTTTTTGTGAAAAGGATTTATCAAATTGATAGTTCTGTTATTATGCACCATGAGTTTATAGTGAGATTTGATTGTAGAGGTCTGAAATGGTAAACAATTTCATGGTTAGTGAAGAAGTATGCTCCTGCAGGAGCATACAATTCCATGCAAAAACATATGCTCCTGCCAAGAAGTGCATTGTTGGTAGATAGGATTCCACGTGTACAGGAAGTGATTATTCATAGCCCAGTGTTCTCCCCAGAAAATTTTGCTAGCCAGGTGACATAATGAAGTAGCTGGGCAGGGAAGTGTAATACTTTGCAATATTATAAAATTTTCTATTATTTAACATTATATCCTCCTGTCACATTGACTTCATTTGAATTAATATTGATCGAGATCAGTGAGCAGTACCATATGGTACCACAAGAATCGCTTAAATTTTAGCTGGGCAGTCAGTTAAATTCACCGGGCAGTGCACCCATTTGATAGATCCTGGGGAGAACACTATAGCCTAAGGAAACTTTTGTACTAAAAATATATCCACTTTAAGCATTGTTCTACAAAATCTAAAGCAGTTTTTCTTGTAAATCTCTAAGGAAAGAGTATCTCTGAAAAATTCTGGTTGCAGTTATGGTAAACTTCAACAAAAGTGTGTGAATTTTCTTGGATGCACAGGGATTATATGTTTTTGCTTGATTAATGAACTTATGTCTTACATGTTTAATGACACCAAACCACCACAATACATTAAAAAATATATAGAATTCAGAACTGTTGCATCTTTTCTTGATGATCCTGTATTTGATATACATATAAAGTGCCTTTTGTTATATATGAGGATTTGATACATATTATCTCATTTCAGATCTGTGATCACTATTACCTTCTTAGCTGCCTCCCTGATAACCTTGAAGCCATCCTTAAAATTTCTGTTTATGATAACCTCGATATTAGAGAACTTGCCATGAGATATCCTCGACTTCTACTTAAACCTGCCAGTAATTTGAGTGCAAATATGCAATGCTTCAAAGAGTATAATATTCAAGATTACCAGATTGAATGCGATGTTAGAATATTGTGTCGTTCAACTGAAACACTGAAAGCACGAATGAAAGAAATTTTTCAGATACCTGAATTAGAAGAAAAGAGTCCGTATCGTAGATTTCTGTGTTTAGTTCAGGAATACTCACAGGGGAATACAAGTTGTTTTTATTTGGCATCTCGTTTAAATAGCACTGTAGCAAAAATCAGACAAAAGCTTTGTGTGCATCCTTTTGCATCACGTATTGTGTTATCAAATGTTAAAAAAGTTGTTGAATTTCTTTTGTCAAATGGAATTACCAGAGAACAATTAATTAACGGATTGCCTGTCGTGTTGTATCCTAACAAAAAGGTTGAGGAACTGTTTCAGGAATTGCCACAGTATGAAGAGATTCAACCATTTTGTGAGTGGAAAAGTCATTATAATTTTGTGCAGTTTTTGTTATACTATTTAGAAAAGGATACTTTTTTTACTGGGACTGGCATATATACATTACGAGAAATATGAAAACCAACTAATTGTAAATAACTGACAGTATACAAAATTTTTATAGTAGTGAAGATCAAAATCTACACCATTTGATGATAATTTATTTTTTGAAATAGCAGAACTCTTGAAGTGGACTCCTTAGGTATGTAATAAATCTTTGTAAATTGAATCTATTCTGTGGTTAGTTTTCTGCTTGCAGGATGAAAATCAAGAATTTCATCAGCATTGAGCATGCTCAAACAATTCAAGGATAGCAATGTATATATGGGTAGAACCCAAGAGAAACATACCAACTGAGGTACTACACTCAGGGAAGTGGAAAAGACCTGGTAGTAATTGTGCAGTCAAATGTGAAGTTTGTTGGTCAGTGCAGACAGACTGCCAGGGCAGGTCATGGCATCTTGTCAATGATATATAGGAATTTTGCTAGCAGGGACAGGGAGGTGATTGTCCCGTTGTACAGGGACATGGTCAGGCCACACCTAGAATACTGTGTACAGGGTCTGAGGCCTCATTTTGGGAGGGGTGTAGAGTTGCTAGAACAAGTACAAAGAAGGGCAGCAAGATTGGCAAGGGGAACAGTGGGATGTTCTTACCAAGAAAGGTTTAAGTTCTACAAATTGCAGTACCTGGAGAGCAGGCACCTGCAAGGTGATCTGATTGAGGCGTATGGTGCCTTGGATGGGTTGAGTGGGCTGAATGCTGATGGGATTCTTCCTCTTGCTCAGATTAAGAACCTGAGGGGGCATAGATTCAAATTGAAGAGGGACAGTTGTAGAATAGATGCGTGGAAGTTTGCCTTTGGCCAGCAGGTGGTTGATTGGTGGAACAGACTTCCATCTTTTGTTGTGGAAGTTGATAGCTTAAATAAATAAGCTGAGCTGGACAGGCATTTGGAACAAATGGAAGGGTGAAATTGGAGGGTTTTTTTTGACTGATGCTGCATAAGCTTGCGTTCTTACATCGTATGCCTCTACTAATGCTAATGGCTTTATACACCTCAATCGGATCACCTCACAGGTGCCTAGTCTCCAGACACTGTAATTTGCAAAACTTAAGCCGTTTTTTGTAAAAGCAACCCTTTGTTCCATTCACTAATCTTGTTGCCCTTCTCTGTACTCGTTCGCAGCTCTACATCCTTCTTAAAATGAGGCCTCCAGACCAGTATACAGTACTCAAGGTGTGACCTTACCATTGCTTATACAGGGGATAATCACCTCCTTATCCCTGCTCGCATGGTTAAATGAGCAATGTCAAGAGATTGAAAAATATGAATGCTCAGTCAGCTACAATGTACAGGAAGATTAAGGAGTTGGTGGGATATAAGATCTGTCCAGCGTCGGGCTGTATAAAAACGAAGGACGGAACAGTAATCATGGAAAAAGGCAAAGTTATGAACAGATGGACAGAATACGTCAAAGAACTCTTTCAGGATGAATGTGGGAAAAACAACAAGCCATAGGACCCCGAAAGGTCCGGAAATACTGAAATTGGAAGTCAGGGCAGCTGTATCCTGATTGAAAAGTAATAAGGTGGCCGGACCAGACTCCATCGTGACAAAAATGATAAGGGCTTTGGATGATTTGGCATTGCGATAATAGCTGAAGTGTTATATGAGAGTGGAGTGATACCAGAGGATCTTAGTAAATCCATATTCATAGCTCTGCCAAAGAAACCAGGGGCTATTGATTGTGAACTACATCGCACCATTAGCTTAATGAGTAATATATTCTTCTAAGAATAATATTGATGAGGATAAGGAATAAAATAAGGCCGGAGATAGGAAGAGAGCAATGTGGATTTATGCAAAATACGGGAACAAGAAATGCTAACTTCATGCTAAGGATAATGTTAGAGAGGGGTATTGAAATGCAAAGAGACCTGTTTATGTGTTTCATTGATCTTATGAAGGCATTCAACAGGATGAAACATGAACTCAACATTCTATATTGTTTAGACATAGATGGGAAAGACATAAGAATACTCGGGAACTTATACTGGGAACAAACAGCCAGCCTGAGAATTGGAAAAGACAGGGGTGAGAACATAAGAATTCTGAGGGGTGTAAGACAGGGCAGTGTTTGCTCTCCCGACCTATTCAACCTCTACAGTGAGGAAATTGAGAGGAACACATGGAATTGGAGGATTCGCATTTGGCAGACAGAATGTAAACAACATCAGATATGCAGATGACATCACTCTCATTGCCAAGACAGAAGAACTACAGGAACTTCTAGACAAAATAGTGGAATAAAGTAGAAGGAAAGGCTTAACTATAAACATTAAAGAAACAGAGTGCATAGTTTTCAGCAAAAAGAAAATTGTGCCCAAATGCATACTGAAAATAGGGAACAACATCATAAGACAAGTAGAGAAATACAATTATCTAGGGAGTTGCATTACATGAGATGGACGATCAGATAATGAAATATTTTAAAAGACTGATTGGTATGGCCAAGGCCACATTTCAGAAACTGGGGACCATACTAAAAGATAGGAAATTGTCAATGAAAACAAAAACAGAATTTTGAACTGTTATTTTATACTTGTCCTTACGTACAGTAGTGAATTCTGGACAATCTCCCAAGAAATTGCAAAGCATTTTGAAGCAACAGAAATATGCTTTTATAGATGGATGCTCAGAATATCCTGGACTGAACATATCACGAATGTAGAGGTACTACAAAGAGCAGGAACGCAAAGATCATTACTGAGGAACATAAGAGAAAAGCAGCTGAAATTTTATTGGGCACATCACGAGGAAGGAAGGTTTGGAGGAGATCATCATGACAGGCAAGGTGAATGGAAAGAAAAGCAGAATATAAACTATATTAGTAGTCTGACCACCTAGATGAATGTATGGAGTCTACACCTGCTGAGAACAGCAAAAGATCAAGAGATTTGGAAGACCATGATCACCAATGTCCTTAACAGACACAGAGAGATCCCTGCTTGCAAAATTCCTGTACATCATTGACAAGGCACCATGAGCTACTCTTGCAGACCATCTGCACTGCTCAGAAAACTTCATATCTGCCTGCACAATTACCCCCAGGTCCTTTTCATTCTCTACCACTGTCAGTGTAGTACCACACAGTTGATACATTACTCTGGGGTTACTGCTTCCCATATGCAGTACTTTACATTTGTCAATGTTAAACTTCAGTTGCCACCTCTCAGCCCATCTGCTCAACTTTTCTAGATCCTGTTGCAGCAGTGTACTGTCATTAACAACCATGCCGACCTTCGTATCGTCTGCAAACTTGGACATTAAGCCTGATATACCATCAATAAATATACAAAACAACAGTGGACCCAACACCAAACCCTGTGGGACTCCACTAATAACATTAGTCCACAAAGAGCAGTGTCCATTGATTACCACTCTCTTCTCCCACTCAACCATCCCCTTTATCCAGTGGTGGGATTCAAATAATTTAACAAACCAGTTCGCTGCCCTAATGACTGTTCTAAATATAAAAAAACTATATACCGAAAGGTAGTTTATTATTTTATGCAGTTAATACTTAAATAAGAACAATAAAAGAGGTCCACAAAACTAGATTATGTTATAAGAAAGTTTTAAAATTTTAATGAAAAAATATTAAATAATACCTGACAAAAAACAAAACTGTTAAGATATTTCCATATTGCTTCTTGATTGGTGTCCTCACTTGCAATTTTCTTCGCTTTTATCCGAGCATCATCGGCTGAGTGATTTATCCTTAGCCATCTTTTCACTGTAGGAGTAGGATCCCATTCCTTTAGAGGTAGGCCGATTAGACTAATAGTAATTGTGTTTGATATATTAGAAACAGTTAGGTGACTTCTCTTCTCTGAACATATTATGTTCATCTCTTAAAAACCCATTTCCACTTCTGTTGAACTTACAGCAATTGTTCTGCCAATATTTTTAGCTCTTTGAACATTTTCAGGAATTGCATAATTCTGGGAATTTTTTAAAACATTTTCCATGAAATCTTGATAATCATTAATATCAATTTGGTAATTAAAAATGTCATTAAATACGAGCAATTGTTCTTCAGCTGCTTTCTGTGGAACTAGTACTACTTCAATATTCCAGTAATCTGGCTCCAAAAAATTGAGAAATTGTAATTTATTCAAATTGGCTACAACTTGCTTTTAAATTTTCACAATCCATTAGTCTTTTTTTCAGATTCGTTATGATGTTTTCTAAAAGTCTTTCCAGAGGAAGCCCAACAAATCAATGATTTTCTACAAATTTTATATTTTTGAAGGTTTCTGAAGTAATTAATTCATCAACTTTTTTTTCATATGGACCCTTTTCCTTTCCAAGCATTTGAAATGCTTTAATAGATCTTATCACGAGTTTTTCAGCCTTTATTATGTCTATATTTCTTGCTTGCAGTGCATTTGAAAGAAATTTTGTTTAAAATATCAATCAATGCCAAATCAGTTATAAAATATATTTTCAAGACAGACAGCCATACCCAAGTACTTTTTATTTGAATAAAAATAGTGATGTAGCACTGGATAAGCACGCCACACAGCTAGGGTTGACCTTAAACTACAGGCAGCCCATCTTGGTCCCAAAACTCTACCAATCTTTATAATTTAAATTTCAAGTTGTTCAGATATTTTGGAAAGTTCAATTTGGTTCTTATTGGATTGATGAAAAATAGTATATATCTTATCAATAAATATTTTTAAATGATTTACTTGCTTTATTTCCTTTATCGAATCATCTAAAGATGGAGGCGATGATTTAAACAGTGCCATATTATTATGTTTGGAAGCTCTTTTGCAATCGTAGTGCTCACTCCAGATTTTCTCCCACGCATAACACTGGCACCATCGGAGCAAAATCCTATTATTTTTTTTCTAGGTAGTTCTTAGTAAACCCAACATTATTTAAACTTTCCATAACTGAAGAATATATTGCCTCTGCATCTTGTTTTTCCAATTCAACTAGTTCAATGAAAATTGGTGATGTAACTGAATCCTCAACTTTTCTTAAAAGTATAACTCGTTTGCAGGATATTGTTGAAGCTTTGTCAATAATCAAACGTATTTTCAGATTATTTTATTGAATATTTCTTTTTTAATTTCCTTTTCAATGAAATCAACTACTTTGACAGCAGTTTTACAAGAATGTAATCCTATTCCCATATTTAATCCATTTTTAATTTGCACTTCTATCTCTGAAAATGGTTTACATCTTTTTGCCAGGCTGTAAACTGTATTAAATACTCTACAAGTAGCACTTAAAATGTTTTTCATTCATCGTACCTATTACTTTTGTTATTAATCCTGCTCACATTGTTTTAAGTTCTCTTTACAAATGTTGACATTTTGATGAAAAATGTTCTTTCAATTTTTACCTTAGAGAAGCTTGTTGTACCTCTATTTTTCCCTGATGCCTCAATCTGAAAACATTTCTATTCTTTTGACACATGAACACTTTTCTCTTTTATGAAGTCATATTTTGCACAATACTCTCAACCTAACTTTTTGTTAAAAGTTACCAGTCAGTCATTTTTCTTTAAAACTGTTATATTGTTGCACCTTCAAGCATTCAGGAAGATTTGATTTTGGTGTTATCATTTTTTATTTCAATAATTGATGTGCTGCTTTCTTCAAGTTGCAGTGGTTGTGCTTGTGACTGTTTTGTACCCTCCAAGGCAATTCTGATACAACAAATTCTGATTTTGGTTTTTTATTGAAAAAATCTGTCAAACTCTGTTGCCTTTTCATCCTTTTAAGGGCTACTGCAAAAAATTAAAAATGTTTTATTTAATATATTATAGAGCAGGAGCAGATATGGGCCTATATATTTGAATATTTTTACTGGTTCTGTCCACGTGTGGTCATATCATAAACTTTTATAAACAAAGCACTGTGCTTATACCATTGATAAACATCAGTCAGAACATACATTTTCTTCATTTTATCGATACTAAACGAAAATTTCTTGATGAATTAATAAATGGCATAGGTTATGCAGATTAAATACGATAGAATGTGTACAACAAACCCGTTTGTCACGGGAAAGTTGTGATAAAAATGTCTTAATTACCATGTGTACCCTGGCATAAGGATTCAAACATGGAAGAACATTCTTCCACGGCTTCTGAAATGGGCAATAAGATAACCCTTGAAATCTATATTTCTATTGGTTTGTTGTGTCCTAGCTTTCTATTGTTTTTACTGATCGGGGAACACCAATGCACTCATAATATCTCGTGTGAATTTAGGGCATAAAACAAAGCTGAAACAAATGACAGTGTGTCACCCTCTGGTTGTTTGGCACTTTTTCTCTTTACGTTATGTTTGTTTACTTAAGTAAACAACGCAAGGGAATAAAAATGTAGTATTTCAAAGGTATAATGAGTTTTATGAAATGAATAAATAAATATTACAAGCATAGTTCCGTCTAATTTTTTTCACCTATGGACGGAATTAACGTTACTACGGGCACTTGGAATACGCTGTTGCGCAGATGAACTTTAAAAAAGAGTAAGAAATGTAAATTTGTGATTTCCACATTGGGTGGCTGCCCAGGCAGCCACCCAATGTGGAAATAATACCTTAGAGAGAACCCTGATCACAAGTGCCATTTTAACAACCGGTTCACAAAACTCAGCAAAAAATTAGTTATTGGTTCTGCCAAACCGGCTGAATCCCACCACTGCCTTTATCCCTAGCAGAAATTTGCCTCCAATGCCACACTGCTCCAATTTGTGTAGCAGTCAAAAGCCTCTCTAAGATCCAAATATATGATATCAAAATTATTCTTTGCATCCAATTCCTTTGTGACCACATCATAGCATCCACTCAAATTGGTCAGACAAGTCTTTCCCTTAACAAACCCATGTGTCCAAGCTATAACTGAAGTCTTGTCTAGATGATCCTGCAGTGCTTCTTTAACCAGTGACTCCATTATTTTCCCTAGAACAGAAGTCAAAATAACGTGTCTGTAATTACTTGTCATCCTTGGATCGTCCTTTGTCAATTTGGGTCACATTTGCATATCTCCAGTCCATGGGTACCTCCCCTGAGTCCAAGGAAGCTCTCATAATTATGCCCGAGGGTTTGCTTACTTCCTTTGCTGCCTCCTTTAATATAATTGGATAGATCCCATCCACCACAGGTGCCTTTTTATGTTTATTTTCAACAATTTCTCCTCCACTTCGCCCTCAGTTACTACAAAATTATCTAGCTCACTGCCAGAGTTTAATTCCCCTCCGTGAATAACTCCTCATAGATGCAAAATATTAATTTAGTTTGTTAGCTACCTGAGCAGGATCAACAGTTGAACCATCAGTATCAAGTGGACCAATCTGATTCATCCCCTTCCTTCTAGAGTTTACATAAGTAAAGAACTTTGTTTTTCTTTTGCATCCTTTTCCAAAGATTTCTTGTAATCTGTCTTTTCCTGTTTAACCTCCTTTGTGACTTGGTTACAGACCAGCTTATATCTCTCATAGGCTTCCATGTCACCCATTAATTTATATGTATCCCATGCATTTTTCTTCTCTGCCATATGTCTCATTAATACATCTGACATCCATTTAGGCATAAACTTTGAACAATATTTACTTGGTATGAAAAGCTTAGTAGCTTCCTATTTTAAATTTGCTTTTGGTAACATCATCAGTTGGTCCCACCGTATAGAATTTAAATACTGTGTCAGACCACCGTAGTCACCTTTACGAAATCAAAAACCCTTCCCTTTACCCCTGATGGTAGTTACCTGAGTAAATCCCACTTCTGCACACTGTGATCACTGCCACCTAGTGGTTCCTTTATCTGCAGATTCTTAATGCATGAAGAATCACTACTGATAATCAGATCAAGAGTGTTACTCCCTCTATTTGCCTCCCAAACATGCTGCTGTAGAAAACAATTGTCCAATAAATCCACAAAAGTCTTACTAGTGTGTGAGTGACCAATCCACAAATTCCAGTCAATATCTGGGAAATTGAGAACCCCATTATAAGACACTGATTTACTGGTCCACTATTTCTCTGTAGAGTTGTTCATTGTACTCATTTGAGTCATTAGGCCTATAACACACTCCTACTCATTTTCCCTTTCCCAGTGCTTATGTCAACACCACACTGTCCATCTATGTCAACTGGATGCATTTCCTTCGATTTTGTTTTTCTTAATCAAGATGTTATTTCAAACACTACTAAGCTAAAAAGTTTAATTTGGGATGAAAAAAGTAGATATATCCATTCTGAAAAAATGAAGTGGAAAAAAGAAGGCAGAAAAATGGAAAAGAGGAAGTAGTCTAGTGTGGTCAAAGGCAGAAAATGCTAAACCTATACAGAACGTGGACAATAAAGTGAGAGGAAAAAAAAACGGAGATAGAAGGTAACAAAAAAAAAAAAAGTATAATAAAAGATAATTAATAAAATAAGGATGTTTGTCACAACTTAAAAATGTAGGCTACATTTACTATGTGATGTATGATATTTTTTTTTTTTTTTTTTTTTTTTTTTTAAGTTTACTACTTTTGACAAAAAAATTTTTTTTATCACTAAGTGCCACTGTTGCATAACTTTATATCTCACTGGCACACATTCATTTTGTCGATTCCAGTTTTTAAATTTGTCTTCATAGTGTCAATTGTGAAGTTCACAAGCCATTTCAAAAACCCTCCTTTTAATCCTTGTAAAAAAAAAAATTGTTCACAATTTTATTTTCACTTATTTCTGCAACAACTTTCTCATTTTTGAATATGCATTTTATCCTTTGGCTTGTGGTTTACATCAGAAATGAAGACACATTGCTGTTTTTATTTGTAATCCTGGCTGTTGACACCTGATGAGAGGTTGGTTTTGTAGCAACATCCTTATTTTGTTAATTTTGTAATTATTTCTCTCCCTATATATATATATATATATATATTTTTTTTTTTTGAATAATGACATTAAGAAAATAAAATGAAATAAATATGAAGCTATCAATTAGGATTGGATTTTTAGGCAGCAAAAATACACATCCTCCACATGATGCGCATTACATAACTGATAATAAATATAAAATTAAAACATACCAGTAGTATGGCAAAACTGTAGATCAAAATTTAACATAAAAATTAAATGAACAGGGAGGGGAAAGTAAAGGTAAGAAGACAAACTGTAGCCGAAAGCCTTTAAATAACTTAGAAATTCAATTAAATCCAATTAATAATAAATCAATATTAAAATAAGGCAAATTATATAGAAATTTAGCAGCACCCCATGTTCGTAGAGACGTGAAATATCACCAAAAAGGGACGAACTACTAAAATAAAACAAAGTAACAGAATAATAGACTGACCATTATGCCCCATATTGATGGAGGACCACGAGGCCAATAATGGTCATGGAATCTCTGCATTTCAATCACTAGACAAATTGTCACAAGGGTGAACCGATCGAAGGACCAAACCACCCCTTCATCCTCCGATTGAACCACAAATGCAGAGGATTTTCATAGTGGTGGTCCTTATGCAGTGAGAAATGAACTATAGAACAGACCAGCACCCCACCACTGACATAATGTAAGCTTAACCAGCTTATATAGAGAGAAAAAGGAAAATAAAAATATAGATGGCAGTATAGGTACAGCTTTAGCATGTCAAACCCACTACTACCACCTGATTTACATATGTTTGAATGACATTAAGAAAATGAAATAAAGCTATCATTAGAGGCAGCAAAAATACACATCTTCCACATGGCACCCATTACGTAAGATAATAAATATTAAATTAATTCTTATTTTCTTAATGTCATTATTCAAATGTGTGTGTGTGTGCGTGCGCAAGTGAGAGAGACTGTCATAGGCTGGAAACAATCTAGTTTACAGCCTTATTTGCACTAGTTTTAACAAGTTTTTATTCCTCCAGACAAGTGCTTCCCAACCTTTTTTGCACCACGGCACACTTGGGAACTTAATTTTTGTACAGCACACAGAGATAAACTAGAGCAGATTTTGGGGTATCCATAGGGACTTTGTGAAAAAAATGTATTACGTTTGCATTATATATAATTATGATAAGAAAAGTAAAATATAAATACTATGGATTTTATTAAATATTTAATACTAAATTCATACAAAACTTCAAAATAAAATCTTTTCAAAGATTTTTTTTTGTGAACAATTTTTATATCAGGTTTTATTCTTGAAATGAATGCGTGTAGCGCCTGATCCAGACTTTAATGATGATCTGTTTGAATCCTTGATAGTCACCATTGACGAGAAACTTTGTTCGAGCAAATAGGTGGTAGCAAATGGAAGAGTGCTAATTGCTTTTTATCCGATCGCCATTAACCAAAATTCGGATAACTCAATTTCTTTAATTTGTACTTGAAGGGTGTGATCATTTCTTAAGTCTAACAGCTTTTCTTTTTCTTTCATTGATAAAAGGTAATGCTGGAATTTCTAGGGATAATGCAAATGGATTGTAAATCCAATCAAATTTTTTTACAAAGTATTTCAAAAAAGCAATGAAGTTTTTCCTGAAGCAAGCAAATGTTGCTCTACAAATCCCAGCAATGCTTTAGGATTTAAATTATAGCACCGATTAAACATTAGTGATCTGTTTTTAACTTCATTTTCCCAGAGTCCAATTTTTTCTTTGAATCCATAAACATTAGTATGTTTTCATGTGATCCTTGCAATTTGATTTAGCTCATTCAGGTGCTGAAAAATATCAGTTAAGTAAGTTAGTTTTTGGAGGCAATAACTATCCTTCATTAAATCAGAAAAGTAAGAATTATTCACAAAAAAAAAAGATTACTCTGATTAAAAAAAAAAAACCCTTCCTTTGGACAGCCAATGTACTTTAGTGTGAAATAGCAGAGTGGTATTCTGATCCCATTTCTTCACACAAAGCTGAAAACAGATGTGACTTAACAATTTGGATTTTATTAAATTCATCTTGATAACATCATAGAATTTGGAATTCAGATCTACAGACAAACTTTTAGATATGAAGGCTTCTCTATGAATAAAACAATGTATAACCTGAATTTCTGGGGGGTTTTCAGAATGAATTATGTAAAACCTTTAACTCTTCCAGTCAATCCAGCTGCACCATCAATACCCAAGCTTAAGCAATCTTTCCATAATATCTTATGTCTCAAAGTATTCATTTATCACTTCGAATATTTCATCTCCAGTAGTGTGATTTGGCAGTTCTTTCAAGCATTTCCCTTCAATGATTCTAACTAGTGCTATTAATTGAGCACTGTTACTAATGTCTGTAGATTCAATTTGCAATGAAAATTTTAGAATTGATAATTTCTGAATTAATTTTGTTTCGATGTCATCTGATATGTCTTCAATGCATCTACTAACAGTGTTAGTTGGAAGCGGCACTTTTCAATTTCCTTTGCTTCTTTTTCCCCAAGCATAGTGCTAACAATTTTGATGCAGGCTGGTAAAATAAGTAATTCTGCAATTGTATGAGGCATTTTTGATTTGGTGACCTTGAGTTCTATGATACTGTTGTAATCTAATTCATACAACTTTGCCTCCTATTTTGCATTTGGAAACTCTTAAAAGAATTCAAATCTTTTTCTGCATGTGATGGATGTTTCATGGTAAGGTGCTAGCATAGTTTACTTGGAACCATTGCTTCATTTGATAACTTTTCTAGGCAAATAAGACATATGGGTTGAGGAAGAAGTTAATTATCAGAGCATACAAATCCATATTTGATATTTCCTCATTATATTGCCAAAACACCACCACCTAAACACCATAAACATTATATTGTCTTTCTTTGCACTACTTTGTTTGTCCCTTGAATCTGAGGACTTTCTGGCTCTCTTCAAAGTTTTCCATTACGAGTGGAAAATATCTACAAAAATTAAATTTGGTTAAATTTAATAAATATTCTGAATAATTTAATAAATATTTTGAATAATTTGTGTTTAGATATAAACATTGATTTTTATTTCTAAAAGTAAGCAATAGAAAAATGAAAAGGCTGGTCCAAAATAATTCGAAAAAACCAATAGGCAAAACAAATCAACTAAAGTAAGTGAAATCCATTTTTTTGGATTTGATATCAAACTATTTTCATATAAAAAAATTTATCAAAGATAAGAGAAAACATTATTTTTAAATTTTAGAAATTTTTGCTGCATAAGAAATTATTTAAAATTGTTTGCCTTCCTTTAAAAATATTCTTAAAATTTGAGTTAAAAAAAAAAGTTTTTATACTTCCAACAAAGGTCAAACTGGATCTGGTTCAGGTGGACTGGAGGGATTATATGGTCTATTTTTTCATTCCTTCAATTTTCTTACTGCATGTCAAATTCACTGTTTCTTATTCCTTCCCTAACTATATATGAAAATTTTATAAAATGAAATTTCTCGCAGCACACCAGTTGGGAACCTCTGCTCTAGACCAGGGGCATCCAAACTATGGCCTGCATCTGGCTCATGAATAATTTTTATATGGCCTGCACAGAAAGTAAATTAAAACATTTTAAATTTTTTAAAAATATTTCAAGAACTGTATATTCTATGCTAAAATAAGTGGAAATAAACAAATTTAAAAGATTGTGGTGCTCATTGTGGCCAGTATGTGAGAATGTTGAAGTTACAAAGCCACGTGTTGTGAAGTCTATTTCTTTTATGTTTTGTATCAAACATGCAAATGCTTGACCAGAAGCATGTGTATATACGAGATGCTATCAAAATGTTCCAGGACTCCAATTATGGCACACCTTCTGCTTGACACTTGGTGGCTGCACCAAAGTATATGCAGTACACTTCATTGAAAACTTAACTAATTTTATATTAAGTTTGAAACTAACAAGTTTTTTACACCAATTTTTCTTGAATTAGTCATTTGTTTTGCAGGCTGCACTGCAAAACAAATCTAACTTCAAATATGCCCTGTATGGGAAAAGGTCAGACACCACTGCTCTAGACTGAAAGGCCAGAAGGGATTACAAAATTTATGTTAACCGCATACATCAAGTTCAAACAGCAAAGCTTAATAAAACAGTACTCACCTTAGATAATCTGCAGTTGTTACAAGAGGTAGGATAGATGAATAATTTTGGGGTTTAAGAGGTTTTGAATAATTTAGAGTTTAAATGAGTTAATTAGTAAGGATATGGAATTAAAATGCCCTGCTCAATCAGCTTAAAGTTCTTAAATGCCGATCTCCAGGTAATTCACCAGTGGGGTAAAGACAACTTAGTTGATTTCAATACTTCTAAAACTCAGTCCTGTCTTTTATCTTGCAAATAAACTGTTGGTGTATTAATTTAATTGCTTGTGAATATGGATTCTCCCAACATCATAGGCCTATTTGAAGATATAGTTGTGCACTTCAACTTCCTTCAGCATATTTTAATTCCATATCCTTACTAATCAACTCATTTAAACTCTAAATTATTCAAAACCTCTTAAACCCCAAAATTATTCATCCATCCTACCTCATGTAACAACTGCAGATTATCTAAGGTGAGTACCGTTTATTAAACTTTGCTATTCAAACTCTAGTCCAATCATACCTGTACTTTAAGAAATTCTATAAATTATCTAACTGCATACATATTGCATTATTAATGGTGGCCAGATTTTCAGTGCAGTCACGATGGGCTATGCATTTGTTGAAGCAGTATATAAGCTCAAACCCATGCCCTCTTTACTTGTGGCCATGCACACTATCCACTGGACCTGAACCAGCCCAATATACATAATTAATATTGGGACATCTTGATTTTATAATTGCTCATTCATTCACAACTCAATAAATCTATTCAGTCATGGTAGACTGAACTTACAAGGAGAAAACTTAGTTTCTTCTGTTCAGTCTTAAAACTGCTACTGTTAGCAAATTAATAGATGGTAGCACATCCCTGTATAGTTAAGACAACACACAGGGCAACTTTTTCATTGTACTATTTCTTTTCTTTGCAAGCTTCAAATTTTTCATACTCAAAGCCAACTATCATTAGGAAGGCAGAGAGGACTGATGAATCTAAGGAAATCTCATTGCAAAGGCCGATGAAGAGTTTGCACAAACTTTCACAACAGATTTTTGGATGTCATTAGATGAAATTCTGGACAACAGGTTGGTCTCTAACTGCTACCCTGAGATGTATGGCAAAGGAATGGTGTGACTTCCTGGCCACTGATTTAAACCCATGGGATTTTTCTCTGGGGTTCTCACAGTTTCAGAAGAATAATCCCCAAGCCATTCATGCACCAAAAAGTAAAGATGAAATTTGTGTCAGAGGAAACTGAAGCATGTACTATGCAACTTCATGTTCTGACAGATGTTATAAATAAACAGAGGACATTTTTCATGCTTTTCCAACACTGCTATATATTTGATTCAATCCCTTAAAGGGATTAGTTTGGTATTTTGATTTAGTACTTCTATAGACATTGCCTCGGTGCTACTCAAGATAACCTTATTATTTCCATTCAATGTGGGACTGCAGAGAATTCTTGTTCATTTCAGGCATTAACCTGAAAATAAAAACTTTTGGGATGGAAAGTCTGTTTTGAACTTGGTGAGAAGGTGAAGTAACTTTATAAACAAGATTTTACAATGTTGTAGGAAGTTCAAATTGAGATTATTTCATTACTAAATAAAAATCTTGATTTTTCTGTTACTTCTAAGTTCATACCAATTTTCTTTTATTTTATTGTTACTCTTCTGTACTTTAATTTGAAATCTTTTCTTTCTTTTCTTTGTATTTAATTCTGGGAACAAAGAAATTCATTAGGACATTGCACAGGATTAGGTGGTACAGAAGGCTGTCCTTCTGTAATCCAAATTATAGAAGTTCCAATAAATTTAGTTTAAAAAAAAGTTAGTCTTGAAGGGAAGCCACTTATTTCATGTGATCTAGTCTACACATGCAATAAGTGGCTCTTGGGTCTCTAGTGTAGAGAGACCTGATAGTAATAGGATTCCAATAAATGAACAGCAAGCTAGCTAACTTAGAACTGCTCACAGTTGTCATGATTTTGACACCATCAAAATCCTAATAGATTTTGACAAGTACATGGTTTGATACTCTTATAAAAATCCCAAACTAGAGGAATTAGAACCTATAGTACTTAATACCATGCATGGGTTGGTGGTTGAGAAGACAAAAAAGGTATTTTTTTGACATTAGACTAACTTCTTTAGACTGTAATTTTCAGGAAATATGTACGAAGGAGGTTGTTCCAGAAAACGGCAGTTGAATAAATAAACGAGGAAGATGAAAAGTTGTTCAGTGAGTTTGAAGTTGGACAGTAAATGGATGTTGGCTGGGGCCGACACACATTTGTACTGTTTTGAAAGAGCAGGAATTATAGAAGCCAATTGAGAACAGTGCCTCTGGAAGTATCTAGTAAAGCATGCAGCAAAAACAGTCTGTGAGAGAGTGGAGAGACTGTTAAGGATGAGTCATTAACTGCCCTCTTCTGGAATATAGAAGCCTGAACAATATTCCATGGTAGGGCAGATTTAATTTGTGCAGAGCAAACAGCTGTTTGGAAGGAAAGTAATGCCAAGAGCAAAAGGGAACCAAGTTTTTTAGATGCAGAGGAAGCAATATTTGTAATTGTGTTTGTGCCAAGAGAGATTAGAAGTTAGGGTAATCCCAAAAGGGATATATCATCTTGCCTAGAAATCTGAGTGTCATCGAAGAAAAGCATAGGAGCAGAAGAATCCTTTTTGCAAGATAAAAGACAGGACTGAGTTTTAGAAGTATTGAAATCAACTAAGTTTTCTTTTACCCCACTGGTGAATTACCTGGAGATTGGCATTTAAGAAATTGGTAGTGAATATTTAAGAACTTTAAGCTGATTGAGCAGGGCAAGGTTTCTCAAATTGCTGATGATAGTACACTGCAGTGTACTATCATCAGCAAAACTATGGAAACATTTCCAGTAAATGGAATGTCATTAATATACAAGAGGAAAAGAGTAGGGTAAAGAACTGAACCTTAGGGGACACCAGCATTAGTGGAAAAGTTAGAGCCATCTACCATCACCCTCAGTGAGAAAACTGGATAACCATAAGATGGAAGCTTGTTTATAAAGACCTTTATATGCCAAATAATCGAAAGCCTTTCAGATGTCAAGAGCAACTGTTTGTTTCACCAAAAACTTTTCCATTGAATTTGTCCATAGACAGGTAACACAAACCAGAATATCACCAGTGAATCGACACTGATGGAATCCATACTGGCGATCGTTGATCAGATGGAAAGTTTCTAGGTAGTTTAAGAGTTGGCAGGTAATTGATTTCTCCATTACTTTAGAAAGAGAAGTAATTGCAATGGGATGATAATTGGATGGGGTGATTTGTCACCTTTTTTGGAACTGGCTAGATATGAGCAAATTTCCAAGCAGAAGGAAAAAAAACACCTTTGGAATAAGAAACTGAAAAAAGACAGCAAAGAACAGAAGTAAATTCAGGAGCACAGGTTTTGAGAACAAGTGGAGAAATACCTTCAGGACCTGGAGCTTTCTTAGCAACAAGATTTGTCAAAGTCTTGATGACATCCTTTTGACGGAAGACCACAGGAGGCGTTGAATGGGGCATGTTGGGAGGTGTTTTACCAAGATCATTAATACATGAGTTTAAAGAAAATGGGATGCTAGTGGGTGAGCTTTATCCTTGGCTGAAGTGACAACAGAACCATTTGGTTTTGATAGAGGTGGGAGCAGAGATGGGCAAAAGTTGCAGCCAATAGCTTTGGCAAGAGACCAGAATGCTCTGCTACCATTAGGGCAAGAAGGCAAATTTTCTACTCTTACTGTTCAGAATCTAATTTAATTGATTAATAACTGCTTTACAATTGTTGTGAGCTCTGATGTAGGCAGAAAATAAATTATTTTCTGAAATCATAATATGCAACATTTTCTTGAACAGCCTTAGCACATTTTTTGGAAAACCAAGGTTTAGGTAAAGATGAGAATTTAAGGTGGAGTGTGGAATAAAGGATTCCATTCCCACAAAAATAATTTCACTCACATGAACGGAGCAAACTTTGACATCAGGAGTTTTGAAACAGTAATCAGACCAAGGAAAAGAAATCTTGCAGGTCATCCCATTTTGCATTCTTGTAATGCAAAACAAGAGGTTGGGAATAGCCATGTAACGGCCTCTGTAGCAGAGTGGGAGTGCAGTAGCACACACACTCTCTGAGTTCACCAGGGTTCAAGCCCCTGACTGCTGAATATGGTCGATCTGCCAACCCGCACTGGACCAGCATGGCAGATTATGGTCCATTTCCCTCAACATGAATTGTTGAGGCTTCCATCCTGCAGTGGGTTGATAATGGCTGCACTTTACCTTTACAAGATGAAGGCTCCATTGGAGAAGAGACCATCATCAAGTTGTGATCTGAGATGCTTAAACAACCACTCACTTTGACTGTGTACTTAGAAGGGTTGTTTGTGAGAAAGATCAAAAAGGTGTTTGGCTGTATGGTTAGGATTGTCCAATATTCTGGTAGACAAATGAACATATAAGATAAGACTGACAACAATCCTATTAAAAAAAAATAAATAGATAAACAGTACCTTACTGAATGATTTGAGCAAGACACTTTACCCACATTAAACTTAGATAACACTAGTTGGCAAAAAAATTTTTTTGCTCTGTTAAAAATCAGGGCGATTCTTGCAAATTTGACTTTGCTGAATTCAAATATAGCAACCATAGTGCTGTAACACCCACTAGTTAAGGGATTAAAGTAAAACTTAAGTTTCCAGTAAAAACAATTTCATATTTTTTAAGAAAGTGTTATATACAATACTAAATATTGAACAATTAATCTAATTTTATTCTATTTACAAAAATATTTATCTAATAACAAAATACTTTGTCATTTTAATTGTCCATTGGTTTCTCCCACTCTATTTTCCCTGTTATCTTTTTGCCATTTGAGAAATATTTTGGCAAAATCTTTGTGTTCATTGGACACCACACCCAAGTTTTCATGGAAAAAAGTCTAAATGGGAATGTAGGAAATGAAACTTACTACAGGTCTTGGTTTTCAGTCTTAACTTATATTTTAAAAGTGGGGATGATGAGAACTTTAAGTAGGAAATGTTCTTAAACATTTCCTATGGAAGTGTCAAAATTATTTCAGGGAGGAAATCTGTTGGCCAATGTAATTTAAGAATGGCTAATATTTATTCATTAGAAACACCAGTAACTTCCTTGGTTTACTGCAGTCTGTTATGTTGTATCCACTTGATTCACATTGAATATTAACTATGTAGTGCAAGAAATTTGCAGGCCTTTACTGCACAAGAAAAGTAAATAAATAAAAATCAATATATAAAAAACAAAAGAAAATTAACAAATAAAACTAAAGCTGTCAAAACTAAAGCACATCAACTACTTCTGGAGATAAATTTATTCCAGTAATTGAAATAACCTCCTAAAATCCAATCTAAACACTTTATAATTTGTGTTTTCCTTTACATCATGGAAATTTAAGATGCCTGGTTCAACCCCTTTTGCAGATCTTACAATGCCAAAGTTACTTTGGACTTAAAGATTTTTTTTCCTTATGGTCTCCATTAATAGAAAAAAAATATTTTTCACAAATGTTTATTAAATCATTGATAAGATACTGTAGGCTATCCTTGCCATCTTTCTGTTTTTAATTTAACTCTACCCTGTGGGCAAGTTATACTGGGGTTTCCATTCCTGAAGACCTTGCATTTTGTTGCATTCAAACATAGCTAAAAAACTTTTGACCATTCTTGAAGAATGTCAAAGTCATCCCAAAGAAACTGGTTAATGATCACTTGAAACTGATCATTAACCACTCTTTGCATCATCTGCAAATGTGGCCATTGCACTCTCTCTTTGATGTCATTTATGACAATCAGAAACAGTGGTCCATCTTAGAATCTTACCTGTAATCCCGACATGTTCCAGTTTATATAGTAATGTCTCATGAGTTTACCCAGTGTCATGACTTGCTCAGAATGCACTGGTTAGTCAATAAGATAAATTGGAAACATTCAATTAATTTACATATTTAAGAATAATATAAATTAACTAGTGATAAAGTTCCCATTTAACATGAGGAATGCATTCCTGGAAACTATTAGGCAAGAATTAGTTTGTCAGGAACTAAAGGAACTTTTTTTGTAAAACTAATTTGTATATTTAAAGTAAATAATACACATTTATATAACAATCAGCCATTTTAGTTATTCTGGAGCTTTTTTTCTTAACTCCATTGGGAACCAATGATTCTGTATTGCCTAGGTCACAGCTGCTATTTCATAGCTATTTTCACCTCTGCTAACCTCTTTTCACACAGCAACTACAGGTTGATAGTGAATGCATAGAACAACTTGTAGGAATGCCCAACTATCTTTCTCATCTACAGCTCCCCACCCAATTTTTGCATAAAATTTACATTGGCCAGAAGGCATGCTAAATAAGAGCTACTTGTACATTAGCTAATTGTTTCCAATTTGTGAAACTTTTAAATTAAATTGTCCACTGGGAGAAAGTCCCACTAGAGATAGGAACCACCCTAAAATTTTAGTAGTTGAGAGTTTATGTACTTTGTTGTGGGTAGCTATATCTATATATATAGAAAGATTAACTATCTAATAAATAGTTTCTTTTAAACAAATATAAAGAAGAGTACATGACATCTCTAGAAATAGTTGTACGAGATAGCTCCCTCTATCAAAAATTGTTGGTCTTAATAAAGACCATGCTGCAGCACATCACATTGCCATTGATTATCAAGATCCTTTAAGCTGGAAAAAAAGAAAATACACAAATTACCATAAGTGATTTTTTAAACCAGATATACCAAAATTAATTTCAAAGTAACCATAAAAAAAAAGTCAGAATTTAATATTTTGATGTACTTCCTACTTTATAATACACATTCAATATAGTACTACATTGAATCTTTAACCAACATTCACATTGACAGACAACTGCAAGAGTTCACATTCCAGTTTACATGAACAGAAACTCAGAATACCTCCAGGAACCTACTCCCTTACCAGAAATTGACAAACTGCAGGATGTTTCTCAACATCCATAAGACATGAAAAAGCAAGCTACCATGGTCACTGGAAAAGCCATTTACAGAAGGAACCTATAAATGGCTTTTCCAAAAAAGGAGGAACTATGGTACAAATGGGGGGGGGGGCTCATTTCTTTGACAAATAAGTGGGATAGAAATTAGGATCATATGAGAGTTGTTCAATAAAGAATGATCAATTTTTCCCTTGGAAATAAAAAATCACAGGGTGCAAGGTCAGGGATGTAGGATGGATGAGGAACACATCTGACAATGCTGTCTAAGTACTCAAAAACAGTATGAGCAACATGAGATCTGTGATGCAGCATCCACCTACCTGTGTGCAATTGGTCATTTGTGACAAATTGTGATCCTGCAACATGTGCAGGATACTTCTGTATTAAGTGAACTGTAATAGTACAGGACCAATATGGCCCTAGTAGCTCTTGTTCCAGAAATAATATTGAAACAGTTGTATGATGTGGCACAACATACTGGTAAACCACTCCTTCAATGTCAAAAAACAACCATAACCTTTGGCAATGATGCAGACTTCCAAACAGCTTTGTTGCTTACTCTCCAGGTTGAAATGAAGTCATGTCTCATCTGCCATTTATCACCTTGTGTAGAATCTCACCATCTTCAGTAACTATCTGTTATAGCTCCTAACATCCTCCAAACTTACTACAAAATTGCTGTTGCTCAGGTGTGAGTAGCCTTGTAAAGTGCTTGCACAAACATGACATATGCAAATGGTCATTGAGAACACCATGTGTGCTTCCTACTGATATTCTTAAAATCTCTGGCAGTTTCCTTACTGTGTTCTCACAACATCCATCTTTAAACATTCTAAACCAACTGCAAAGTGTGCTATATAGAAGCACAGATTCACCATGAGCATATTTTAACATGCTCACACTTTGGCTAACATTTTCTTGAGATGGAAATAAAATGCGAGTGAAACATACTGATATCTCATGTCACATCCATTGTTAGGCAAAACTGAACAGGCATAAACTTCCCCAACTGCCAAGGTCCAACCATGCACACAAGTCAAATGCATAGTTACTATGTGATGCAGCCCTCATATTTAAACATTGAAGTATCACTGTGCTATAGATATTTAAATACATCTTAACTATGTGAGACTTGGAACTTCTTATGCTAGGACTTTCACTCCTATTCTTTGCATTTCAGATTAATACTTAATCACAAGTATAAAGAATGTGCTTCGGTAATCCTATTTCTCTTATTACCTTCAAGATTTGTTTCTGGAATTTATTCTGATTAGTTCTGATCAAGCACTTGATAAGTCAACATTAAAGAATTTATTTGTAAAATTATCCCTTGAGTAATACTGTATTTGCAATGATGCACAATTTACTTGCACTACTGCCAAGGAATTTAAGAACTACAAATTAAAATATTGTCTACCACAAAGCAGCTTCATGTGGTTATCATTCAAATTAATCAATTTACCGCTCTTTTTGATATAGCAAAGGAACAAGCCTGCGGAAATATTCCATGGCTTGATAGATTTAAGCTGCTTACAAATGCTGGAAGCAAAAATGTGGAGAAAATGCATTTTTGGTTTTTTGAATGTATTAATTCTCTGCCAAGAAATGCTACATTCAAAAAGCATGAACTAGACTGATTAAGGAAAGTTTTCTTGCATCCACAGTAATTGTTGGTATCCACTGGCACTGAGTCAGGGTATGTAGATTTAGTGAGGAATTAAACTGGAAAGTATATAATATAAAACCATTTGGCAGATTGCACAATCTGCAAAATCTGGTTTATTGCACAATCTTTCATTTTACATTTAATATCACACACTGATTAAGAATGAAGACAGCTATTAATTAGTATTACAACTCACTGTCTAAACCTCTTCCTCCATAATCTGAATTTATGGCCCCTAGTTTTGGACTCATTTAGAATGATGAAAATTTCACCCTCATTTATTTTAACTTTCTTATCTCAGAGCCTTATATGCCTCAATTAGGTCTTCTCTCATATGATTGTCCTTTTGTCTGTATAACCAAGCACATTGCCTGTCTTTGGTCTGTTTCAAGAAGCTCAGTATCTTATTTTACATGCAGTCTCCATACTTGAACACAGTATTCAAAGTGGTCTTATAATTGCCTTATACACTGGGATAAAGTCTCCTTATCTTTACAACCAAATGTTGTAAAGTGCTGTATCAAAATTTTCTTCCTTTGAATTTAATTTAACTCCACTAAGTGGGCAAGTTATTTTGGAGTTCCTATTCTTCAAGTAAAAGAATTTGCACTTTGCTGCATCAAAACATAGCTACCACTTTTCTGTTCATTTTTTTTTTTTTTTTTTTTTTTTACAGAGTTGTTCTGAAGAAGTGCTCCTTGGTGTTAATCATTAATTATTCTACTGATCTACATTTCTGCTAATTGTCATTTTCCTGTATTCCTTTGTCAATATAATTTTTAGAAAATCATAAACCATACCAGTCATTGGGAATCCCACTTGTTACATTTGCCCAATCTAAAGAGTAACCATTAATCACAACCTGCTGCAGACAATCTCAGGATTTTCTTAGCAATTCCAATATGTTCCAGCTTTTAGAGTAAGCTCTCTGTGGGGCTGTGTCAAATGCTTTGGCGAACTACAATGAAATAAATGCTAAAGTTATTTCTTACATCCAGTGGTAGGATTGACTCAAAATAGCTACAAAGGTTGGTTAAAAACAATTTGCCCTTTACAAAACCATGTTATGTATACTTCAGAATTCAATACCATACTCTTGAACATTGCTTTCATGATTTTCCCTACCACTGAAGTCAGAATGATCAGTTAGTAGTTAACCAACTCTTAGCACAGCCTTTACATGTAGGCACTTCTCCAATCCAAGGATTTTTGAACCCACTGATATCCTTGGAATTAATCTTAAAAATGGTTCCATAAACTCTTAGCAGCTACCTCAGTATTTATTACTTTCTGATGTTTTTAAGTGGAGTTAGAGGAATGCTAGTTTCTCATATCAGGTTACTTGAAGTAAATAAAGTAAAGTCTAATCCTATAAAACCACAACACATACTACTGAAGCCTGAACAATGCAGGAATACCAGGAATGCTGTATATTTTTATACAAGTTAATCCAATTCATAAGGGTAACATTTACACAACTGTTTTATTTTGTACTATAAAATGGTGAAATAAAGTCCCTTTAGTTTAAAAGGAAGCAAATAGACTTAAAATTATTTCACATTAAAAAGTAAATGAAATTGTTTCTATGAAGACTAACTATTACAGTATACATAAATTTTAAATTTTCACCCACCTGGTTTAGGATATCCAAATTGCTGAAATATAATTAAAGAAATGCCATGACTAAGATGTCTACTGAAATGAATGAATTCAATTATTTAAATATAATATAAAAACATTTATATTATTATTATAAATGTATATATATTTATATTAAATGAAGGTAAGATAAGCTAGTCAGTAACCAAGTTACAGAGGAGGTTAGGCAAGCAAGGCAGGTTATGATAAATCTTTGGATGGATCAAATTGGTTCACTTGATATCAAATGTTTGACTGTTGATCCTGCTCAGGTTGCTATCAAACTGAATGAGTATTTTGCATCTACATTCACACATGAGGAATTCTTTAGGGAAGGGGATCCCAGAAGTTTATCAAACAGAGCAAAATTATTTTGTAATAACTAAGGAGAAAGTGGAAGAGAAATTATTGAAGTTAAACATAAGACACCTGGAGTGGATGATATCCATCCAATTATATTAAAGGAAGCAGCAAAGGAAGTAAGCAAACCCTCAGCCATAATTATGAGATCATCCTTAGATTCAGGGGACATCCATATGGATGGATGTATGAATGTATCCCCAATTCACAAAGGGGATCAAAGATTACATGAATACTTAGACTTGTTGGCTTAATGTCTGTTCTCACAATCAATAATGCAGTACCATCTAGACAAGACTGCAGTAATAATTCAGACATGTGCTTTTTAGGGGGAAAATCTTGTCTGACCAATTTGTTTGGATACTGATATGGTCAAAGGAATCTGAAGCAAAAAATAATTTTGATATACTTTGATTTCAAAAAAGCTTTTGATGCTACTGCACATAAGATGGCTGTACATACAAATTGGGGCAGTGTGGATTTAAGGGCAAGTTGCTGCTATGGATAAAGGGACGGTTGAGTGGGAGAAGACCGTGGTAATAAATGAACACTGCTCTTTGTGGAATTCCTCGGGGCTCTGTGTTGGGCCCATTGTTTTCTATATTTATCAATTATATTGATAAAGGCATATCAGGCTTAAATGTTCAATTTGCAGATGGTACAATTGGCAGCTTGGTTAATAACAGTATACCACTGCAACAGGATCTAGAAAAGTTAGGCAGATAAACTTCAGTTGCCATTTCTCAGCATAACATTGACAATTGCAAAGTACTGCATGTGGGTAGCAGTAACCCAGAGTAATGTACTAACTGTGATACTGTATTAAAATCAAAGATGAAAGGCCTGGGGGTAATTCTGCACTCAGATATGAAGTTATGATTATCCCATTGTATAAGGCAATGGTCAGGCCACATAGGTCTAGAGGCTTTATTTTAGGAAGGATGTAGAGCTGCTGGAACAAGTACAGAGAAGGCAATGAGATTAATGACAGGAACAAAGGGGTGCTCTTACCAAGAAAGGCTTCAGTTCTACAAATTGCAGCATCTGGAGACTAGGCACCTGCAAGGTGATCTGACTAAGGTGTTTAAGGGTTTAAATGGATTGAGAAAACTCAATGCTGATGGGTTTCTTCCTCAGACTATACAAATGAAGGGACAAATTCAAATTGAGGAAGGATGGTTGCAGAATAGATGTGTGGAAGTTTCTCTTTAGGCAGAGGATAGTTGATTGCTAGAACAAATTTCTATGTGCTGTTTTGTAAGATGACAACTTAAATTCAAGAACTGTACAAAACTATTGGAGGGAATGAATAGGTAAAAATGGTATGACTTTATTCTGGCTAATGCTCTAAGTTTGCTTTCTTACATCATTTGCCAATACCAATTTGTGTAGCAGTCTTCCATGTTGCACATGGAAGACTGCTACACAAATTGGAGCAGTGTGACATTGGAGGCAAGTTGCTGCTATGGATAAAGGGGTGGTTGAGGGGGAGAAGACAGAGTGGTAATCAATGGACACTGCTTGTCATGGACTAATGTTATTAGTGGAATCTCTCAGGGCTCAGTGTTGGGTCCATTATTGTTTATTGTATTTATAAAATGGTATTGATGATGGTATATCAAGCTTAATGTCCAAGTTTGCAGACGATACAAATGTTGGCAGGGTTGTTAAGGACACTACTAACAGTATGCTGCTGCAACAGGATCTGAAAACGTTGAGTAGATGGGCTGAGAAGTGGCAAATGAAGTTTAACATTGACAAATGTAAAGTACTACATATGGGAAAACAGTAACCCCAGACTAATGTATCAACTCTGTGGTACTACACTGACCATGGTAGAGAATGAAAAGGACCTGGGGGTTATTGTGCAGGCAGATATGAAGTTTTCTGACAGTGCAGACAGACTGCTAGAGTAGCTCATGGTGTCTTGTCAATGATATACAGGAATTTTCCTAGCAGGGATAAGGAGGTGATTATTCCCTTGTATAAGGCAATGGTCAGGCCACACCTAGAGTACTGTATACAGGTCTGGAGGCCTCATTTCAAGAAGGATGTAGAGCTGCTGGAACGAGTACAGAGAAGGGCAACAAGATTAGTGAATGGAACAAAGGGGTGCTCTTACGAAGAAAGGCTTAAGTTTTGCAAATTACAGTGTCTGGAGACTAGGCACCAGCGAGGTGATCTGATAGAGGTGTATAAAGCCTTGAATGGTTTGAGCATGCTCAATGCTGATGGGATTCTTCCTCTAGCTCAGAATAATCAGCTGAGAGGGCATAAATTCAAATTGAGGAAAGATAGATGTAGGATAGACGTGCGGAAATTTGCCTTTAGCCAGCGGGTGGTTGGTTGGTGGAACAGACTTCCATCCCTTGTCGTGGAGGTTGATAGCCTAAATAAGTTTAAGGCTCAGCTGGACAGGTATTTTGAACGAACAGAGGGGTGAAGTGGAAGTGGGTTTTTTTGGCTAATGCTGCATAAGCTTGCTTTCTTGCATCAAATGCCTCTACTAATGCAAGAATCCTGAAATTATAGGAAGTAAACAATAACAAAATGAACAGTTTGTAAAACAAATTCTAAACTAACTTTCTGAAATTTATTACAGTTGTATGAAAATAGTAGTGGTGGCATGTGATGTAAGAAAGCAAGTGTATGAGCTTTTGCAGCATCAGCCAAAAAAAAAAAACCACACCATTCCCTCCAAATGCATGTCCAGTTCCCCCTTAAACTTATTTAACCTATCAACTTCAACAACAGATGGAAGTTTGTTCCAGCAATTAACTACCTGCTGGCTAAAGGCAAATATCCACACATCTATCTTTTCTTAATTTGAATTTATGCCCCCTTAGGTTCGTAATCTGAACAAGTGGAAGGATCCCATCAGAATTAAAGTATGCTCAATCCATTCAAGGCCTTATACACCTCAATTAGATCACTGCGCAAGTGCCTAGTCTCCAGCCACTGCAATTTGCAGAACTTAAGCCTCTCTTGGTAAGAGGATCCCTTAATTTCCTCACCAATCTTGTTGCCCTTCTCTGTACATGCTCAAGCAAATCTACATCCTTCCTAAAATGAAGCCTCCAGACCTGCATGCAGTACTCAATGCCTGACCATTTCCTTATACAGAGGGACAATCACCTCCTTTTCCCTGCTAGCAAAATTCCTATATCATTGACAAAACCCCATGACCTGCACTGGCAGCCTGTCTGCATTGCTCAGAAAACTTCATATCTGACTGCACAATTACTCCCAGGTCTTTCATTTTCTACCACCATAAGTGTAGTACCACACAGTTGGTACATTTCTCTGGGGGTTACTTCTACCCATATGCAGTACTTTGCATTTGTCAAGGTTAAACTTCAGTTGCCACTTCTTAGCCCATCTGCCTGAATTATCTAGATCCTGTTGCAGTAGCACACTGTCAATAACAACCCTGCCAACCTTTGTATCTGCAAATTTTGACACTAAGCCTGATATACCTTCATCAATATCATTGATAAATATACAAAACAGAGGACCCAACACTGAACCCTGTGGGACTCTACTAATAACATTAGTCCATGAAGAGCAGCACCCATTAATTACCACCCTCTGTCTTCTCCCACTCTACCACCCTTTTATCCATTGTAGCAACTTACCCTTTAATACCATTCTGCTCCAATCTGTACAGTAGTCTTCCATGCGCAACAGTGTCAAAAGCTTTCCTGAAATCCAAATATATGATATCAAAATTATTTTTTCATCCAGTTCCTTTGTAACCACATAATATCCTATCAAATTTGTCAGACAAGACTTTCCCTTAACAAACCCATGCTGTGTCTGAATTATTGCTGCAGTCTTGTCTAGATGATTATGCAATGCATCTTTAACCAGTGACTCCATTATTTTGCCCGGAACAGAAGTTAAACTAACTGGTCTGTAATTACTCTTGTCACCCTTCGAACACTCTTTGTGAATTGGGGATACATTTGCACATCTCCCGTCCGTGGGGACCTCCCATGAGTCCAAGGATGCTCTCATAATTATGGCTAAGGGTTTGCTTAGTTGCTTTGCCACCTCCTTTAATATAACTGGATAGATCCCATCCACCCCAGGTGCCTTTCTTATGTTTAAGTTCAACAATTTCTCCTCCACTTTGCTCTCAGTTATTACAAAATCATTATGCACTCTGCTACAATTTGATAACCTTCTGCCATTTTCAAACCTTAACTCCTCATGTGTGAATGTAGACTCAAAATACTCTCAGTTTGTTTGCTATCTGAGCAGGATCATCAACAGTCCAACCATCGATATCAAGTAGACCAATCAGATTCATCCCCTTCCTTTTAGAGTTTATATAAGTAAAGAAATCCTTGTTTTTCTTAGCATCTTTTGCCAAAGATTTCTCGTAATCTGCCTTTGCCTGCCTAACCTCCTTTGTGACCTGATTACAGACTAGCTTATATCTGCAATAGGCTTCTGAGTCACTTGATAATTTATATGCATCCCATGCATTTTTCTTCTGTCACAAGTCTCATTAGTTGTACATAGTTGCTCTTATATGCTTATACAGAGTAGAAGCTCACAAATCTGGCATCCTCAGGATTAAGAATGAAGTTTAGGCCTAGATTCAAATACAATGTCAGGTAAAAGAGTATTTAAGAATATAGATATATACCCATGCACCTAAATTCTTAAACACTTACACCTGACATTGTATTTAAATCTTGACTATAAGATAGGCCTACACCTAAATGAAGGAAAAGTATGAATGAAAGAAATGGCATTACATGCCAAATTAAGTGAAAGATTAACAACTACATTAAAGTAAATTGTTGCCTATGTAAGTGACCAAGTACTCACACAGAAAATCAAGCACCACTACTACCCAGAAACAAAAGTAATGCACTGTACATTATTGCAATACTTAGGTTAACTTGAGCAGAGCCATGTAACATTTACTTGCAAGCACCAGTTGGCAGGTATACAAATGCCTTTGTTGCAAAAGGAATTTAGTAAACCTTAGTTTAACCAATAATCTCTTTAATGGCACATTTTCTTTAGCATAAGGCTTTGATCATAGAATTTCTGCTATCACTACCTACCATGAATAAAGGATCATGTGGGTCAGATGGGTCTTCACAGGCATCATTCCCAGATAGTTCAAAACTGGGCTGTTCTGAGTCAGTTGGAACATATGGTGGGAGGACATTCTTATTTCTCAGTTCAGTGAAGTTAATGCCCTAAAATAAAAAAATGGAATCCACTTTAAGGTGTTTTTCACCATTAACTTAAGATTCTTATAATAATTGAATGCTTCCTTATATTTAAAGAGAACTAATTTTAGTTATAAAATTAGTTTTAGTTTAATTCACTTCATTAGAATAAGTACCAATTAAAGAGAAATGTTAATTAGTCTATTTCAAGGATTGTGGGTTTTGCTATTTGCTTCTGGAGAGCAAATATACCAACTCAATGACATCTCAGTCCCAAGCTAATTCTTAGAGAATAGAATTTTGAATGTAAATGATAGTATGGCTGTTGCTAAACATAAGAATGATGAAAAAGTTGTTTACTGTAGTGTTATATGACCATGTGTGATCATGAGAAAGGAAAGTTCATATGAGTGCAACAGTTTTGTTTACTGATGGATTAAATTCTATCATCACAGACAAGCATTCAAATTTGACTGGCTTTTTCTGGATTCTTACTATCCTCAAGCTAGAATTTCAGCTGAAGAATGAAATTCAAATTTTAATGGAACTGGAGCTTACTATTTATATCCATATAGTGTATTTGGATGTGGGTGGTCATGTGCAATCCACTATGGCATTAATATTAGTAAAATAATAAGAGGAGTTTACCTCAATATAGTGCGTAGAACACTTCCGTATGGCAGTACTTTGCATTTGTCAATGTTAAACTTCAGTTGCCACTTCTCAGCCCATCTGCCCAAATTTTATAGATCCTGTTGCAGTAGCATGCTGCCATTACTATCATTAACAACCCTGCCAACCTTTCTATCATCTGAAAACTTCAATATTAAGCATAATATACCTTCATCAATATCACTCATAAATATACAAAACAATGGGCCCAACATTAAATCCTGGGGGACTCCACTAATAACAGTCCATGAAGAGCAGTGTCCATTGATTACCACTGTCTTCTCCCACTCAACCACCCTTTTATCCATTGTAGCAACTTACCCTTAATACCATTCTGCCCCAATTTGGACAGTAGTCTTCCATGTGCAACAATGTCAAAAGCTTTTCTGAAATCCAAGTTATTTTTTGCATCCAGTTCCTTTGTAACCATATAGTATCCAATCAAATTTGTCAGACAAGACTTTCCCTTAAACCCATGCTGTGTCTGAATTATTGCTGCAGTCTTGTCTAGATGATCCTGCAGTGCATCTTTAACCAGTGACTCCATTATTTTACCCAGAACAGAAGTTAAACTGGTCTGTAATTACTTGTCATCCTTCAATCCCCTTTGTGAATTGTGGATACATTTGCACATCTCCAGTCTGTGGAGACTTCCCCTGAATCCAAGGATGCTCTCATAATTATGGCTAAGGTTTGCTTAGTTCCCTTGCCACCTCCTTTAATATAATTGGGTAGATCCATCCACCCTAGGTGCCATTATTTTTTTTAACTTCAAAGAATTCTCCACTTTGCTCTCAGTAATTACAAAATCATTAAGCACCCTCTTGCAGTTCGATAAACTTCTAGCATTTTCCTCTTAACTGATGTGAATTTAAATGCAAAATACTCGTTTAGTTTGTTTGCTACCTGAGCAGGATCATCAATATCAAGTGGACTGATCTGATTCATCTCCTTCCTTTTAGAGTTTATATAAGTAGAGTGCTTGCTGTTGTTCTTGGCCTCCTTTGCCAAAGATTTATCATAATCTGCCTTTGCTTGCCTAATCTCCTTGGTGAGTTGATTACATACCAGCTTATATCTGCCACAGGCTTTCTATCACCTGAATTTATATGCATCCCATGCATATTTCTTTTCTGCCACGAGTCTCGATTTGGCAACCATTTAGGCCTAATCCTTGAATATTTCTTAATTGGTATAAAAAGCTTAGTAGTTTCCATGATTAATTCCTTGAATGCTTCCCACTTAGAATTTGCTGTTGGTAACATCAGTTGGACCCACTATACAGAATTTAAATTCTGTGAGACCACTGTAGTTGCCTTTACAGAAGCAAAAACCCTTCCATTTACCCCCTGATGGTAATTATATCTTTAAATCCCACATCAGCATACTGATCACTGCCAATTCTTATAACCAGATCAAGAGTATTTCTCTCTCTGGTTGCTCCTCAATCATGCTGCTGCAGAAAACAATCATCCAATAAATCCCCAAAAGTCTTGCTAGTGTGCGAGTGATCCACCCACAAATTCCAGTCAATATCTGGGAAGTTGAAATCTCCCATTATAAGGTTATGCTTATGTTAGCTTGTCTAAATAGTGGTATAGTCCAGTTTAAGTACTGTGCACCTTTATCAAATGCAGTGTGCATATACAATAAAGCATTACGAAACATATTGGAACTAAAAGCAGCATGCAGTTTAGACATTCTGATTTACTAGCCCACTATTTCTCTGTACAATTGTTTGTTGTACTCAGAATCATTAGGCCTATAACACTTCTCTTATTTTTGCTTTCCCAGTGCTTAATGTCACACCAAACTGACTCAACATTGTAGTGTCCATTATGTCACCTGGATGCACTTCCTTTGCTTATGTTTTTCTTAACAGCATAACTCCTCCTCCCTTCCTATACACACATTGTACTCCAAAATCCAAGTCTGCATTCCTAATATCTGTGCAACTCCAGATCTGATATCCCAACAATATCCACCTTTGATGTCTTTACTAGTACTTCAAATTCATTTACTATACTTCTAGCATTGGTGTACATGCACCTATTCTTATTTACCCTAACATTGCCCATGTGTTTATATCATGACTGCCAGCAGTCCCTGAAACCTCCCAGCACCCCTTGCTCCAGGCCACTGCTCATTATAATAATTAGTGCAAGAATCACCTTCACCTACTTAACCTTTTACTCTGAATCCCCCAATCTAGCAGTTTCCAACCCACCTAACACTGCCTCGATAGCATCAGCAAATACTCTTGCACCCTTTCTATTTAAGGGTATCCCATCCCTGTAGAAGTAGTCCCTCCTGTTAACAAGCAGACCATGCTGAAAAAAAGTCCCATGAGCCTTGCACAATCCCTCCAGAGCCAAATTGATTGACAAAGCTCTCATCATATACTCCCTCCCTCCCTCCCATTGTGTCTGGGCAGAATTGCAGACACTTTCAAATTTAACCCTAGCTCATGACTTTTTCAACATTGACCTGACCTGTACTTGTTAAGTACATCTGCAGATCTCCTACTCTAATGTCATTGGTGCCAATGCATACAATATCACACTTTGTGCCCTTAAAAGATTATCTGCTCTACATCAATTTTTGCCCCTGGCAGACATAGCCCTGGTCCTATTCCACCTATCCTTTTTACACAATATTACCCATCTCCCTGACAAGACTCACCAACAATAACTCCTGTGGGACCAGCACATTCTGCCTTTGAGATTGCTGCTGTGTTGGCAGATGCACAAGAGTGAGCTTTGGCAGTTGGGCAGCCAAGAGCTTAATGGGCCCTTCATTAATTTCAAGGGCATTTACATTACACCTCAAGCTCTTGTAGACTCATCAGAATGCCAAGTTAATACCTAATTTCTAGACATTCTCTGCACCTAGCACACAGACATCCTCCTTGGCTAGATCATGTTGTGTTCCAGAGAGTTTGGCAAACATTTCACAAGTTGCACATTTTTTAGGCTGTGATTGATTGAAGAATTGTTCCCAAGTCATAGCACTTCTGCCCATTGCTCTGGGGCATGATATTTAAATTATCAAGATCAATAAATTTAATTATCAAAATTACACTAATAGAATCCTAAATGCAGTGATGCATATTACACTATTTAATTTTACATTAGAACTACTTATATACTAAAATTAAAAATTGACGATTCCCTACCACTCTATAAAACAATGGCTCATATTTGAATGAAACAATGATTTTACATATATTTACATAGTAACCTACAAAAAACTAATCTAAATTAAAAATAACCAGTGTAACTAGAACTATAAGGCTACTTATAAAGTACAATATAAAAAAAAAAACAATTAGGTAAATAAAATGGCAAACACTTATCACTGCCATAATGAATGGCAGCTTAATGCCATCGCTGAAGAACACGATAATTAAGAACTACAGATTGAGTCTATATTGGCCTAGAGGATAGGCAGGATCCAGAAACATATCCAGAGTCAAATCTAGCATTTGCACTATCAGGCACATCTTATTAATACAAATAAGATGTGGAATAATCTAAATTAAACTTAATGTTGTCCCATATACATATAAAAAAAATTAAAAAAATAGCTCTACTAGGGAGAAGGGTCTACAGAAGTGATAAGGTTTAAAGGGTCACAGATCTAAACAGCTAAGAAACTCTTACAAACAGCAATGTATATGATGGTTGGCAATTGGGGAGACATCACAAAAAACAGGACCCTCATTGGCTACAGAACACAAATGTTCAAAAGTGGTGGTATACTACTTTTGCTAATAATAGACTGGTATCAACCATAGTCCTCAAAATAATTGTCTAAGTATGCTGCAGTAATATGGATAAAGTTGTTACATAACTATTAAGCTAAAAGCAGTTGCAAATGGCCTATCTTATGCCTAGGCAAAGAAGGCAATTGCCTAGAGCCTGTAAAAATCACAGGGACTGGTCTCCTCAAATCATAAAATAAGTTTATTTACAATTCAAAAAACAAAATTCTACCATAGTGCCCTCTGCCACTGCAAAAACCTTAAAACTATGGATAAGGAGACACCAACTGTTCTTCCTCAGCAATTATGGCTGCAGAAAACACCTTCCAGAAACTTTAGTCTGTCAAATAAGTATTAAACTGTATGGTACTGAACAAACAATTGCTTCATCTTAGAGCAGACTAGTATAATATCAGTAATTTAAAAGCAGTTTCAAGCAAGAATTGACAAGATGACTTATGTGCCATGACCTATCCATTTATCATTATTATTAATCCAAAACATCAAATATCATTTCATAATAAGCATTTTTTATAGAGGGCCCAAAAATACTTTTGCCTAGTGCCCACATATCCCCAAGTTAGGCCCTGGTTACAAGAGATTCTACTTTAACAAAAATTTGAGCTTTTGAATTTGGACAAGCTGTTCTTAAACTGATTTTAATAACCATATTTCAAGCAAATTTCTTGTCCCACTAAATTCCAGGCTAATCTAAATTTAGTTTTAACACAATGGCTTAAAATATGGCAACATGTTTCATTCACAGAATTTAGTAAAAAGGGGAAAAAATAAAATTTGAGAATTCAAGGATCAAATTTATATTCTTGAATAATTTTAACCAGTAGGCTTTAAAGGAATTTGAAATACATCTCAGTTAAAAGTTGGCAATAATTTAGTAGGTACATTAGACAGGCATTAATAAGCCTGTTTCCTGTTTTATTGGATTTCATTAGTATATAGTTCTTTAGCCAATCTATTCTCAGTTTCTTTAGCCAATCTATTCTCAGTTTCAAACTGATGGAAAATTAGCATAAAGTGTCATGCAAAAGAATGTACTGAAATTCTTTTCATCACTCTAATGATTTACTTCACACAATCAACAGACAATATATTTAAATTTTGTAGCACATTTTCACCTTATTAAAAAAAGTTAAAAGAAACTGGAGAGCCTTTGAAAGCACTGTATTACCAACTCCCAACAAACAATGAATTAAGATTGCTTAGATTAGAAATCTATTTGCATGTTCAGTATTTTAATATATTGGAAATATACATTTATCAAGATACCAAATGGTTACTTAAACCAAAAAAGGTATGGTGCTAAGATTTGTAGCTGCAGAAGAAACATTGTTTGCTAGGAGAAGGTTGTTTTTTTTAAAATCTGCTATTTAAATTAAATAAAAAAAAAAAAAATTTTGGTACTGCTAAAACAAGAACTTTTGTTTTTTCTTCATAAGGAAAAAAGCTATTAACCCTTTAGATCATTTGCTGGTTATTGCCAGTGTAGAGTAGGCAGATTCTTATTAGGTGCAAGTTTCCTGGGAAAAACTGACAATAAAAAAAAAAAATTAAAAAAGCAGAACCCTATGAATAGAAAAAGCTGAATTAAGCACTCACTTCAGTAAAGTACTGTGCCAACAAAGGAAAATGGCAGTATAAAAGTTAACTTTTTCATAATGGAAATAAAAAAAATCTCTGCTGTTAATGAGAACTTTTAATGCTTCATTTTGTAAACAGCCTTGCCACTTTTCCCTTTTGTGACATAAAATTTATTGCCATCAAGAGCCAAATTTTAAGCTTCCACAATAATTATATTCCTGGAAAGTCTGAATAGGTAAGAGATACCAGGAAAGTCATTTTATACATTAACCTTTATAGGTTAAACCTGAGCTAAACATCACACTAATAAGAACTGTTTATGATCAAGTAACTTTATGAATCTGAAAATGACAAGTCATTCATTAAGCAATTTAGTACACTTACTGCAAAATAGGGATGTAATTTTATTCCCTCAATACCATCATCATTACAGCCTAGACGATCTTTTGGATCCCTGCATAGAAGCCCTGATATAAAGTCAGTGACATCTGTGCATAGCCCAGGTGGAAACACAAGCTTAGTTTGCCTAGAAAAGAAAAAAAGTCCTCTCAGAACATAACACATAATTATAGATTAAGAAGGGAAAGAAGCAGCTTTTGGATAGTTAAATTACAGTAGTTAAGCTAAGATGATTTAAACTCAAGTGTGGATATCAGGTTTTAGTAGTATTCAATTAGTTTTTGTAATAGTAAATTAGCACAAATTATTTGCTGATATTATACCTTCATAAAGAAATAACAGGTTGTAGAAAGTCAATTTCTACAAATAAAGGAACAGGATTTCTCCTGTTAAAATTAAGATTACAACAGAATAAATAATGATTTACAGAAACAGTTTGGAATTCAGAAAGAAAAATTTAACTTGGCATAATTCAGTATAGTATCCACACTATACTAGAATGAAGATTCCATGCCATGGCACTAGGACATTTTTTTTTTTTTATTTGATATGGAAAGTGTGCAAATCATACTACCAACATAACATGAAAGAACCAGATATTAACATCTAGGGAATCAACATTCCAGGCTAATCTAAATTTAGTTTTAACCCAATGGCTTAAAATATGGCAACATGTTTCATTTACAGAATTTAGTAAAAAAAGGGGGGGGGGATTTGCTATATGGATAGTTTGGACTTTGCATTGTTAATATTGTAACCAAAAAATTTCTGGATGCACTGAGGACAATAGCTGTCTGAGAGGATTAAGACATACTTCTCCCACAAAAATGGATTGGACAAGGTTTGAAATGACAAGTGTTTTGTCTGTAATCCACAGTAGATTTCTGCTTTTACCTGATGAGATCATTTATCACATCATTTTATATGGTCAAGCAAATACTGCTTGAGTGCCATATTACCAACTGTTTATTGCTAAATTATATAATCCAACCATTTTTGTTCTAATATTCTTGGAGAAACATTCAAGAAAGGAACTATCTTAGTATAGTAGGCTAAGACAAGGAACTAACTTTGAGCAAATTAAGTTTTCTGCAAACTAATTCATAAGGATTTATTTCACTTAAATGGAAAGTGATTTTCAATTAGCAATAGCAAACAGTTTGCTATTGCTAATGCAGATTTGAAAAGAAACAACACTTCATCCTATCAACTAAATGGCCCACTTAGATCCCACATTTGTACATCTTTCAGATTAAATTGAAATCTAAAATTCTAAAAGTAATGGAAAAAAAGATCATTCACACATAAGTATCAGCTGGTAAATTATGAAGATCCAGGAAATGTTGGCCAAGGCTGCACTACAGAGTCAGTCTGACCTACACTATCATACCATTAAAAAACAGTACGATGATGGGTCAACCTGTTCCTTGTGTTTCTGTGAAACATTAGGGCTGGGTAAGAGAGCATTTATTATGTTAATGTAGTTTTTTTTCCCCCAGTACAGATGCTTGGGAGGGATACATACATATTTTTGGCTGTACAAATTGTTCAGCAGGAGAGTGGGCATTCATTTTCAAACTGAAGGAGTGGTTTCAGCCAAATGCTGAATCTACATTGCATTGTCTTAAGTTATGATACAAATAAATTTTTAACATACAAAAGTGACAACAAGTTCAAGCTTACCGTCTTGATCGAAAAGGTGATCTTCCACAGTGAAGGACATATGTTACTACACCAAGGCTCCACCAATCAACACCCTGAAGAGAAAATATTGCAGAAATTTACTAATTCATAATAAGCATAACTGAATTAACTACAGGATCTAAACTAAATAAGAAAGTTAGTGTTAGTCATAGTGGAAGGAAGCCACAGGCTGCACAAGCCAAAAAAAAAATCCCTCCTTAAACTATCCAGTTGACTTGAATTTCTTTATCAATCACCTGCAAAGGCAATTTCAGTAATCAAAAGATTCACTGGATAAAAGAAAACTTCCTACAATCTAGTCCAAATCTCTTCCCCAGTAATTTGAGTTTGACCCTTGTTCTGGATTTTTTTTTTACAACAAAAAGCTAATGCAGTCTTAAAATTATAACCTTATAAAATTATAAGCTAATGCAGTGGGATTATAACCTTTCTATCTTTACAAGATGTTGTTGGATAAATTATCCATAGGACACCATGGAATTTCCACCTTTTTACACTTAGAAAAGTTCTTTGCCTGTATTGTAACTTCCAAATCCTTTTTCTTCCTTTATCTTTAATTCAACCCCACCAAGTTGGTTAGTTATTTTAGGGATGCTGTTTCTCAAGTGCAACACTTTACATTCTGCTGCACAGTTTTAGACAAAGTTTTAAAGAGAAGTAACTTCATAAAAATGAATTGTCTTAAATCAGCAGGTGGCATAAGGCTCTGCAAAGTGTATATAATGTTCTTCCTGTCCAGCTTCCTAAATGTACAAAGTTTTACATCAGTAGTTTTAAAAGTGATGTGTTTGTACAAAAAGCATAATTTGCTGATGCACTCCAAAATATCAGCTGTTGGCCTTCCATTTTTGTACTGCTATGTTTTCCATGATGTAAACACATTTGGCTGCCATACTACTACAGTATGTTTAGTACATAAAATAGGTTGTCTATATTATGTTAATAGCAACAAGCTATTTTACAAAATAGTCATATCCATAAGTACATTCAATGGTTTTATGAACAATTACCTTATACACTATTTTTGAAAAAAAAATAGCAACATTAGTTGCTATTTGTTTCAAAAATAGTGTATAAAAAACATTTAAATATCATTAAAATGCATTTAACAAGTATTGTTATTCATTAGGATACTGTAAGCATAATTTAAAATAAAAAACTTAAGTTTTCAGAATAAAATTAGTGGGCCTGTCAGACCCTTGTGCCATTGTTTATGATCAGGGGTATCAACCACTGCTGGGTTAAAAATTGTATGAAAAAAAATGCTAAAGGTATCTTCAATAGTTACTTATAGATCCTGAATGAATATAGCAGCCTTGCCAGAATTAGAAAAACTATAGAATTATGCAAATTAAGCTTGTGGTACAATGAATTGGTTATGACTTTCGTGTTTTCAGTTATGCAACAGAAGGACAAGTAACAGATTGCATGCAGCTATTATTATATCCAAAAGCTTATATACAGAGCTGAGTGTACTTACATAACTGTATTTTTCATGAGCAATTATTTCAGGAGCCATATAAGGTATAGTTCCAACATGACCTTCTGTTTTCTCATTCTGAAAGTTGAAATTGTTATCATGAAATATGCAACAACTCCAAATACCAAATTCTAGAGCAGTTTATAACACCCAAATGCCAATTCTTTAAGGAGCAGATTATTCATTTAATATCATTTTTTATTGGCTATGACTTAGAATAGACAAGTAACACTTCTCTCCAGTTACTGGATCTGAAAATATCTAGTAACTATCATCACTGGCCAAAGCTTTGCAAAACTTCACCTATTTGTACCACTTTTTCGGGTGACATCATTCAAAGAGTAGTTATGTTAACAGTGGTAACACTGGCATTAGAAATACAAAGGAGAATCAATTTTTCTAACAAACATTGTTGAAATTAAACCAAAGTTAATACTATTAACCTTTATGCATTTTTGAAGGTTAATTGTAGGAATGTTTCTGCTAGAGCAGCTCTGGAGTGAATTTCAGTGCAAGAAAAAAAAAAATTCACAAATGAAAACTTCATACTTTAAATATATTAGTTTGTGCTTTTTGACCTGATTACTCAATGGTAGCAAAATTGTCATTTTGGACCAGAAAACATCAAATATTAAATTTGTAGAAAAAACCCTTTAAAATAAAAAAATGTTTAGGCATATATACACACACACACACACACAATGTACCCATTGCCTTCACTATGTCTGTCTGTCTATTTGCACATAACTGTACTCCCAGTAACATTCATTTTCATGAAATTTTAAATCACTCTTGTAGAAATACTTCTTGGCTTATCTAAATTTCATTAAAGTTGGACTAACAGAAATCCAGCAATTGTTTTTCATACATATCACAAACTATCCATATGCATATATTGTAGCTGAAGCACTGGATATTATATCCATTTCTGTGCACTGATTGGTGGAATGAATGGGCAATGTGGCAGATGCACAGAAATGAAAATGTTTTGTTTATTCATAAGTTTTTTTTTCCTTTTTTTGTTACAAGTCAATTATTACTGCAGTGCCTGAAATGTAACACACTGTAAATTAACTTCTTTAATATAGTGAAGTCTTCAATATCCATTTATCATATAATTCAGTTTTTAGGTATAAATTCTGGAGAACTGGCTTTTTTAAATGGCACACAATGATTGATTTTCATACTGCTTTCTATTAAAGCATCTACTATTAAATAGTAACACACTGAAAGCAGGACCTATCTTAGGGCTAGGCAAATCAGGTATGTGCCTAGAATCAATATTTCCAGGGAGGTTTGTAAATGGCAAAAGAGCCAAAAATCAGTGATATCCAGTAGCATAATGTTGAGCACGAGTGCTTGTGTTCCTTATAAAATATACTTTTAAATTGTAATGTAGCTTCTAGCAAAAATGCACGTGCCACTGATATATATACAAATCTGAACATATCTTTCCTTAGAAATATATGCAGATTTATTTGCTTTACATTTTTATATCAATTATGTAATCCTAAATTTTCTAAGGGCGTCATGCTGCTTTTTTTTAAGTAGCAAGGTGTAGGGTCCCCAGAAAATATTTTTCCTAGGGATCAAATACTCCAAAGATTTGGTTATTTGTATATGGCCTGCATATCCTCAAGTTAGGCCCTGACTGGAAGATTTAAGTAATAAACTGTAACTAAAACACTATTTATGAGAGATGGTGGATAAGTCCTGCAAGTAATTTTTTTTGCCAAAATCTAAGTCGAATGGGCTGATAATAGGAACTACCTTTTGCTAATTTATGTAATGCACATCTGACTTTAATCTGATCCTGAAAACCAACCATCATTCTCAAAACATAGAAAGGAAAAACTAGGATGCAGACATTCTTTTATCAAGGACCAGAAGTAGGCATCTTCACTGATTGCTATCAAAGAAGCAAATTTCCTTACACATACAAGGAAAGCAATAAAAAAAAATCTGAACTTAGCTAGGATGTTTCAACCTCTGTTTAATTAGTGAATAAGTTACTAAAGAAATGAAACTATTAAGCAGTTATCCTCTACATGCATTCTTGAAATTTGAAAGTTAATGCAAATATAACAACATCAACTTCCCCCATCTACATTTTTCAAGTAGTAAAAACTTGAATGCCTCAAATAAGTGATTTAGAAGTGAAGTTTCCATACCAATGGAAACTTCAAATTTTACCTACTCCAGTCAAAGACATTAATGCTCAAACATAATTTAGAAAGTGGAAGCAGACCAAGTTGCCAAGCTCATCAACTAGTGATGCTCTAGAACTTTTTCTAGATGAATCTGAAGTATAACAATTTGGAAGACATGTAATATAGAAACTCTGTTCTGACAAGTTTCTTCACAGATATTCCAATTTCTAAAATTGGAAGTGCAGCTAGCAAAACATAGTAATGACTAATTAACCACTGTGCTAATTACACAAATCTAGAAAACAGCAACTCCAACCCATCCTTAAACTGTTCCTATCAGGCATAGGAATATTTGCCTAGTTCTACAGGAAAAGTTACATGGCTTGATTATGCCTAAGAAAGCTAAGCATTGTGTTGTTTTTTTTATGATTGATATTTTGCACATTTTTATCCATTAAGAATGTGACACTAACTCCATGTTTTAAAAGCAATGATGACTAATGTAGAGTTTCTCTACATCTTCAGGATATAAGTGCTCATCATTAATCTAATTTTAGTTAAATCCTTCATAATTAAGTTAATTTACAGTCTGATCCAAACAGTTTAAGTGAGTACATACCAAGATACTCTTACAGGAACACTTAGTATTAGATTGATAAAATGATACAAGAAAACACTGATACCTTGAAGAACAGGCTTCTTATTATAAATTAAGATAGTTTAGCTTCAAGTTCTGCATTCTGTAATAAACCACAGTTTAAGCTGTCATGTTAACTACTTTTGTAAATTTGGCCTATGAAGTCTCCAAGAAGGGCTATAACATTTATCAAATTATTCCATATAGCTCCATTATAGGGATTCCATAATTAAGTAGCAAAACATGTTCAAGCAATTTAATAACCGAGTACAATCATTCTTTTTTCTGACCAAGAGAGAAAAAAATCCCAGTTGCAAAATTGTTAAATCATACCTCATCAGGTAAGAAGAGGTGACTTAGGCTGTAATCGATGAGGACTATGTGGCCATCATCCCCGATGAGGATATTGCTCAACTTCACATCCCGATGAATTATGCACATCTATAATTTAAAAGATTTTTAAATTCATATTCTTTTACTTAGCAAGTTTAAAGTTTGCCAACAATGAGTATTCAAACTTAAGGAGCCCATAATTAACACTGTTATAAAAAGATAATTCTTAGGACAGGAGATAATACAGAGCATCCACACTAAAACAATTTATAAGTAAAACTGAATTTTGTTCTTAAAAAGTTTAAAAGCAATTCTTTAGTATAGTAGCTCTTGAAAACAAGATTAGTTAGTGCAAATGCACTAACTTATACATTAGTTAAACTATTTATGTAACCTGAGGCTTTAGCCCTAAACTATACTGTAATCTAAATTACTCCACACAATCAGGCATGTCTCACATTGTGGATTTATACTCTGCAACTGGGTTGTCGTCGTTGCAACACCAGGGTACTGGCCCACCCACTGATGAGCCAATAAGCTCCAAAATGATGCCATATGGGTGATGGTATCTTCTGAGAAGTAACAATAGTCTTCTCCTATGGTTAAGTGTTACTTATTCAAGGTAGTGCAATACATGTGAAGGTATTCACAATGAGATATTTAATGATGCCAATTTGACTAATTATGTAGTTTGCTATGTACAGAAATGATGCAAATGCATCAACTTGTACAAAGTTAAATTTATTAAATTGTGAAAAAATAACTTGCACATACTGTATTTCAGCTGAAATTTAATTATACTATATAGTACTTAGGATTTAAGCCTTTAAAATGACAAATTTTGAAGTATGTTGTATTTTATTAAAATTTAAGTAAAATAGAAATTTCTTCTGAAACTTAGAATAGTATAGACTATTTCAATAGGTGTTATTTTTATTGATATTACTTAATTCATTTTAATCTACCCATACTTACGCCTGGTTCTCAGTGAGATTTCTATTGCATATTAATTACTAATTCAAGATCTGTGGCTATAACTCCATCAACCATCCTAATTATACAGAATTGAGTAAGTTTTTTGACATGACATTAAAGTTAATTACATTGTGTATGCAGGTCTGATAAATGACCTAGTGCTGGTGTTACTAGGTCTCAAACTCTCGTGGTGAAAAAAAGAGCTTGGTCAGACAGACCTTTCTGAAAAATGTTAATTTATTGCGTGTTAGTTAATCCTTCAGTGTTTGTGGCCAAACCATCCTTAATCTCCAGAAATGGAGTGCTTTCTCAGCAAAAAAAAAAAAAAAAAAAAACTGAGAAAAGGGTTAGATGCCATTGACAATATTTTCAGCCTTATAAACAAGGCATGGTTTTTCTAAGATAAGGAAGTATGGAATGCAAGTCATAACACAAATGTCAATCTTATGAAAATTAAAGATTTAATTATGGTTAATTAAAAATTGTCATAACTGAATCAACCATTTCCAAAACATCTAATCAAAGAATTCCATTAAGTCTTTACCACAACTATATAAATTTAATAAATAGTTACATTTAATAAGCATTGACTATAGTCTTATGGAGTCTTTGGAAGACTAAGTGTAAATGGTATGTGCATACTGAATTTCCATGCACTTTACTTTATAAAGATTAAAATGAAGAGACCAACGTTTTGCATCAAGTTTTTTTGTAAAGTAGAAAAAGCTGTTTCATTGACAATGAAATTTAAAAAATTATTTTTAATGAAAAGCACATTATACTGTTAAGTACATTGTTACTGTGATCCAATTTGCATATTCTAAGCAGTATCAAGGAACAAAGAAAACTGGGGTCTGTCACACCAGGAACCAGTATTTTTCATGACTGGTCTGCTAGTACTGGCAGATTAATGTAATCAAGCAAATCAATGACAGATTGTCATACAGCATAAATTTTACTTTATAATAAATAATGATGCCATCAGCAAAGTCCCATTGTTTAGTATAGACAGTTTACTAAAAGTAAGGGGAATTAGCTGTTCCTGCATTCAGAATCCAATTGTCATCACAAAATGAAAGGGATTAATGAGCCATTCTAAAGAGATGAAATAGGAAAGAATTCATTTCAGTTCTTGAACTTATTCAAACTTAATTAAAGCTATACTAAATGGGGGGGAAAGAGCTTTATAACCCTAAATACTATTCAATAAACTAAACAAAACTAAGTTAGCCACAGTAAGTATCCTCATTGAAGTGATTCACTCTCCAAAGTTCACTGGAATGAGAGTTTAAAACTAAGGATTGGATATATTCATACGAATACTATGCAGATCTAAAGAAGTAATACAAGCTTACTCCAACAAGTTTATATAATTAGTTCAAGTAGGCTCTTAAAGATGGATAAGAGATTAGCATTTAAGAATCTATAACAAAGAATCAGAGCAAAAAAAAAAGTTAGTTCTTTACTGTTTTAAATTTCATACTTGGTAGATATTACTTACATTGTGCAATTCATCTAATGCACAAACCAACTCAGCAATATAAAACCGAGCAACATCTTCTGCAAAGTTCCCCACAGTCTTCCAGCGAGAATAAAGGGTTCCTCCACTGGCATAATCTAAACAAGAAATTAAATATTGTATTCTTCACAGCATTTTATTAAGGAAAACTTTACCCTGATTGCAATAAATGGACAATATTTTTGTAAAATATTCATTCATAGTTTTATATAGGAGGAGTCTCTTTTGAATGTCTCCGATTTGAAAAGCTGGTTAAAATTCATGTGTTATACATACGGAAACATAATGGGAGCCAGTAGAGGGGATGTGGTGAAGTTTCATTGTTTTCAAACGTGCTGCGACTGCTGTCGTTTGTGTAAATGGCAAAAGTGAAGCACAAGCAGTGGTGTGGCTTGCAGAGAGCAAATCTGTTGTCATGGTTAAAAAGGCAATTTAGATGTGTGTTAAACAAAAGATACACCTGACCCAAAGTCTATACAGAGATGGTATAGGAGATTATTGAACACCAGCAGCATACAGAAGCAACATGGACAAGGTTATTAAAGCATCTCAGAAGAGTATATGCTGAACAGGTATATGCTGCCTTTGTTTGCAGCCAATGGAAATCAATCAGGCACACATCAAGGGAATTGATCATACCCCATGCAACTCTACACAGGGTCATACACAAGTTAGTTTGCAACAATAAATTGCAAATAGTTCCAAGGAATCAAGCTGTGTGACAAAAAACACAGCAACAAAACTTCACTATTGATATTCTTGACTGCATCAACCAATACCATGATTTCTTGAGTATGTTTTTCAAAGAGGCAACATTTCACTTTTTGGAAAAAGTGAATCAACAATGTTAGAATATGGGGTTCCAAAACCCTGCACTGTATTCAAGAGCACATTAGAGACAGCCCAAAACTGAATGTGTTGTCTCATGAAGGAGATGATAATCAAATTGTTCTTGAGAGATACCATTACAGGAGTCACATACCTAGACATGCTGAAACAACACACATTTCCTTAGATTGCACACCTACAGCTCAACAATCTTTCAGCAAGATGGAACACACCTCTCTGGAGGTTGTAAGAATGCACTGCACATGTTCCTGGACTGTAAATCTGACATGGTGGGCCAATACCATGGCCCCCTCATTTGCCTGACATAACTTAGATTTTTCTCATCTTTTGGGGCTGTGTGAAAGACATGGTTTATTCCACCAAAGTGTCTAACATTGTAAAAAACCTTACATGCATTGTGCAAGCAACTGCCACCATCAGTGCAGATATGCCAACCAGGCTAAGTGCCTGCCTGGCAACCCAAAGGGTGCAAGGTCGATTCCCGCCTTGGATATCACGATGGTGCCGTACTGTCCGGTTGGATCTCACAGCCAAGATACACGAAGTAGGAAAAAACTGGTTCCTTTGTGTATTGATCACATCATACAATAAAAAAAAGTGCAGATATATTGGAGTGAACCTGGTCTAAAATAGAGTATCATTTGGACAATATTTCATTGCACCAAAGGAGCACATGGAGAAGTCTGTTGACTTTATTATAAACAGAGTTTTCTTTCTCAATAAAAGTAAAGATTTCCTAGTGCACTGGATTTTCTTTTGTGAGACATTTAAAAGTCAGGGACATTCAAAAGGGACACCCTGTATAGTTTAAGTGCATATAGTATAATTTTCAGTGATTACTAAGCATCTTGCCTACTCAGATTCAGAAGACATTCCTAGGAACACATGGCAATTCCAATGCTTGGCTCAAGTAAATTTAGGGAATGCCTCAATGCTATGTGGCTTGAGTTACTATACCAGTAACTACAGTATAGTAATACTCTTCCATGTATTAATAGGAAATACAAAATAGGTTTGTTGCAGAGCCAAATTTGCCTTTAGTTGCTTTGGTATTGCATTACTCTAAAATGCAACTTCCTAGGCTATATAGTCTGAATAGTAGAATACATTTTCAATATACTTCTCCATTGGGGCAGTACATACTAAGGCAATTTACAAAGCTCCACCACAATACAATCAACACACAAAATAGCAAACCTAGTTGCTCATTGCTTTATATACATAAAGACTATGACCAACTTGTATGTTTCATAGCAAATGCTACACTTGTGTACAGCACCAACAAGTAATGTAACACGCATGAAACTAAAGTGCTATTTAAAGCTGAAATTTTAAATTATGTAGCATTCTGAGAATGCTTCATTACAAAAATCCATTTAATATATCTTGAGTCATGTTTAAGACAGTTGTTTGGTAACTTAATGTGCACACATCAAAAATGTTAATGAGACACTGAGGTCTCATTTTTAGGCTATTGTATTTGGGCTGAAATTTGTATGAATTTAAAAATCTTAAGATAAAAATGACACTCAATCCAACTTTGATTTTAATAAAATCATTCGTGGTGGCTTAAATAAGCCTCCAGAAATGCCAAATATAAGAATTGTTACTCAAGGACTTAAAAGTTGGGGGACATTCAAGAGGGACACCCTGTATTATTAATAATACATCAGATTAGTTGTTAGAAGTTACAGACATGAAGTTAACAGGCACTGTTTTAAAAGCACGTTCAAATATATCTAAAGCTTGACACCAAATGTGTTGTGCTTTTATCTACATTTACTCTAGTTGTGAAACTAGAGTAAATGTAGATAAAAATGACACTTCACAATATGTTAAACTTGAAGTGTAGGGAGGCTTCTCAAGACCACATCTGCTATGACAGTTGTTTGGATGCTACAGGCTGGTTTGCAGACCAGATTAGAGTGGGGGGGGGGATTAGGGAGTTGGCCCTCAATTCAAGGAGCCCAGCTAAGAACTTGTTTTAAGTAATTAAATTCATTTTTAATAACTGCAAAAAAAATCTAAACTTCAAATAATAAAAAAATGATTACTAACAAAACAAGGGGACTCCACCATACACTTTTGACTGGGGCCCACATTAGTTCAACTTTTTTGGACATTTAACACTGCTTGACCAAATAGTCATCTTTAAACTTAAAAAAAAAAGGAGCTTATTCCCATTTTTATAACTTAAGAGTTTCATTAAGTTAATGGAAAGAGAACTGAACTGACATCCTCAGTATACAGAAAGAATTGAAAGTCAGCTCCTTTGGTAGGATCCAACTCATTACTTGAGTTCAGCTTCTGTTATTTGTTCAGTATCAAAATGCATCAGCAAAAGTAGATTCTTGGAAAAGAATACCACATTGGTAATCTAAAATCTACATTCTAGGCCTTCATTTTCATAGTTAGCTTTTGCTATTTTATTTTTGGTGAAGCAAGTGTTCTTCTCAAATATGCAGCTATAATGTGAGATTCACAGCTGTCAATCATATTAGCAAGAGTTGTCAACTGTCACAATTGATAATGTGAGACTGACAAAGGAGCAATCATTTTACCAAACCAGTTAAGGTCACTAATCTTTTAGTCCTCAAAACCTCCCTATATTTTAATTATTACACTGTCAGGTCTTACACTAATGGGGTGTATTACCTATAAACCAAGAGATCTATAAAACAGATATTTTGTCAATTTGACTCACATGAGATTAATGGATCCTATAACTAACTGACTGCCAAAATAGCTGGCATTTTTTGGCAGTCAGTTTGGCTTCAGTGCTGAAAATTATAGCGTCTGGAGACTGCACCTATGAGGTGATCTGACTGAGGTGCTTAGACTATGTACATGAAGGAACATAAAATTCAAGGCTCGTTACAACAGAATGGACATGTGGAGGTTTGCCTTAGCATTCAAAAAACCAAGAAAGTGGGTGGTTAACTGTTGTAAAAAAAAAAAAAACTTCCATCTGTTGTAGAATTGGAGTTTGAATAAATTCAAGGAAAACCAACTATGGTATAAACCAGGGGATGAGGTGGGAAGCTTTTCTTTTTTGCTGTTGCTGTATAAGCTGGATTTCTTGCATCATTTGCCACTACTAATGCTAACTTGTATATTGTTTCATAGCTCTTATACCAAAGTCTTCAATTTACTTTATCCTTCAAAAGTAAGACAAGCATTAATATTTATGAATATAATAATTAAAAATTCCTAATATATATATACACACACACACACACACACACTAACTCAGATACTTACCCATAACAAAATGTACATGCTTCTCACAAAAGAAGCTATAGTGCATGTTTATTAGGAATGGTGTTCCCTTTATTTCTAAGAAGGCTTCTTGCTCCATTAAGGCCTGCTTATGCCTCCATTTTGTGGAAAGAATGGATTTCTTTTCCACAACTTTCATGGCATATTTCTCATCTTTATCTGGGTCGCTAAGTTTCTCAACAAGATATACTTTTCCACATCCTGCAATTAAAGATTTAATATTTAGATAAATTAAATCTAACTAATTATATAGTAACCTAAACTTTTTTACTTTTCACTAAAAATAATATTCTAGTCTGTAGATCAGGGGCTTCGACCTCCGAAATTTTTGCATGGACCACGAAGTGTGCATACATTAGACTAGTGGCATACCTGGAAGGAAGATTTTGATTAGAAAATACTGTACGCTACACTGCATTCACAATGAAATTTAGACAATTGCATAATTGTACATTTGGAGTACTGCAAATGTTATTGAACAATTCTTTTTCTGTAAGAATTTGTTTAAACATAATTAAAAATTATCTGGTTGCATCTTGCTAGACAAAACAGTCTGAAGAGAGGTCAGAGTCTGCTCTTGATTGGATGCTGAGGGGGGGGAGGTCCCAGGAGCCAACATTCAGTTGACTCAAAGGATGTCTCTCCCGTCAAAGAACAGAGATCCTAATCAATGATTTAACTCTTCTAATAACCAAACTATCCCTGCTGAATTATTTACAATAGCCTAGTGGGCATTAAGAAAAAGATTTGTTCTATAAGCTTTACCTCCTCGAATCATTTTGTCAAGACTAATCTCATAAGTTATATTTTAAGAAATTAACCCTTCCCTGCATTCAGTATTTCCATCTATGCAGTGGGGGCCAATGTTTCCCTTCCCATGAAAAGGGCAAAACTTAAGGTTCTTTAGAAAAGAGCAAAATCATCCACAAGTTGGTCTAAACAAGTGGTTTGCAAAAAATGTTCCAGGAGGTTCCCACTAAATTCTATCATGGCATCTCCTTAGATTTACATAGGTATATTATTGCAAACTATAAAATATAACTAATAAACTCAATTAAAATCAAATTAAATTGCCAAAGAAAGAAACCATCCCACAATTCCTTAATTAGTTTACTATCTTATAGTAGTAAACTGTAATTATGTAAAATAAATGTTTTTCCATACTATTTTTTTTTGATTCTCAAGGACTATTATATACAGGTACTTTTTTTTTAAGAACCAATAGTGCTTAGTACCGTGCATGGGTTGAAGGCAGAAGATACTTCTTGACATTAGACTAACTTCTGTTGATTGTAATTTTCAGGAAAACAGAAATTGAATGAATAAATGAGGAAGAAAAGTTGGTTCTGTGAGTTTGAACTTGGGAGGAGGGGGGGGAGAGAGATCAATAGCACAGAATCTAATGTAGAGTTCCCAACAAAATAAAATATGGGTGTTTCCCAATAAATTTTTTTTTTTTGCATAAGAACTAGAAAGTTAACAGCAGGGATTCACAAAAAAATAATGCAAACGTTGCAAAATTACATCCAACATAATAGCAGGTTTTCCCCACAGAAAAGCTCAAAAATACTGCATTATGTGCATTTATAAATAGGCAGTCTAAATTAAATTATTAAAATGGAGTATAATGAAAGAATTGTCATAAACAGTGTTATTTATTGTAATATTTATACAAGCACAAATCTTATTAAAAAGAAAAACTAAATACAAATTCAAAAATTCTGGTAACAAAAATTGCGATATTTTATTTTTATAATATTTAATGAGATTTGATATTGTTTTTTTTTATCTGTGAATCTATATTTACCATAGCAATGCAGAGTATTTTCTAAATGGTACATCAGAAATTTCATTAATTTAAAAATATATAAAATAATAAGTGGCAGGCTGTTTATTCTATATATTTTGAAAGTAACTGTGGACCAGATTATGCATGTTTGTGGGCCGGAGGTTGCCCACCCCTGCTATAGACAAATAGAGCTCTTTTGCAAAAATGATCTGCCAATGTAAGTCAGAGGCAACTACAGTATTGCAATAGCCTGCGTGGGCTAACAATATGGAATGCATTTAACAGCTCATGGAGTCTGGCTCAGCTACTTCAGGTTGGTTTTGAAAGACTAAGTTGCAAACAGGGCAATTGCCCCAAGCATAGCATTTAAAAAATGTTACTGCTTAACTAAATACTGAAAAGTTGATAAGCATGACTTGCATTTTGTATTATTCCATTATAAATTTAATAAAATCAGTTTCATGAAGACTAGTCAAGCAATTTTATTTTTCCCCAGGCATAGCAATACCCAGTTACAGCTCTACTATTTGCTATTTAGAAATAAGAGTCAAATGAAACTTGTAATGTCAGTATTCTGATCATGGAGACAAAAAAAAAACACTAAACCATGTGCTTAGTACCAAATATGAGACAAAAATATCAAAAGAAATCATTGTCGCTAACATGGTAGTTTGCATGACCTTGATGGAGATCCACTTGTCTGGTGAGGTTGAGTTTGATCCTTTCTATAACTGGAGAAATTTCTAGTCTTTAACTGAATCTGTTAAAGTATATTATTATAAAATATACAAGGGAAAAGGCCTCATAAGTTAGTGCAAAAACATGTTTTAATTGTAGCCATCTACCAGAGTAGTTAAACTGACATTTTAATTATATCTCATTGTGAATGCCTTCACAATGAGTTGCCATGGTATTGTACTACCTCGAATAAGTAACTTTACCAATGGAGAAGACTGCTGTTACTTATTCTTCGCAGATACCACCACCACCCAGACGGCACAGTTTCAAAGCTTTTTGGCTTCTCCATTGGTGAATTGTTACTTATTCAAGGTAGTACAATACAGTGGAAACTCATTGTGAAGGCATTCACAATATGAGATAATTAAAATGATGCCAGTTTAACTACTTTGGTAGATGGCTACAATTAAAAATGATGCTTTGCATAAACCTATACATTGTATATTATTATTCATATGGTACAAGGAAGCCCAAGGCTTACGCTGGCACCAGCCAAAAAACAAAGAGAAAAAATGAATTAGAAAGGAATCACCAAGAAAGAATGATACTCAGGACAAATATTTAGGTGTGTGGCACTTTAAAGTTCTTTGAAAATGTCAACATGCTTCCAATGCATTATAATGGTTGGCATATCACCTCACAACTAAATGAGGTGATATGCAATTCAAAAATTGTGGCTTAAATGGTTTGAAATGTGTAATTCAATGCAGCCAACTGTGCCACTTAAATTTGAAGAAAATCAAGTAAACTTTACAGGAGAAAAAAAAAACACTAAAAAGGATTTGCAGTTGATTTTAACAAACTGTTTCAAATTGTGTTCCTCAAACTGCAGACCTAGAAACAATTCCTATAGACAACAAGTTTCAAATAAAATAACTTTGTATTTAGAACAGCCCCAGGGTCCACACACACCTAATAAGATGATTTATATATCAACCCCAGGGGCTCACATATGGGGAGTATGGGCTTGGCACACCCGGGGTCCTGAGCTGGATATCATCATTCTTCTCTTTCTTGGTGATTCCCTTCTATCTCTTGTTTCCTCTTGGGATAATTCAGAATTTTTTTTTTTTGCTGGTGCAGCAAAAGCCTCAGACTTGCTTGCACCATATGGCTAATAATAATACATACTCTTCAAATTCTAAAGAATCTTACTGGCACCATAAAAAAACCCATATGCTCTAATCAAAACTTGTTTTTCATCATGCCAATGATGACCTAAATTTGACAAAACATAGCTAATTACTAAAATAACTCTATAATATGGGTACACCTCCAGAGGAGGTGGCTTCTTTTGCTTGAATCTGTCCCAAATTATTGGCATAAACTAACCTAACATTTTTTCACTAGCCAAAAATGAGTCTTAAAAAAAAAAAAGTTTAAAAACCCACAATCCTGAATTTGGCCATGCACACAATGCAGTGACAAGGTGTACCCATAATCTGGAGTTCAGCCGATTTTTTGACCTAAGAATCTGCATAAAACTTTCTTTAACATTAAGCAAACCAGGCTTAAAAAAAAAACCATAATTCACATAAATAGTTTCTGTTCTAAAATTTTCTGTCACTTTATCCAATGATTTACTTGTAGAATACTTGAGCATTAGATTATTATTTTCATCAAGGGCTCACATCTTGAGTATGGGCTTGGCACACCCAGGGTCCCGAGCTGGATATCATTCTTTCTTGGTTATTTACCCCAGGGGCTCTCATCTGGTGAGTATGGGCTTGGCATACCCAGGATCCTGAGCTGGATATCATCATTCTTCTCTTTTTCTTTCTTGGTGATTTTCTCTCTCTCTCTCTCTCTCTCTCTCTCTCTCTAGGTAAATCAATTTTTTTTTTTTTTGTGTTTGGTGCAGCATAAGCCTCAGGCTTCCTTGCACCATATGGCTAATAATAATAATAATAATAATAATAATAATAATAATTCCCTTGTACCTCAGGCGCATTATAGCCATGGTAGCTTATGCGCCTTTAAACTCCCATAACAACAACAACCTTGTGCCTCTCTCTCTCTCTCAGGGTGATTCATTTTTTTTTTTTTTTGCCTCGTGAAGCATAAGCCGCAGGCTTCCTTGCACCATATGGCTAATAATTTTTTAGTAGTTTCCAAATCAAATACAATTCTAACAACGATACGACGAAGTAGGAAAGCAGCTTACCGCTCAATTCTGCTATTGGGCCGAACTTCACAAATGTACTTCCATTTGTGATTGTCGAACAAGGTTCAATGAAATGTTTTTTTTGTTTGGCCCATGCTGTATAAGCTTGCTTTCTTTCATCATATGCCACTACTAATGCTAATTACATTTTTCCCCTCATGTAATTCTTTTTAGCTTATACTCCTATGAATGAATCGCCATATTCAAAAATAGCAGACGACAGAGCAGCAATGGTAAACGAGAATTCTAAAGACGACCGTCAAGATAGAACTTCTCACTAAAGATGTTTCTGAATCATATCAACGCTATCAAATGAAGTTTATTAGCTTTACCGAAATAATATTTAAAGAGAATAATAACTCTTCCCTATAAAAGTTTTTATCCCATCAACACTCCGTTTAATTTCTCACCTACTATCTCCAGAAGACACTGATTAGAAAAACACTAAATGCCCGGTTCGAGATTAACGCTTAGGTATTAACAATGACAGAGTTCGGGGGGGGGGGGGGGGGATGGTGCTTATAAAGATTGTTTTCACTACTGTATTTAGTTTTTTTTTTCTGTTTTGACGTGGAATAACGAACTTAAATCAGTCTTCCTTGCAAGGCTAGTTCAACTAAAAACGTACAATAAACAATGCAATAAAAATAAATGTAGGAAACGATCAAATAAATATCGCACAACTTATTCATAAGCTAACTTTATAGTATTAGTAGTAATAGTGGCATGTGATGCAAGAAAGTAAGCGTATGAGCTTATGTAGCATCAGCCAAAGGAAATAAATTCTCACATACACACAGGGAGACTCAATTTTTTGGCTCGTGCAGCAAAAGCTTCAGGTTTCTCTGCACCATATGGCTAATAATTTATTTAAGCCATCAACTTACACACGACAGATCGAAGTTGATAGCTAAAGTAATTTCAAAGTGGAACTGGACAAACTTTTAGGGGGAATGGTTGTGTGAAAGCATATAGTGCAAGAAAGCATGTTTATAGGGCATCAGCCAAAAAAAAAGACCCATTTCACCCATCCATTCCCTCTAAAATGTATGTTCAGTTCCTCGAATTTATTTAAAATATCAACTTCCACAACTACAGATCGAAGTTTGTTCCAGCAATCAACTACCCGCTGACTAAAGGCAAATTTCCGCACATCTATTCTACAACTCTTTCCTCAATTTGAATTTATGCCCTTCAGGTTCATAATTTGAAAAAGGGGAAGAATCCCATCAGAATTGATCCTGCTCAACCCATTCAAGGTTTCTAGTCTCCAGACGCTACAATTTGCAGAACTTAAGCCTCTTGGTAAGAGCGCCACTTTGTGACTCTTCTCACTGAACTTGCCTTTAACTGTACTCGTTGCAGCAACTATTTCCTTCCTAAAATGAGGTCTCCAAAGCTGTATGCAGTACTCAAAGTTTGGTCTGACCATTGCCTTATACAAAAGGATAATCACCTCTTTTTCCCTACTAGCAAAATTCCTGTATATCATTGACAGTACCCCATGACCTGCTGTGGCAGCCTGTCTCCACTGCTCAATTACTTTCAGGTCTTTTCCATTCTCTACAACCCTAAGTGTAGTACCATGCATTTGGTACTAGTCTCTGGGTTACTTCTGCCCAAGAGAAATGTTTATCGGGAAATAAGCTATGAAAGGAAGTGGATTGTTTTATTTCAATGAATGATAGCACTACTATATTTCTTTTTAGTTGGCCGATAATTCTTTTTAATCTATACACTACAGTAGTTGGTCGATCTCAGGCAGAGGGAGTAAGGTTTCCCTCCGCGAGTCATTCCATGGTTTTCAGCCCTCACAACATGCAAATCGGCTCATGAACCGACACGTGTACAGACATAGCGGCACAAATGCGACTAAAACCCTACAATAACTAACATGGTCCAACACAAACTCATTTACTATAAATAAATAAATTCTGTTTATACTCCGGGACGACCAAATGTTCAGAGGAGTTCATAAGATAGAATACAAGAAACAGCACCGTATTCAGCAGTCACGGGCTTGAATCCCGATCACTCAAGGCAAGTGTACTTATGCACCCGCGCGCCTGACCACTACGGCGGCCTTAATATGCATGGAACTATTGCCATAAAACAAGCAGATCACTTTCCGTGAGAGTAAAGGATACAGCCAGCAGGTTTAGGAGGGGGGAGATACATGCAGAATATTAACTGATTCACGTAATTGGTATGATAAATTAAGTGATTTATACTAGCGCGATTAAACTTGGCAAGCATTTTTGCTAAATTTCTGTAAAGGGTACATATTCTTTTAGTCTCCAAAGCCATTAATAATCAAGTATATACATAATATTAACCTCAAGTGGGCCCAAGGATAAAATGATTAACCAGCGTTCCATTTTGATTTCTGTTGCAAACGCATTATTACTCAGACGGATTTAACGGCGGGCGCGCGCCCTGGGCCCCGACTTCTGAAGGGCCCACACAAAAGCCCAACAAATTAGTTGAACTAATGTTCAACTATTAGTTCAAAACTTTGTGATTATTATTAATTATATTATACATATATTATATTCAAATTTTATTGGAAATAAAACATTAATAGTACATAATATTTTTATTTATTTAAAATAAAAAATGGTTAACATGTATTTTTATTTTCCCTGTCTTTTTTTTAAGGGGCCCAATATTTTCTTCTGCGCTCGGGGCCTCAACTGACCTTAATCCGCTACTGTTATTACTGTATGTAGGAGAAAAGCAAACTATGCCAAAATTCCAAACATTAAACCCAGGGGCTCACATCTGATGAATATAGGCTTCGAACACCTAGGGTCCTAAGTCATTGTCTTTATTGGCGATTCACTTTACTTTTCTCTCTCGGAGTAATTCAGAATTTTTTCCTTTTATGGTTAGTGTAGCATAAGCCTCAGGCTTCTTGCACCATATGGCTAATAATAATTTCAAATGAACCCAGTAAATTAAATTTACTAATATCGAACACTAACTGGGGGGGGGGGGGGGAGAGCAGAATTGCGTATAACTTTTGCAGCTATACACAAAGTTAGAGTTTTTGAAGATTGTCACTAGATGGCAGCCTCGTAATACTGGCATTAAAAATACTTTAGTACCTTTTCGAAATTGGATTTTCGTAATAGACTATCTTTACGAATTAAAACTCCATATTCAATTTTAAAAAAAATCCAAATACTGAATTACTGCGTGTTATTTCCAGAAATCATTTTTGAGTTAAGTGCTTTTCTAAAATGCCAGTTTTTAATACAGTGAAACAAAAATGCGTCGCTAAAATTCCAGATGTAGATTAGTGTTCTGGATTTAGCGATATTCAACTTGTCTAACACAAGCGATAAGCCCCCCCCGCCTCCACAGACAAGAGGAAAGTAAAGTCGAACCAATCTGTTTTGCGAAAAGGGTGGTTCCGTCCAATAGAAGAACACTTTATTGTATACAGAAGGCACATTGCTCCCTTCACACCACATAAGCCAGGTAGTACGCGAGTATGAAAAGGCGACTGATATTGCACTTCGGTATTTATACTAAGTGAAGGTCTAGTGATGAAACAAGTGCGACATACTTTAATAAAACTTGAAACAAGGCTAAGTAAATTTGTATTGCAGTATTCAACGTCCATTAGAATTTTAGTAAATGCTAAGCTGGTTCGTGAACCAAAACATTTATTACGAAGCACGAGACCACTATAACCTACAGAGAAATTGTTTCCGCATACGCTGCAACATTAGCTAAAAAATTATTGTATCGAATTTTTGTTTAGAAAAGTTACTTGTCTATGGCCTGTAATTTAACAGGACCCGTGATGACTCAAGCCCCAAGTTCTGTTGAATTACATTTTTTGAAATTAGGAGTGTGTAACTGGTTGCTTTAGAATAGTACTGCAGCTATCATACTATATATATATATATACACCCACACAATTTTTTTAATTAAAAAGGCCTTGTTAGTGTTTTCAGCATAATTTTTCACTCTGGGTTCCACTATAGGGCTTTGTGTCTGGCAAATTAGCTTTCTGAACAAATTTCGCACTGCACAAGGATTGAGTCTCTAAAAGCAATTCGTTTGTAGGATGCCTATGGCATAAGTCTACATACATTGGGTCTACAACACTTTTTAAACGATTTGGGAGGGGGGGGGATAACACCACCGTTAAAAAATTCGGATGTAAGAATGTTTGTGGTTTAATATTTTTTAAATAAGTCGCCACTGTTCACTTTATTGGAAAAAAAAGTAAGCTAATTGTACAGACTTGTATGGATTTCTAATAAAGACAGTTAAGTCAGAATCCATTAGGTGAGCAGCAAACTATATCTTGCTTTTTATATCTTCTCTGGGGTGGGTTTGTATTGTGAAGTTACGCAAGAAGCGTTTGGACAGATTACCGACAGTCTGGGGGGTGCACCCTAATCTAAATATCGCCATGTTTTCTGAGTTTAAATTAAGAAATCAGATTATTCAATTAGATTCAAGTAATACATAAGTTATTAACCACCGTTTTGGCAAATTTATATGAAATGTATTTTACAATATACACACTAATGCATAAAAAGAATTTAATGATCATATTCCCGCTATTATTCTTCAGTAATATGTTTGAAACAGAAGGAAGAAACTTACCTCCAAATCCAAGTAACTTCAAAATCTTGAAATCCCGATGTCCAAGCAGTCGCGAACTTCCTACCATTTTGAAACTTTTGTCAAAGTGAGACATCAACTACGAACGCAACACTTACTTTATGATTAAGTTTGCTATACATATTTCACGAAGCACAACACATTAGAGGCTACGAATTTAAATCTATTGGTCAGTCAGAATTAATATAAAGGGGATTAATAATCTCGCAATTTCTTTACGCCTTCTCATTGGTTCCGAACTAATTACTAATAATCTCTTGGTCCACCCAAATGTGGATAGTATTCTAACGAAAATATTTTAGAAATTTCCTGGAAACTAGTTCTGATTTACAAAGAAGCAGATTATGACGCAATTAACTACCACACCATTCTTTCATAAAATTTAAATAGATTATAATCTGATGGACTATTTTTTTTTAACTTAAGTTGTAGAAATTCAGCTGGATAGACAGGTTTATTTAAGATATGAACAGAAAGCCATTGTTAGGAAGTTTTTCGGCATCAAAAAACTTTATAAATATTCTTGTCACAACCATATGAATGTTTTTATTATTATAAGAGTTCTGTTAACATTAGTAAAGGCACATGATGCAAGCTTATATATCATCAGCCAAAAAAAAAAACCCTTATCATTTCACCCATCCACTCGCTCCAAATATTTGTCTAGTTCTACCTTGATGCAGCTATCAGAACCCTATACATTGCTAGCATTAGCAAGGGCACATGATGCAAGAAAGCAAGCATATATAGCATCAGCCAAAAAAAAAAAAAAAAAAAAAAAACAACCCTTATTTCAACCATCCCCTTGCTCCAAATGTTTGTCAAGTTCTGCCTTCAATCTATTTAAGCTATCAACTTCTACAACGACAGATGGAAGTTTGTTCCAGCAATCAACCACCAGCTGGCTAAAGGCAAACTTAGGCACATTTATCCTACAACTGTCTTTCCTCAATTTGAATTTATGCACCCCTCAGGCGATTACTTTTTGAGCAAGATACACCTCAATCATATCACTTCCCAAGTGCATAGTTTCCAGACTATAATTTGCAAAACTTAAACCTTTCTTCGTAAGAGCAACCCTTTTTTCCATTCACTAATCTTGTTGCCCTTCTCTGTACTCGTTCCAGCAGCTCTACATCCTTCTTAAAATGAGGCCTCCAGACGTGTATACAGTACTCAAGGTGTGGCCTGACCATTGCCTTCTGCAAGGGGATAATCACCTCCTTATTCCTGCTAGAAAAATTCCTGTATATCATTGACAAGACACCATGAGCTACTCTTACAGACCGTCTGCAGTGCTCAGAAAACTTCATGTCTGCCTGCACAATTATCCCCAGGTCCTTTTCATTCTGAACTACTGTCAGTGTAGTACCACACAGTTGATATGTTACTCTGGAGTTACTGCTTCTCATATGCAGTACTATACATTTGTCAATGTTAAACTTCAGTTGCCACCTCTCAGCCCATCTATTCAACTTTTCAAGATCCTGTTGCAGCAGCGTACTCTCATTAACAATCCTACCTACCTTCGTCAGTCTAGAAACTTGGACTTTAAGCCTGATATACCATCATCAATATCATTAAAAACACATAAAACAAAATTGGACCCAACACTGAACCAAGGGCACTCCTCTAATAAGTCCACGAAGAGCAGAGTCCATTGATTATCACTCTCTGTCTTCTCCCATTCAACCATCCCTTTATCCATAGCAGCAATTTGCCTCCAATGCCACACTGCGCCAATTTGTGCAGCAGTCTTCCATGTGCAACAGTCAAAAGTCTTTCTAAGATCCAAATATGTGATATATTAAAACTATTCTTTGCATCCAGTTCCTTTGTGACCACATCATAGTATCCAATCAAATTGGTCATACCAAACTTTCCCTTAACAAACCCATGCTGTGTCCGAGCTATAACTGAAGTCTTGTTTAGATGATCCTGCAGTGCTTCTTTAACCTGTGCCTTCGTTAATTTCCATGGGACAGAAGTTTAACTAAGAGTTCTCTGTCGCCCTTTGATCCTCCTTTGTGAATTGGGGTCACATTTGCACGTCTCCAGTCCATGGGTACCTCCCCTGAGTTCAAGGAAGCTCTCGTAATTATGGCTAAGGGTTTGCTTACTTCCTTTGCTGCCCCCTTTATGGATAGATCCTGGCATCTATTCTAACTGGATAGATCCCATCCACCCCAGGTGCCTTTCTTATGTTTATCTTCAACAATTTCTACTCCACTTTGCTCTCAGTTATTACAAAATTATCTAGCTCACTGCCTGAGTTTAATTCACCTCTGGCATTCCCCTCCCTGAATAACTCCTCATGTGTAAATTTAGATGCAAAATAATCATTTAGTTTGTTATCTACCTGAGTAGGATCATCAACGGTTGAACCATCGATATAAAGTGGACCACTCTGATATCCTCTTCTTTTTAGCGTTTACATAAGTAAAGAACTCTTTGCATCGTTTGTCAAAGATTTCTCGTAACCTGCGTTTGTCTGCTTAACCTCATTTGTGTCTTTATTACAGATCAGCTTATATCTATCATTGACTTCAGTGTCACCTGTTTAATTTATATGTAGCCCATGCGTTTTTCTTCTCTGCCACATGTCTCATTAGTTCATCTGACATCCATTTAGGCCCAGACCTTGAACAATATTTCTTAGTTGGTATGAAAAGCCTAGTAGCTTCCAAGATTAATTCTTTGAATGCTTCCTATTTTGAATTTGTTGTTGGTAACGTTATCAGTTGGTCCCGCTGTATAGAATTTAAATATTGTCTGAGACCACCGTAGTCACCTTTGCGAAAGCAAAACCCCTTCCCTTTACCCCTGATGGTAGTTACCTCTTTGAGTAAATCCCACTTCAGCGCACTATGATCACTACCACCTAGTGGTTCCCAGTGGCATAGGAACGCCTTGGCATTGGGGCAGGTGCCAAGGGCGCCGACAGGAGAAGGGCACACTGACAGACTACATCAGTACAGTGTAAAGCTATTTCGACACCCTAGGCTAACTGACGAAAATGGCGCCCCTCAATGATGTCGAATCAAGATGACAGCACAGGGAGGGTGAAAATTAATTTTCACACGGTGATTCAAGCCTGCATGCATCTGAGTACATATTGCATAACATCATAGATCTATTTGCTGTCCAGAATGTAACTTTGAAGGGACCAATCAGGCGATCGCTTCATCAGCGCATGCTCGAATGCATAGTAGTTCGCAATTCACGCATTGTGTACAAACTGAATAATTTGTAATGTTTTTGTGATTGCTATATAAACAGGTAATCGTGAATATTATGATTTATAATTTAAATAAACAATAAAGGCCAAATTAATTTTGGACATGCCACCAAAGAAAAAAAGTGGATCAGTACCGCGTAGAAAGACTGCATAAAGAGGAAATTAGAAAAAAACATTTCGCCACTCCAAACCTGAAAGTGATAAAGAAAACGAACATGATTCGAATGAAGATGAAACAAATGATGATGCCACTGAAATGGAAGTCCAAGAAAACGCTCAAACAGTTGAAGTTATTTTAAAAGAATTAGAAAGTGTGGACAATAACCAATGACAGTTGGCAGAAGAAAATGGTGGCAGGAATAATATTAACATGGAACATGTAAGTCTGAATTTTAATGATCCGACCACATGGAACTTTAATACCCACAAAAACAGATCTCTTATGGTGAAACACGGTCCCGAACGTATAGTCTTAAATACATATCCTGTCACTAATGGCTGATGTTTCAATAATTCGTGGAAATACCAAAATGGATTTAAGCTATCAACTATAACCATTTCCTCTCTTTTTTTTCTCGTGAAAAAAAAAAGAGATGCAGTCGTTATATGGAAAATTTTTGTTTCCATAAAAAAAATTCGACAAAGAATAAAATTCTATTTAGCGAATTCTAAAAAAATAGGAATTTAGTTTTGGCGCTGGTCGTTAAGTAATATAGGCACAAACACCAATTTAAATTAGCTTCCTAATGGACATCCAAAGTCCTTTCGTCAAATAAAGAAACGATTTAAGAGAGGAGGTAACCAGAGTGCATTTACACCCCCTTAAAAATATTTTATCATTATTTTAGTATTCAGCTTATTACTATTTTTAATTATTTGTTGCATGTGTGATAATAAATAAATTGATATGGCAGATGTTATTGTATTTTATTTATCCAAAACGTGCATATCCCAATATTTTTGCACTTCTTTCAAAGGTGGATCCAGGTTTTCTTGAAACTCCCGAAAACCAACTTGGTGTGCAAAGGATTGAGAGATTAACGCAATACAAAACTAGGAAGAAGTGAAGGGAAGAATGAATTTTTCATTGGACTTTTTTTCCCGATGGCCAGATTTTGCCTTTTCACCAGCATTTATAAATTTATTTCTTCGATGAATCTATTATTTTATTTTTCTGAGTTGAATCAAGTCTGGAATGCTCGACAAATTTCTCCAAGAGCTAGTTTTAAAATTGGTAGTAGAGTTGCGACATGCTGATAAAACTGTTAAAAAATTGAAACCAATGGTATCGATCTCAATCTTAGGATTAAATTATTCTTATAAGAACAACTTTCATTAACAGAAGCTGAGGGGATTCAGAGTAATATTAATCCTGGCGTAATCCGTGAAATGTTAACAATTCCCGGAATCAAAAAATTGGAGGGGTTCCAAGAATTCGCAACTTTCTGGGGTCTGGTGACTTTTTTTTTTTTTTTTTAAACATCAGTTGGCTCTTATTGCTATTTAAAATGTTCATCTATTTTAAATCTACAGAATACGTAGATTTATCTAAATTACATTATTTAAAACATTTTCATATTAAGTATTTGATGACTTGTTCCAGAGGCATTGCGATTGGGACGCAGAGGGGGGAGGAGTTTCCCCGGGCGCCGAGCTTCAGGGGCGCAAACTGAAGGAATTATCTATCATATTCACATTCATTATCACACTCAGGGGCGCCAGAAAGCCATGTTGCCCCCCAGGCGTAGAGACCCTAGCTACGTTACTGGCTTGTCCCCATAAAGTCTTATTTGAAAAGAAAGCAGATTTACAAAGTAAATTTACATACGAATGGTAAATGTATCATGCATTTTTTGTCGAATATAAAAACTTGGTGACAGCCTAAAATAGTCCTTTTGTTCAAAAGGGTCTCCCCTTAACGTTTTATCACCGAGAATTTTATTAAATGTTTCAGTTTAGAGTACATATACATACAGAAAAATGCGGTTATAATGAACTTCTCGGGTGTACCTACATCATTTCGTTCTAATGAATATCTCTGAAAATTTCAAAATAATCATAAATTATGCTGCACTTTACTAATACATAGAAGTAATAATTTCCCCTTTATTTTGCTTAAATATAATCGATCATTATTCTGTTTTTCGTCAGGGCAGGCGAAAAATTGTGTTTCAGATTGCACCAGTTAGCTTCCTTGTAGTTGGGGAAAACGTTTTCATCGAATTGAGTTTCTTTTCCGTTGTGGGAGCGGGGGTGGGGGTGGAAATTGTGGTGTAGGTGAGCAAATTAGTCATCTCACTAATTCGCTATTTTGGCAGGCTGGTGAAAAGGTAAAGGGATTACGTTAGCTTTTAATAGCTTTAATTCCACGAATTAAGAGCTAAAACATTTTACAATTTAATGGTGCCTGTAAAACCCTGCAGGAGGAAACTGGCCACCCACAGCGCAGGTTAGAAAAAGATGGAAGTTTTGGAGAGGCCTTTGCACAGCAGTGGCTAAAAAGAAGTAAAACATACAACTTATACTCTACTATGCCGAGAAGTACCACTGGTCAGCTGTCCACAGCTACTGGCAAAGATTGAGCCATATTCCTCACGCGGGCATTGACCGTAAGCATTCTATTAGAGAGTTAGGAGAGAGTGATTTTCCTTTATCTCGCAAATTCATCTGTTGTTTTGAAGAAATGAGTTATCCACACTTTCACTAAATTTCAGCTGTGTCTCTTTTTATATAGTAGCTACAGGTAGTCCCTAATTTCAGCTTTGTTTTAACTGCTGTGCAAGTAACCTTAGTGTCTAAGAGGAAATCCTTGAGTGTAGATCGCGGCGTTAAAAAAAAAAAGAAATCGCTTTAAAATTTGATGTTCCTGTCAGTACTGTGTCACCCATTCTGAAAAACCCTGTTTCTATTCTCAAACTGTTTGAGGAGACCCAGTCGGAAGCGTGCGAAATTATGCCTTTGAGAAGTTGTAGATGAAGCAGTTTTTAAGTGAAAGAAGTTGATTCGAGACCAAAACATGCCCATATCAGGGTTATTAATAAAAGAAAAGGCTATGAAGTACACAATTTTTCTGGGGCACAAAACATTCCAAAGCAGTTCTGGTTGGCTGGACAAATTTAAAGAGCGTCATGGCTTACTCGGAAAAGGTATTTCTGATGAAAGTGGAGTTGCAATCGAAGAAGACTACACTCATTGGAAAGAAACAGTTTTGAAAAAAATTATGGAGGACTACGAGTCCAAAGACATTTAACGTTGATGAGACATGTCTATTTTTTAAATGTTTCAGGAGCAAGACATTGACTTTTAAAGGTGACACATGTTTAGGTGGTAAAAATAGTAAGGAGAGAATTACACTCTTGGTTGCAAATATGGCTGGTAATGAAAAACTGAAGCTTTTGGTAATAGGCAAAAGTAAATAACTCCGATGTTTCAAAGGAGTAAAGTCGTTAGAGTTGGACTAAAACTACAACAAAGCGAAATTTTTGAGCAATGGAGTTTAAATTTCGATAGAAAAAGATGACAAAAGAAAACAGAAAAAATCCCGTTGATTGTCGACAACTGCCCTGCTCACCTTCACTCAGATAATTTCGAAACTTAAGTGTGAAGCTTGTTTTCTTCCTTCTGAATATTTCGTCTTAACTGCAGCCAATGGACCAAGGCATTATCAAGAATTTGAAAATGCACTACCGAAGGCGCATACTGAAAAAAATTATACTGAGAATAGAAACCAACCAACCTATAGATTTGTGGATGTGCATATCAGAGCTAGCGAAAGTGTTGAGTCAAGATGTGACGGAAGCAACGATTAAGAATTAACGGAGATGAGAGAGGATAAACTACTAGAAGACATTGAGCAATCTTGGGAAGAGTTCCAAGCGAAGTTTGATCAGTGCAGAAATTGTTCTTGATGAAATTTTAGGCGTTGATAATGATGATGTCATAGTAGATGACATCATTATCAACTCCGAGTGACTCCCAACATTTTGGAGCGTATTTAAAGAACTAGTGACAATATCGACGATGAGTTGGATGAAAATGAGGGCAATATTAAACCTTCCAAACAAATGTTGGCAGCATTTGAAACTTTGCATCGAGGCCTTCAGTAAGAAAAAAATGTAACAGAAAATATATCTGATTTAAAGTTTAAACAAATGCGAACATTTTTATGAACGATGTACAGTAGAACCCCGTGTACAACAAAAAATAACCAAATATTTTACGACATAATTCTTAAAAGTGTACTAATAAAGAGAGTCAGAAGTAGAAGAGAATCACCAAGAAAGAGAATAATGATGATATCCAGCTCAGGACCCTGGGTGTGCCAAGCCCATACTCACCAGATGTGAGCACCTGGGGTCATGACTCTTCAGTACAACGAACTTCCTGAAAAATATGAAGTTACAGTTAAACATTTTATAGCAGTAGCGCTGTCAGATGCAATCTGGAACATGTCAATGTTTCTACTAACCGTGCTTACTGAACAACCTTTGGTGAGAAGGGGGAGGATACCACCGTATGCTCTTACTAATATTTTTCCATGGAATCTTTTTTTTCCCGGAATTCAGTTTTGGGTGTATTTTCCATTCGGCCCTACTTCTTAAGTATTCTCCCGAGTTCATTTATGTCATATGCAAGTATACACTGCCTTAAATTAATATGCGGACACCTTCATATCTACAAATAACCTTATTTAAAGGAAAACTAATGATGTGTGCTGAAACCTTTGTGACAGTCTCTGGTATGTGTTGAACACTTTCCAGAAGTCTTTTTTTTTTTTTTTTTTTTGTAATACATTTCCGATATTTTCCGCCATTTGACTTTCAAAGCGGTGACCAGTTCAATTCTGGTTTCTGGGAAGTCTCTCCTCACACACAGAAACTATCCATTTCATTCCAGAGGGTTTCTATAGTATTGAATTACAGGGATCTGGTCTGGCCAGTCCAACTTTTTGACGCTCATACTCTCAGATCAGTCCGTCACAACGCGAGCAGTACGACATAGACCATTGTCCTGCTGATACGGTATGGGCCTGCTGCCACAACGGAGGTAATGCATTATTATTGAGAATCGCAGGGCTGCCCTACAGCCCTGCAATAAATAAGAAGCTGTGAAGAAAACATTTCCAGTTGTCAGAAGAAATTGTAAAGATCGGAGGCGATTTTCAAACGCATGTCAAAAAATGGCTTCCACCATGTTTTTGAACAATGGCAGGAACGTTGGTGTAAGTGCATTTCATAAAATGGGGACTACTTTGAAAAGCACCATCAAAATACGGAGGATAAATAAAAGTATGTTGTAAAAAAAAAATTATGATCATTCTTTATTGAACAGCCTTCGTAGTTGTCTGTGAAATAAATCCCCGTAAGATGAGGCAGAATTGTGTAACCGAATTGTGGCTCAATGGAAGGATTAGATACAGGTATTAAGTGATTATGATGTATCGTTTGTTTTATAAAAACATAACTCACAACCAAAAGCGGTTTTTTTTTTGATTTTCTAGAATTACATACAAAAATCACTATTAAAATTGAAAATTACAATTGAAAACCACAATAATAATAATAACACTGTGGTCCATCTTGTTTATTTTAATTTAAAATAAGACAAAATAAAATAAGATAATCGGCTAATCCAATACCCTCTGGTTCGAGGGATTATCCTATTAGCCGAAAAGTTCAACTATCCGACTTTTTCCCACTTCAAGTTTTTATATTTTTGAGCCTAAAAAACGGATTAATTTATAAAAATATGTGTGCTTTTTTGATGCACTATGCAAATTAAATAGGCTCTATAAAGATGTTATGTTATGCTTTATTAAGGTATAATAAAGTACTATAAGAAAAAAATTCCCCAAAAATTAAAACAAAATTTAAAAAATAGGACAGTCACTGTAACAATTGTGGAGACAGTCACTGCTTTGAACAGTGGATCTCTTGTTCGGCACTCTTTGAATGGCTGGTCTCTTCGAAGAGATCGGGATCTTCACTGAGGGCACGTCTGACGGTACCCTTCTTTTATTGGATGACGACTGGGGTCTTGCCAAGACCCCAGTCAGATTTTGAGATTCTCACTAGAGCCACAGTAAATTTCTTGATCTTCTCCAGAAGATGGTTGATGTCTAGCCGGTCATCTAGCACGATACCGAGATATTTCAAACTACAGACGTAGGGTATTTTCTTGCAAGCAATCTTAACACTAGGAGGGCGACCCAGATCTTGGTTTTAGTCTGAGATACAGTAAGTTTCTGTTGTTTGGTGCAAGCAGTTAGGTCCAGAAGAACCGTAGATGTCCTGGTTTTTCAAGCTGTGCTCTCGAACATCCAGAAACAACAAGTACCAATCCGTGGTATTTGTCATTTAACCATCAAACAATATGCTGGGCACCGAACAGTATGCAGAGCCTCGAATGCACTTTCTTACCGCAGGAAATCGAACGCACCCCCAGAATCAATGAAGACAGCTGAATGGTATTTCGAGTCCAAGTTCTTAACATGTTCCTTTAGTATAAATAAAGCGTCTTCATAAGATTTTCCCTTTAGAAATCCAAATTGTTACTTGAGAAAGTAAAACGGGACTCTTTTACTAGACATTGCACAGGGCAATACCAACTCTCATACTGGCGAAATGACAACGTGCAGTCCAAGATTCGCAGGTCTGGGCACGATGTAGTCCGCCTTATTTATTAAATAGCCTAAACAACAAATCAATGGTTTGTTTTATTTTTTATTATACATATAACTCTAAAAATTATTTAGTTGAATACTATACACTGCAAAATAATGAGTTCCTCAATAAAAGTATATTTTCTGTATACTGTATAGATAAGCGACATTACAGTACAAAATGCAAAATTTAACATTTGGTTATTACTTATTCAAACACACAATGTTAAATTGTACATTCTTATTTCAAAAAACTTATTATTCAAAGTGTAGGTTAATCATAGAAATTACCAAAAAGATCCCATTACAGAAGTTGATACAAGGTGCTAGAAAATATGGTCGCACATAGGACTCAAGGATTTGTTCTCCGTACCTCTGTGCAGTACGGTACTGGCCTCTGCCATGCAGTTCAGGCGACAGAGGCCAACCAGAGTATGATGGGCAGCCTGGCCCAACTCCCAGTGGTGGTGGAGAGCAATATACGGTCCCATTAGGGGCTCCTGAGGCCAAGAAGCCAGAGAAAACAACAGAACCCAACACAATACTATACACATACATTCCACACACATTTTACAGTCCTGTATACTTCACAAGAGTACAGATGGCCCAGTTGTGGGAGACCACAGGTGGCACCTTACCCTAAACAACTATGCCACTATGTGCACTACGATACCCTATCAAAAACATGAAGAGTGACGTGGCCGTTGATCATTATTCCGCCCCACACGAGAACACAGCCTCCACCGTGTGTCACCTTCTCTGATGTTGGAGGAATGGTATCGCATTCCTCGTTATCTCCAGATTGAAATAATGTCTAGAATCTGTTTGCAAGCTAAAACGGGGCTCATCAGAGAACAGTACTGTACCCAATTTTGTACTGCTTCATCGCAAGCTGCACAAGTTACACTATGTGTTCTACGTGTTGTGTAAATTTTGTCGAGCGCGTAATTTCATTTGCCAGATTTTAGAGTTTCGTAATCCATGCTTGTTCCAGAAGATATCTGTTGCCCGTTACTGCTCCATTTGGCCAAATGGTAAATATAGCGCTGTAACAAACAGAACATCATTGAAATATAGTGACCCTTTAATTATATGTAGCGTTGTTGTTGTTGTTGTTTAGGGTTTTTAGGAGCATCAGCTACTAAGACCATATTGCACCGTGTAAATTGCGTGCGTTCTGAGGTCGACGTTCTGTTTCCTGGACGAAAAACCCGAGTTTCAGAGAGAAAAAACATGCTGCCTCATCCACGTTGTGAAAAAGGTCCATAAAAATTCCTTCCGTCATTGACGGGACTAGAACTCAGGTTTCTTCCAGGTCCTTTTTGATATCAGACTATTCTCTCCGAGTGTAAAAGACCAGTCCACAATCAGTAATGATTCCCTGGAAAGCTGCTTTACCACTGTAGCCACTTGTACGAGCCTTTAGTTTTTGAAGCATTGTCCGTATGGCCAAAGAATGGAAATCTATACTTAGAAGAAAAGAGGAAGATCTGACAAACGAAAAGCCGGCTTTTCAGTAGATCTATGTGTTTTAAGAGCAAACACGTAGTAATTTAATATACGCAGTGCGTTACATTTCAGTAATAATTCATGGTTTTTATATATACAGTATATTATAAAAAAAAAACGAATGAAAAGCAATGACGTGCACGAAGTAAAAACATTTCGTTTCTGAGCATCCGCCATATTTTTATTCCTTCTTCCAATCAGTGAATGACAAAAAATATTCCAATACATCAGCTGCAATATACGTTATGTAGATAGCATATGCATGAAAAAAGCAAAAATAGAAAAAAATAATTGCCGCAATAAATGCACTGGGAGTATAGTTATTACATGCAGACGGACGGACAGACGTAGGCACATTAAGTACAGTACATGCTAACGTAAAAACCGGCTTATAAAGGCAATGAAACTAACTCATATTTTGTCTTATTTGATTTTTATATAAGCAACGCTCAAATGTATTAAATAATTACACGAATTTAATCCACCAAAATGATAGTTTTATTGGAAAAATTATATGGTTTCCATATAGAATTTTTAAATTTAGTATACATTTAGAACCTTAACTGCATTTGAACATTTAATTTATGTTTCTTTAATGTACTAGCCTATTTTTCATTAAAGCTGGCAGATTTATATCTTTCACAATTTGAATGGTCATCCGTTACCATGCAGTTCAGAATACGAGGTGTGATGAAAAAGTTCGGGGACTGAATACGAGCGACTGAATCATTGGTTTCTGAAGTTGAAGAGCGGCCAGGGTGAGGATCACCTTCGACGGCAAAGCGACCTTCTCTAAATTTGCGAACCACTCAAATATTCGGATGATAATTCATTTTAAAATACGATGAAGCACAAAACACCTATTCTGCGCACACCAGTTTAGACTGAATACAGTCGAACGGACGATCCATGCGCTACTGTCTCAATGAGCAGCCAAATATGTTGTGTTGCCACAAGTCACAACCTGCTGCAATTTCTAAACAGTCAATCTACGAACTTTTTCATCAAGCCCTGTACGTTTTTACTGAAGAGATCTGACAAAGCATTTGATTGAAGACTTTTACTCTTCTTGGATAAATGTTATTTACTTCTTCTTGGACAAATGTTGTTAGTAGAGTCCTTCACGGTTTTCAATATTTATTAACGATATTGGTGAAGGCATATCAACCTTATCGTCTCTTTTCAAGTGATACAAAGGTTGGCAGGGTGGTTAATAAAAGGTATCAACGAGTACTGCTGCAACTGACAGTGGTAAATGCAGTGTACTGCTTACGGGCAGAAGTAATCCAAGAATAACATACCAATTGGGTGGCCGTTGTTATAGTAGAGTTTGAGGAGCAAATTGCTCTGTGTATAATGTCTGTAAATTGCGTGTGTTCTGTGGTCGATTTTAAGTCTGCTAGAAGAAAAACCCGAATTTCCGGGTTTTTCTTCTAGCAAATGCTTAGCTGAGTTAGTCGGTCTCGCCTGAGACCGACTAACTCAGCCACGCTGTAAAAAAGGCCCATTAAAATTCCTCACCTCACCGACAGGGGACTCGAACTCAGGTCTTTTCCACCGGTTGTGGGGAGGACAGCGATTCTACCAACTGTGCTACCCACGAGGTTCAAATAAAACATGTTTTATTTTTGTTTAATTACGTTAAACCAACATATTTAAAATATCAAGATATGATTAATAATTCATTTATTAGTTGGTAATAGTTTTACAGAAATAATGGTTTTCGTAGCAGAAAAATTTCATATACCTTAAATGGCATGGTGACCCATTGGCGACCCAGTTTAGCAAATATGGGCTCTACTCTGCTGAAATATTTCCTCAATACGTTTTCATATTTACAAATAGGTAAGTATTGGTTAATGTGAAACCAAATATTGGGTGTAGTGTATGTGGATTGAATCAGATAAGTTACAATGCGGTCCACATTACACTATAGTTTCTACCAATATAGAAACAGTTACCCTTCAGCAAGATCTACTCATTTACGAGACCAGTTTGTCAAAGTATGGCATTGTATTAAAGCAAATTGGATAGCAACAGCCAAATCCAACTATCATCACATTCAAAAGTGTGTTTAAGTTAGAGGAGTGGTTTTAAATTCTCATTAGGCAATGCCACAATAATATGCATTAGCTATTATTATTTAGTCACTAAGCTATAGGAATCACCCATTTCCTCGCACCGAAATTTTATGGACACGAATACTTTGAAAATTATACGTTTTCATACACTGAATGAAGCCGCGGTAATTGCAATCGATTTTAGTAGAGAGATGAATTTAGGAAAATTTAAATAGAACATTCGATAATTTCTGCTATGAGTTAGCAATTTTAACTACAGTAATCTGAAAAGCAATCGATCACACACTTTATAAAGAAACTTCAAAGCAGTGATTCGTTTGCCTAACTTTGATTTTGAAAAATTCGTATCAAATGATTGTCCGTTATTACAGAAAATTCGAATGGGTGTAGGGCCGTGCAAAAGGGAAGGTCCAAAATCAACCCCACACCCTGGCTTATCGATTAATATTTTTGGATTATAGTATTAATAAAATTATAAAAAAAAATAAATTATTATCCGTATGGTACTTTTATAAAAAGTCATTTGTATTAATTTATTTATATATGATTAATAATTATTAATCATATATAAATAAAATATTTTAAAAACAAACTATAAATTCAGTTATTATAAATCTTTTCGTCTCTGCCTAAACGTACCAAAGTAAATAACATCTGCAGATCTCGGTAACTCTGATTCTACTTTCATCAACTTAATATTCACAGTAATTTCCTATTTTTATGAACATATATAGGACTCACCTTTTTTTATATCTTCGACAAATGCAAATAGCACATAAGTAATTAAGTTCATTAATTATTTATGAGTTCAAAACCTTAAATTGATTCTAAGCCTAAAAGCAATGAAATTCGACGCCTATGGTAAATATCAGAATGCGCCTTTTGTTTTCATAAAATTATAATTATATTATAATATTAATTAATATTTTTAAATTATAGTATTAATTAAATTATGGAAAAAATTACAAAATAATTAAATTATTATTCATGATATGGTACTTTTATATATATAAAAAAAGACATTGGTAATAATTGATTTAGATAATACCCCTTTTTTATATTTTCAACAGATGTGAACAGCATACAACTCATAAAGTTCATTAATGATTTTTGAATTATTTATTATCAAACTTTTCTCCTATTTTCGAAAAAAAAAAAAAAAAAAAGAGCAAACACAATCAATTATAATATACTAAGAAATTATCGATGTAAACTTGCTTTAAGCTAATCATCACTAAAATGATTTACTGAAGACGAGATTCATAAGTAAATTAATCAACCAATATTCGAACAAGGTTTGGTGACTGTTCCTCTAAGACAGTTAGAGCTCTCTATCCTGTTAGAATAATGGTTTTATCCATTTAAACAGATCCGTTTGATAAGCTGAAAATGAATAGTTAGGAAAGCTGAGGCCACTTGGTAAATACCGGTACAGAATTTACATGACGTCAAGAAATACACCACCGTACCGTTAATATCCGGACACCTGCCTTTAGACAAAAAATGAGCTTTTATTGTGCCATTTAATATTTTGTGCTGAAACCTTTTGCATTTATGACGGCTTTCAATCTTCGCGGCATACTCTCAACCAGCTTTTTATAAATGTCAGGTGAATGTTCCTCCACTAGGCGTTTAACGCAGCCGCCAGTTCGGCCTTGTTCTTTGGACGATCTTGACTTGCACATATCCGACGATCCAATACATTCCAAAGATGCTCGATAAGGCTCAGATCAGTACTTTCGGCTGGCCAATCCAACTTTTTCACACTCATGTCCTCAAACCACTTTGTTACAACCCGAGCGGTATGGCATGGCGCGTTGTCTTGCTGATACAGGTATGGGCCTTCCCCTAAGTATTGCCATAATGTTGGAAGTGCATAATTATCCAGGCTGTCCTGGTATTGCACAGCATTCACAGTTTTGTCGATAACGACTAATGAGTCCAAGCCAAACTATGAAAAGCAGCATACCATGACACTGCCTCCACCAAAATTCATTGTTGGGAGGATACAATCAGGAAGGAACTGTTGCTCTGATATTCACCACACCTAGGAACAGCCATCAGACTGGTAGAGTGCGAACCTCGACTAGTCTGTCCATAGGACTGTTTTCTACTGCTCTACAGTCCAGGATTCGTGCTCTTTACACCATGTTAATCGGCGTCTAGCATTCGTTGAGGTGATCAATTCTGTTTGAACTGTTGAGGCAACTCTGTTGACCCTATCATCTTCCATGCCCACTTTTGCAATTGTCTGTTCGAAGCCCAGTTTTTTTTTGTTTTTTTTATGAAAACCCCAAACACAAAAGGTATCAAAACCTATAGTACTTAGTAACGTGCATGGGTTGAAGGAAAAGTATGGGGCAAGGGGATGCCGGAAACTTTGCTCTAGAGACTAAACATGGGTTTTACCACTTCAAGCCTCCAATAAACAAAGTGGTGGTATTTCACCGGTTGATGAAAGTCATCTACTACCTGCAATGCGCATATTTATAGCAGGTTCTGTAACGTGTTGCATGCATAGGACCCGGTTCCCCATCCATGGAGGTGTGTCCGTATTATAATGGTAGGGCTGTGTACGTGATCAGAATTTTCAGAATGAAAATTGTAATATACAATTTGAATCTGAAGTATCTTTCGTTCATATTTCAGTTTCTGTTTCAATTAAAATATTGAAGACGCTTCAAATTGAAGTGCCTATGCTTAGCATTAAGACTTTCTTCCCTTCTTCCTTTTGTGTTACTTAGTTTTGACATAATGAAAATCATGGTCTCTGAATAACTCATGGGTGAACTCGGATCTTCTCAGCTGAGATGAGCTAATTAAAGTCCCAACTGAAGAGTTGGTTAAAAAATTTGTTCAATATATCTTTTTTGAACAATATGCACGGTCAACCCGTTCATATAGGCAATGGCCTAGGGCGCTTAAACTGTACTTTTAATTTCCAATAAGACTTTTTTCACAGAAGTGCCCGTATCGGTCATCATAGAGATTGCATCAGGTGTTCAGATTTCACGTCCCTGCGACTGATTCACCCATAGAGATCATATTCAAAGAAACAGGAAACATTTCCTGTGAAGATGTGCAAAATTCTGTTTCTTAGGTGCGCTTCATTGTTTCCCAACTTTTTTTTCTATATAGATTGTGTGAAAGTATCGAAAGTACTTGATTCTTGTTTGCAAATTAAAAAGACCTGAGGCGGTCTTTTCATTTATTGCATATCTGATTGTGCAGTCAGATATGAAGTGCTCTGCACTGCTCAGAGAACTTCATATCTGAAATTCTTTGAGCAGTGTAGACAGGCTGCCAGGTCAGCCCATGGGGATTTTGTCAATGATATACAGAAATTTTTCTACCAAGGGATAAGGAGGTAATTATCCTGTTGTATAAGGCAATGGTCAGGTTACATCTTGAGTACTGAATACAAGTTTGGAAGCCTCATTTTAGGAAGGAAGTAGAGCTGCTGGAACGAGTACAGAGAAGGGCAACGAAAATGGTGAGTGGAAAAAAAGGGGCTCTCTTACGAAGAAAGGCTTAAGTTCTGCAAATTGCAACGTCTGGAAACTAGGCACCTGTGAGGTGATCTGATAGAGGTGTGCGAGTACTTGAATGGTTTGAGCAAGCTCAATGTTGATGAGATTCTTTCTCTTGCTTAACACTACGCATATGAGTTAGAATAAATTCGAATTAAGTAAAGACAGTTGCAGAATAAATGTACGGAAGTTTGCCTTTAGCCAGCGGGGGTTGATTAATGGAACAAACTTCCATCTGTTGTTGTGGAAGTTGATATCTTAAATAAATTCAAGGAAGAACTATACAAACTATTGTTGGTTTTTTGGGAATGGATAGCTGAAATGGGAAATGTTTTTTTTTTGGCCGATGCTTTATAAGCTTGCTTCCTTGCATCATTTGCCACTACTAATACTAATGATAATACAATGACTTCCAACCATCATATTTATTATTGGTAAATAGTAATTGCCCTACAAAATGAAGGTTTGCTGTTTGAATTCCTCATGAATTTATTATAAGTTGAATCTCATGATGGCGTGCATGTTACATATTAATCACATCGGACGCAATGATGCGCATCAATTTGCCATGTTAAACAGAAACACCCTTAACAAAAACCAATACCAAGTTAGAATATGAAAGGAAGGTGTCCATAATCACACCACATCACACCACATTGGGGAGATACAGAGTTCAGTCGTGTCTTAAGCTAGTAAGTAAAGTATTTTCTTTGCATAACTTCACTTTTATGCTACAAATGATATTGTTTATTGTCTAAGATGTGTTTTATTGTAACCTCCAATTTATATTTTCTAAACCAACGGCTCCCAAACAACTGAGATCTGCTGACCCCTACATATATATATATAAACACATATTACTTGATACCCTTTCTGAACGTTCGCGGACCCCAGTTTGGGAAACGCTGCTCTAAGTGATGGGTGTAAAATAAGTATAATATGGCTGACAATATCAAATATAGCAGGAGTGTAAATCATAGATTGACATTTACGCATACTCTTTTGCGTATCTTTCACATTCTGAAAAATGTTTTTTCACTACCATAACACTTTTGTGATAAACTAGCCTTTTCTCATTCGGTCCCGTATGGGGCTGGCTGTTCCAAAAAGAAAACGAAGGTATCATGGAAATGATGGAATCCGTTGATACTGAGATATGAAAATTTTTCTATTTCGCTAGAACTGATACATTATTTTAACCGTGATTGTATGTTAAATATCCTACTAAATTATCAAGCAACTTTAATAACCGACTTTTAATTTTCATATTTGTTCATAGTGAGTAGTTGTTTTGAAAAAAAGTAATCCTTAGAGAGAGAGAGAGAGAGAGATAGAGAGAGAGAGAGAGAGAGAGAGAGAGAGAGAGAGAGAGAGAGAGAGAGAGAGTCCCCTGGTACAGATATGTGATCTTTTCTGTAAATCTGACTGACTGTCGTCGAAAATAAGCACAGGAGCAGAAGAATCTTCTTTGCTAGATATAAGACAGGACTGAGTTTAAAGGGTAGAAATTAACTGTTATCTTTGCCCCGCTGGAGAATTACCTGGAAATCAACATTTAAGGAAATGTTTGTAGGTGTGTAGCCGAGTGGTCAGGAGCGGGAGTGTAGTAGCACACGCTCTTTGAGTAGACCGGGGTTCAAGCCCGTGACTTCTAAATACGGTCGATCTGCCAACTCGCACTGGACCAGTGTGGCAGATTATGGTCCATTTCCCTCAGCATGAATTGTTGAGGAGGCTTCCATCCTGCAGTGGATTGATAATGGTTGCAGTTTTGTAGGTGTGAGAGAAGTTGAAACTGCTTTTGCACGAAAAGGTTTCTCAAACTGGAAAGTGAATACAACGTTCTGATCTCAACAAACCTACGGAGAGGATTTCCAGTCAAGGAAAGAGGGCAATTAAAATTCAAGAGGGAAAGAGTGGGAGAAAAAATGAACATGGAGGAACCAGCATTAGTGGAGAAGTTAGAAAACAGAGAACCGTGTACCATCACCGGCAATAAGCGATCAGAGAGAAAACTGGATACCTAACTACAAAACACAGTTGGACAACCATAACATGAAAGCATATTTAGAAGATCTTCAAGCCAAATGTTGCTTGCGTTTCACCGAATTTTTACATTAAATTTGTATATATATGGGTAACATTTGCTAGCACATCAGCAGTGAATCGAAACTAACAGAATCCATACTGGCGGTCATTGATCAGATAGAAGAATTGTTGATCGTTTAGAAGTTGGTGGATAATGGATTTCTCCGTTAGTTTACCAAGGGTAGAAGTAAGTGTAATGGGACGATAACTGGATGGGAGGGATTTGGCACCAGTTTTAGGAACTGGCTAGACATGAGCAAATATCCAAGCAGAAGGAAAAACACCAGTGGGATAAGAAAGTGTAAAACGGCAACACAGAACAGAAAAAATGAGCTCATAAAGCTCTTCTTTTTTTCCCTTCACTAATCTCATTGCCCTTCTCTGCACCCGTTCATACATATCCACAACCAGGTCCGGCACAAGGGATGCGCAGGTGAGGCACTTTCCACAAGCGCCGCCTATGGTGCTAGATACGATATGAATTAAGCGCCGTGACAAGTTTTGCCTCAGGCATCACAAACGCTAGAGCCGTTTCTGTGCACATCCTTCCTAAAGCGATACCTATAGGTCTCTATGCCATACTCAAGATGCAGCCTAACCATTGTCTTATACACACCTCTTTATCCCTGCTAGTAAAATTCAAGTATATCATTTACAAAAGCCCATGAACTGTCCTACCTGCTCAGAAAGCTTCATGTCTGAATGCACGATTATTCCTCAGGTGTTTTCCATCCTCCACTACCCTGAGCGTTGTACCACAGTTGGTATATTATTTTGGGATTACTGCTAACCATATGCAGCGCCATGCATTTCTCAATGTTAAACTTCGATTACTACTTGGAACTGGTTAGCACTTCTGCCTAATTTTTTCATATCCTGTTGCAGTAGAATAGGCTGATTACTGTCGTTAAATCCCTACCAACCTTTTATCATCTGTAAACTTAGACATTAACTCCGGTATACCATTAATAAATATTGTAGTGAATTGGGTTGAAGACAGGGTACAAAAGATTCAAAATTAATATCATTGATATATATAGAAAACAACAATGGACCCAGCACTGAACGCTAGGGAACGCCACTAATAACATTAGTCCAAAAGTGCCCATTGATAACAATTCTCTGTCTTTTTCCACTTAATTTTAATTGTGACTTATAAAAATCTTTTTAGGCCTTAGGCACTTAAAATCCTTCAACAACATTGTATGCATTTGTAATTTTGTTGAAAATAAACTGAACCATAAATTATAAAATTTATTACAGATTATAAAGTATAATAAATATTTATGCAGGAAAAAAAATAATAATCGCCACGGGGATTTTGGATTTTCAGCCGCGGTGCAGTACACCACTTGTAGCACGGGGTTGGCATGCCCTCTCACCCTATACAATGTAAGTACAGCAAGACCAATAAGTACAGTAAGTACAGAAGGCAAACGTCTGCGTGGGTAGCATAATGGTATCGTCACCATCCTCCCCACACTGGGTGGAAAAGACCCGGGTTCGAATCCCGTCGATGACGCAAGGAATTTTAATGGGCTTTTTTCACTCCGTGGCGGAGTTAGTCGTCTCAGGCGCATATAGCAAGGTTTCCCCCCCAGAAACTGGGGTTTTTCGTTCAGCAAAACAGACAAATCGACTCTAGAACACACGCAATTAACAGACATAAGACACAGCACGGCAGATCAATTTAATTATTCGGGTGGCCTAAATAGTTTGGTTTTTTTTTTTTAGTACAGAAGGCAAGCGACTGCCTTCACTGGTAATGCTTATTGTGAGATGCAAGAAACTGCCTCTTTAATGTGCAAATCAGCACGAACTGGACCACTGACATGTGAAGTCTCTGTCGCCTTGTATGATGAATCCTGTTTACAATAATATAGTGTTGACAGGCGTATCAGCATTTGGATTCACATAGGGGTTCACATCTGGTGAGTATGGGCATGGCACACCAGGGTCCTGAGCTGGATATCATCATTCTTCTCTTTCTTGGTGATTCCCTTTTGTCTCTCTCTCTTTCTCTTTCTCAGGGTGGTTTAGGAATTTTTTTTTTTCGCTGGTGCAGCATAAGCCTCAGGTTTCCTTGTACCATATAGCTAACAATAACAATGAGGCCATGGTACGGATGCATTGTTCGTGTTTGGCAGGCTGGAGACAGTGGTGTTTTAATGATTGGGGACTGTTTTCATGGCATGCTCTCGGTACTCCGATCACCGTTAACCAAAAGCTCAACGGGAACGCCTACCCAGTTATCGTATCGACCAAGGATACTCATTCAGAATGAGTTATTGTCGTTGTAGGGTTTTAAGAGCATCGACGACTACGGCCATATTGCTCCGTGTATATTGTCTGTAAATTATGGGTGTTCTGTGGTCAATTTTCTGTTTTGAACGAAAAACCAGAGTTTCCGGAAGAAAAAACCATGCTTCTCCCTGAGGCTGACTAACTCAGCTACGTTGTGAAAGGCCCATAAAAATTCCTCCTGTAATCGGCGAGACTCGAACTCAGGTCTTTTTCATCTGGTGTGTGGAGGACGGCGATTCAGGATGATAGTGTATCCAGAAAACACGGTCTTCGATCAACAAGACAATGCCCAATGTAAGCAGGTTAATGGTTTCAGGAACATTAGAATAAATATATTCATATGTAGTAGAAAGAACATAAGAATAAATTTCCTCTCCTCCCAACTCCTGATCTAAACCGGATTGAGCATGTTTGGGACCTACTGGAAAAGAACATTCCATGCTTACACTACCCATGTGGTAATGTGTGGGTATTACTGGACACATTCTGCAACGAATGGGCAGCACCACTACATGAAACCCTGCAGCACTTTGTGGCGTCCATGCCAAGACATACGGCTGTATTACGAGCAAAAGTGGACCCCACAAGGTATTAGATAAGTATTGCTATTGCGAAGCCAACTCAGTGTATAAGTACAGTATAACAATTAGGAAATTTATTAGAGAATCAATACCTAAAAAGTTTCAAATTTGAAACGAAGTTGGAAAAAATATCTTTCCGATAAATAACTTCTTTACACAAATAAAGAAATATTCAGATCTATGGGCCTCATGAATCATCTAGTAATATCCGACCAGTTCTGCTTAAAGGTAAGTTTATTTATCCATTTCTAAGAAACGGGGGCTTACATCTTGGCGAATATGGGCCAGGGTCCTGAGCTGGATATCATCATTCTTCTCTTTCTTGGTGATTCCCTTCTATTTCTGACTCCTGTGTTTTTTCTCTCTCTCGTCCAGGGTAACTCAGAATTTTTTTTTTTTTTTGGCTGGTGCAGCAAAAGTCTCAGGCTTCCTTGCACTATATGGCAAATGATAATGATAATGAACTTGATGTATCACATACGTCCGTAATAACAATTTCTTTATTTTCTTAGCTTCCGATCAAGATAAACAGGATTTCCTTACTATCAGACAGAGAAATCCAAAATGAAAACATTGCCCTTAGGAACGGCCTGGACAGTGACTATAGTGTTTATATGTCTCATCAGAACCGCTGCTGCAAACCGAAACGACATTCAAAATCCTATTATGAATACAGGTAATATCAATATACGCATGATTCACTGTTTTTAATTAGCTATCAGCAAATATACGTTTTTAATAACAATCATTACGCATTTGAATGGAACAGTAAATTTTGATTTTTATAAACTGATTATAAATATTGTACATACACTTATGAAATGTGCTTAAAAAGGAGATAAACCCCAGGGGTTCACATCTGGTGAGTATGAGCTTGGCACACACAAGGACCTGAGCTGAATCCTTTTTAAAAACATTTCTTATGAGGGTAGTTAAAGCAGTGTTAAAGGGATTCATCAAGTTTCAACCACCATATAGCTACATATATATGTTATTTCGATCATAACGGAACTATAGCCCTTCCTAGACTCGTCCCTGAATACAAATAAACTTCTCTTTGTTTCCCAATATAGCAAGAATGTAATATATTTTTTTCTTTTCTTCTAGGCGATTTTTTAGTTGCTTTTCATGGAGGTTTCGTGACTAACCAACAATTATTGAATTTCTGGAGATTTCTCAAGGATTTAAACAGGAGAATCATGAAAGCGACAACTGTCTTATTCAAAAATTACAAAGATACTGGTAGGTTTATAGAATGAATTATTAGAGTTATTGTTAAATAAAATTAAACCCTCACAATAACATAGTGGTAGTCTTGTTTGTCTTCCTAAGCGATTTCAACTATACATAATTTCAGTGATTATAGACAGAAATATTATCAGAATACGAGATGAGATCCCAAAAATTCTACTACCCAGGCACACTGTGATCAGAAGCAGATCATGAGCTAATAACGTGTTCAACTGCCACTGGTCCTAATCGCTGCTTAAACACGAAGGCACATGTAGTCAATAAGGTGTTGAAAAGTGATGCCGAATATTGGAACATTCATGTAAAAAATTGTCTATATAATTTCTGTAATGTAGGCAAAGGTCAAGCCGACAAATACACCTTTCAGTTCATCCCACAAATACGCAATTAGTTTGAGATGGGCTAGAGAGAGCAGGTGATGGAAGTCTTTCTCAGACCACCCTTTTATTTAGGGAGGTGAATGTCCCCGCCCATAGGGATAAATATGAACATTGCTGGGTGCAGCTGATCTGTAAGGATGTTCAAATATGCTCCAGAATTTTTGGGCCCATGTCTGCCTGGTTGAAAAAGGGCCGGATCTAAATCCCTGTGATGACGTGAGGAACTTTAATGGGCTTTTTCACTCCATGGCTGAGTTAGTAGGTCTCAAGCATAATAGCAGGTTTCCCCCCTCCCCAAGAAACTGGGTTTTTTTCGTCCAGCAACAGGCAAATCGACCAGAGAACGCACGCAATATACATGGGTAGATGAACCAACTTTCCGAGTGACCTAATAAAAAAAAAAAAAAAAAATTGGACCCTCTAGTAGCATCAGTGGACCAAAGATGTCACTAAAACACCCTTTACCATTACTCATTCCCTAGCAGCCTGTATTGCCGGTTCACAATGCATTTTGCATACAGCCTTAACTTCAGTGGCCCTAATGAAGTGTACATGGAGGAATCTTTTTAAGTAACAGAAAAGACAAGTACATGCGCGTTATCGCCTAATTGCAAACATTGTTCTTTCACACTGCAGAAATGAAATGATTTCAAAACCATCTGGCCAGAAAAAATAAGGCTTTTGCTTTCAGAATTCTTAAAATCCTGGTACTTTAATTGGAGAAAACTGGCGTTTTGCACCCAATAAGTCCTGATGCACTGTGAGTCAAGTTGTAGTAGGATTTAAAATGTATCAGCACCTAAGGCCATATTGCTCCGTGTATATTGTCTGTAAATTGCGTATTCTGTGGTCGATTTTCTGCTTGCTGGACGAAAAACTCGAGTTTCTGGGAGAAAAAACATGCTAACCTTGCCTGAGAAACCAGCCACCTTGTGAAAAACGTCCATAAAATTCCTGACGTCATCGACGGAACTTGAACGCACGTCTTTCTGCCCAGTGTGGGGGAATATTATGGCCGTGCCAAGCCATTCCACCTAAGGCAAGAATAAAAATTTGCACCCTACTGTTAATCATGGCAAATATTTATTCTTTCTTTTGGCGCCCCTTTCATTTGAGGCAAGAGCCTTGTTTGCCTCACCCTCAGCATGGTTCTTTGGAAGATGGCGATTTTACTGTTTTGCTGGACGAAAAAACCCCGTTTCTGGGAGGAAAACCTTGCTATCTACGCCTGAGACTGACTAACTCAGCCACAGAGTGAAAAGAGCCCACTAAAGTTCCTCGCGTCATCGACAGGTTTTTTTTCGTCCGGTTTTTTTCGAACAGGCAAATCGACCAGAGAACACCCCCAATTTAGTCATAATACCTATATGGGTATATGTAAGAGATGGCAGGTGGCCCTATTGCGGGCGAGTCATTCACTAGTAACGTATTTTGCTATTTGTAACAGCAAACGTTCCTGGAAACGGGTTTTTCATCTCTAAATAAACCAGTCAGTCTACTAGAACACATGTAATATTCAGTCAAGTTATACTGACTCCTCATAGCCATAGGTGCAAACTAGAAAAAAACTTTGAACACTGCTGTTTGTCAACCTCTTAGTCAGCAAGCAGTTGACGATAGCAGAGACCACTAATACGTTGTCCTACACGCACAAAGTTCCTGCCAGTGAAACATGTCTCACATCATACGACTGCTTCCAATGGCCTGCACTTTTGACAATATGCATGATGGATGAAGAGCCTTATGTTGTTGATGCCAAATCCGTACATGACCATCCACGGTATGGCGTAAATAACGTGACTCATCCAACCAGCACACCTTCTTCCAGTCTTATAATGTCCAACTTGCATGCTCTTTGCACCAATGAACCTTAGTTAGGAGAGGTTGCTGTAGGAGTCGTCTGCTGGTATAGCCAATACGTGCAACGCATGGTCATGCCAGATATTGTTCTGGGTTGGCCCATGTTGTATTGGGTAGTTCTCTTCAAGAGTGCTGTGCCTGCATGAGTTGTTGGATCCACCGCTCATCTTTGACATCAACCTTTTGCTGACCTTTGCAGTTTTACTGTCGAGTCGTCGTAGTAGTAGTAGTAGTAGTGGCATGTGATGCAAGAAAGCAAGTGTATTTGCTTATGCAGCATCAGCCAAAAAAAAAAAATTCACGCAACCATTCCCTCTAAATGTTTGTTCAGTTCCTCCTTAAATTTATTTAACCTATCAGCTTCCACTACAGATGGAAGTTTGTTCCAGCAATTAACCACCCACTGGCTAAAGGCAAATTTTCCCACATCTGTTCTACATCTTTCTTTAATTTGAATTTATGACCCCTTAGTTTCGTAATCTGAACAAGTGGAAGAATCCCATAAGAATTCAGCATGCTCAACCCATCCAAGGCCTTATACACCTCAATCAGATCACCAGCCACTGCAATTTGCAGAAACTTAAGCCTCTCTTGGTAAGAGGATCCCTTCATTCCCCTCATCAATCTTGCTGCCCTTCTCTGTACACGCTCAAGCAAATCTACATCCTTCCTAAAATGAGGTCTCCAGACATGCACGCAGTACTCAAGGCGTTATCTGACTATTGTCTTATACAGAGGTACAATCACCTTTTCCCTGCTAGCAAAATTCCTGTATATCATTGACAAAACCCCATGATCTGCTCTGGCAGCCTGTCTCAGAAAACTTCATATCTGACTGCACAATTACTCCCAGGTCTTTTTCAATTTCTACCACCCTAAGTGTAGTACCACACAGTTGGTACTTTCCTCTGGGGTTACTTCCACCCATATGCAGTACTTCGCATTTGTCGAGGTTAAGCTTCAGTTGCCACTTCTCAGCCCATCTGCCCAAATTTTCTAGATCCTGTTGTAGTAGCACACTGCCATTACTGTCATTAACAACCTTACCAACCTTTGTATCATCTGCAAACTTCAACACTAAGCCTGATATACCTTCATCAATATCATTGATAAATATACAAAACAACAGTGGACCCAACACCGAACCCTGTGGGATTCCGCTAATAACATTGGTCCACAAAGAGCAGCACCCACTGATTACCACCCTCTGTCTTCTCCCACTTAACCATCCTTTTATCCATTGTAGCAATTCTGCTCCAATTTGTACAGTAGTCTTCCACGTGCAAGCCTCAAAAGCTTTCCTGAAATCCAAGTATATGATATCAAAATTATTTTTTACATCCAGTTCCTTTGTAACCACATCATAATAACCAATCAAATTTGTCAGACAAGACTTTTCCTTAAACCCATGCTGTCTGAATTATTGCTGCAGTCTTGTCTGGATGATCCTGCAGTGCATCTTTAACCAGTGACTCCATTATTTTACCTGGAACAGAAGTTAAACTATTTAACAGAAGTTGTTTGACCATTTTGATGCCTGTCGTGGTACACTTTAACAACAGGCACGTCCATAGCCAGGTGGGAAGGAGCAGCAGTGTGTAGCACACACTTCTTGATTAGACCGGGGTTGGAGCCCATCACCACCAAATACGGAGGATGCAGAAAGGTCAGGGAATGGCCACTGCATATTCCTGGAGCAATATGGCCTTAGTTCCTAATGCTCCTAAAAACCAAATAACAAACACCCCACCAGTTCAGTCATTTGGGAAATCAAGGCACCAGTTTGTTGAGCACCTACAATCTGTCCTTTATCAAAGTCTGATAAATCCTTCCTTTTACCCATCACGCTCGGAATTTTACTACCTACTAAACCACTGACACCTTATCTATGCTATGTAGGTTGATTAACTGTGCACTCTCGTACCTCATGTGGTCAACAGGTCACTTTCAGTTTTCATAGGGATGGTCATAATTCAGTGATCACTCAGTGTGCAATTTATATGCAAAGTAATGTTAAATGATAAATATTATTTAATATAGGTTTCCATGTACAATTTACAAGTTGGCTTTGCATTAGCAATGCTCACCTAATACCTTGTGGGTCACCTACTGCCCATAATATAGCCTATGTCTTGGCATGTATCCACAAGGTGCTGCAGGGTGTGCTAGGCATGCACAATGTGTCCAGCAATACTCACACATTGTTGGATGTAGTAGCAATATTAAATATACTTTTTTGCAGTAGGTGCCAAACATGCTGAACTGGATTGAGATTGGCAGCTATGGGAGAATGGATAATTTATTGTCATGTTCCTGAAATCAGTGAACAACCTGCTAGGCCTCATGGTATAATACATTGTCTTGGTGATAGACTCTATGGTTGTCTGCATACACTGTAATCATGAATAGGTGTATTTGGTCAGCGACAACAGAAAGACAGGGGTTTCCATCAAGTCTTTGATTAATGATCAGGAGACCCAGGGAATGCAACGAAAAGTCCCCAAACCATAATACCACTACCTCCAGCCTGAACCCTAACAGTACAGTCAAGTGCCATGCATTATATATTGCTTTCTCCAAATGCAGATACTCCCATCAGCATAAGTTGGAAACAGGATACATCAAAACAGGTGACAGATTCCTGCCTGTTGGTGCCCGTGCAAGGTGCAGTTTCTTGTCTTGCAGTAAGCTTGGGTACCTGACAGCCATCAATTGCCATAGCCTCTATGAGCTAATATCTGGTGCAGTGCATGTGGATATTCGCCTTGCTATTTGTACATTGTACTGGGTGTTTAAATGGGACATGTTATTTGGTCTTTAGGAGCATTAGCAACTAAGGCCATATTGCTCTGGGGATATGCAGTGGTCATTCCCTGACCTTTCTGCATCCTCCATATTTAGTGGTCATGGGCTCGAACCCCGGTCTAATCAAGAAGCATGTGCTACGCACTGCTGTCCTGCCTACCTGGCTATGGAGGCGCCATTAAATGGGACATGTACTGCATTGTTGATGTGTTATGAGACAAGACCCACAACATTCATCACGGGGTTTACTACACACAGCTTTTCACAAGTAACTCTTTGGCCGGTTGTTTGACTGCTGTTGAGCTAGTCACAGTAATCTCATACCACAGAATGGCAGCAGTTAAACATGTTGACTGTTGTCAAGATATTTTAGCACCATAATCATTTCTACATTTAAAGTTGGAAAGTTCTTGATGCTGACCCATTTGTCCTCACAGACACTCAAAACCTGATCAAAATGTGTAAACTACAATCCAATATCAACTCTTCCCTATTTTGAGCCTTCGCCATCATCACAGGCCAGTTCCTTCCTACCGAAGGGGAAGGGAAGATGTTCTAATACAAAGTGGACTCAGTGGATATGCTGGTAGATGTAATTTCACATTCAGCAAAACTCTTTTTGCACTCAGACTGCTTTTGATAAGAAGCTTGACCCCTCCATTCCCTTCTGTCTTTCCTAAATACATTGCCACCCTAGCAATGTTTCAAATGATGTTTCAGACATGCATTGAAATTTGTATGTAAAACATATGAATTGCTCTGCATATATATAATCTATAAATCTCCAAAAATCTATAACAAAATATAAAAATAATTATAAAATAAAAAAAAAAAAATGAAATAATCCCTAAATATTTAACATTTTCAGAGTTGTTTTGTCAACTTTACATTACTAGATAAAATTATTAATTCAAACATAGTGTGAAACTTAAGCAAGAAAATGTAATAAAGTTATCAATTGATAATAAGATAAACATTAAAATTTTAGAAATAAAAACATGAGCAAGTGAAATAATCATTGAACAAGTAAAAAAATTTAATTCAACTGTGAACGTATACTACATATTTTGTTGTTTTCGGAGCATCAGCAACTTGGGCCATATTGCTCCATGTATATTGTCTGTAAATCACGTGTTCTGAGGTCGATTTTCTCTTTTTCTGGATGAAAAACCTGGGTTTCCAGAAGAAAAAACTATGCTACCCTCTCCTGAGACCATCTCGGTCACATTGTGAAATATGCCCATAAAAATCCCTTGCATCAACAGGATTCGAACTGTTCTTTTCCACCTGGTGTGGGAAAGAATGGTGATTCTACCAACTGTGCTACCCATGAGGGCATATATTTTGTACTGTGCCAGATGTTGCCCCATGCACTGGTATCATTTGACATACTGATAAATTTTATGGGTATACCCGTATGGCAGGAGTATGTTCGAAACTAGTAAGGATCAAGGATTAGAACTTACTTTCAATATAGGGTGGCGGTTGGATGCCACATAAGAAGCCATTCTATGTGATCAACTGTGACGTGTCTGAACTACCTAAAATCATCTGTGGTGGATCTTGCATCTTTGAATAATTAAAAAAAAAAAAAAAAAAAAAAAAAATGTCTGGGACATCCTCATAAATTTGCAGAATGTGTTCAATGAATCACAAAGATGGTAATTTGGTTCTCACACATCATCTGAAAGAAACATCCTAAAGCAGATCTAAGAGGACCTAGGCCCACATGTTTGTATGTGTAAAACAATCTGTAAGGAACTTCACAGCTTTGAGTTTAATGGTACAGCAGTTGTGCATAAGCCCAATCTTATAGTCACATCCTGCAAAAAAAGGCATGTGGAGTGATGAATCTTGCTGCACAATGTTTCATTACCTTTGTATCATCTGCAAACTTCAACACTAAGTCTGATATACCTTCATCAATATCATTGATAAATACAAAACAACAGTGGACCCAACATCGAACCCTGTGGGACTCCACTAATAACATTGGTCCACGAAGAGCAGCACCAATTGATTACCACCCTCTGTGCATGTATGGATAGAGAAAGTGGCCATAGTGCACTTCCTGTTGGAGTGTATCATTTCAACTGTGCAGTTTGATGATGGAGGCAATCTGATGGTACAGACTTGGTCTGTTGGTGACAATACCTGAACCATGTACCAGGGCATTTTGAACAATTATATGCTACCAACAATGGAGTACTAAAAAATGAGGCTCTGTCAATATTATCACAACCAACTCTACATGTCATATAGACATGGTTTCTGGATAGTGATATTTAAATTTTTTAGACTAATCTGCATGAAGCTTGGATATCAAGCTCAATAAACATCTGCAGGAAAAATTTTAAGGCTGAGTTAAGTTATCAGAAAAAAAAAAAGGCTTCCGAACTAGCTCTGGCAGCCAGCTGCTTTAAGTATTAGTGGCAAACAATGCAAAAAAAGGCAAGCTTATACAGCATCAGCCAAAAAAAAACAAAAAAACTTCCCATATTCATCTGTAGGCAAAATTCCACACATCTATTGTGCAAACGATTCTTTCTTAATTTGAATTTATACCCCCCCTGCTCATGTGCTTAGTCTGAGCAAGAGGAAGGATTCCACTGTCACTGAGCTTACTCAATCTATTCAGCACTTAAATATCTGAATCAGATCTCCTTACAGCTGTCTAGTCTCCATATGCTACAGTTTGCAGGGCTGAAGCCTTTCCTGGTAAGAGTACTCTTTTCTTCCCCTCACTAATCTTGTTGCTATTCTCTGCACCTGCTCCATCAGATCCACATCCTTATGCAAATGAGGCTTCCAGACCTGTATGCAGTACTCAAGATGCAGCCTAGCCATTGCCTTTTGCAACAGGACAGAGACAGACTGGGTCAAAAATTCTTACTGGTGAAAACAAAGAGAATGTATCGGAGGTCAGAGTGTAATACTGAAAATCACACTGGCCTCCGACCCTGGTAAGTTTTATGGCAAGTCCCTCTCTGTAACAAGATAATCACTTCCTTATCCCTACTGGCATAATTCATATATATCATTGACAAAACCCATTGGTGACCCTACAGCCTGTTTGCACTACTCAGAGAACTAGAAATCTGACTGAAGAATTACCTCCAGATCTCTTTCATTTGCCACTATTCTGTTGGTACATTAATCTAGGATTACTTCTACCCACATAAGTACCTTGTATTTGTTGATGTCAAACTTCAACTACCACTTTTCAGACCATCTAAGCTATCTAGATGTAGATCTTCTTGCAGTAGTATTATACCCTGCTAACCTTTGTATCATCTGCAAAATTTAGACATTAAGCCTGATAAGCCTTCATCAATATCATTAATAAATACTGAAAACAGCCATTTGCTTCCACTTCTGCAAAAGAAATGGAGGGCATTATGAGAGATACCCCACGCAAAGTTTGTAGAAAATATGCAAAGGAGGATGGAGTCTGTGACATATTAGGTTTTTGAATTAGCCCTTTTTGCAACTACCTGTGTCTTGAATATATCTGGTCATAATTTGTTTTTTAAGATTTTTTTTATCCTGCACATTTATCATTAACACAAACTACTTTTCTTTTAAGATGAACAGATTCTCGATTACAGTATAAATATTTTCCATGAAATGCTGACGAAAACCATAGCTGTCTGCTTTGACACAGAAAAGAACTACTCTTCGGTACTTCAGGATGTGATGTCAGATGTTTTTCGTACAGAACACTTTCTGCACATCTTCGTATATCTGAATCAGCAAAAGGATTACAATCACATGATTCGGCAAGTAAGGCTATTTTAAATATGGATATTACATCCTGATAGTGATTTCAGTATTAAAATTTATAATTGCTTCTTTTTCTGAATTAATTAAAAGACTGTGCTTTTAGCTTATTATTTACTCCTGCTTTTCCCATTTTCAGCTTGTATAATTTCATATTATTCTGAAAATAGCCTTTTATTTAAAATATCAGCATATGAGAAAGACTGTTTGAAATACATCTCAATACAATTTACTTAGCACCTCGTATAAAATTAAGCATTTATAGTCTCAATTATTAAATGCATGCCTTCTTCAAATCATAATAAAAGCATAATTTTTAAAATTTAGACCTTTGTTGAAAAAAATGCATTCATTAGAAATACTTAGGCATGCAGCTTTGAATAAACACCGAATACAATGAACGATAAATGATAAACATGTATGTTGTTGTTGTTATTTTGGTTTTTAGGAGCATTAGCAACTAAGGCCATATTGCTCTGAGATATGCGGTGGTCAATACCTGACCTTTCCGCATCCTCCATATTTGGTAGTGACGGGCTCGAACCCCGGTCTAATCAAGAAGCGTGTGCTGCTCCTTCCCACCTGGCTACGGACGTGCCCGATAAACATGTAAGGTGACCCAATCTTCTGAAGGTGAAAGTAGGATCCCTCCTTATAACACAGCAGAATAATTAAAGGATTGTTAACATTACAAAAATTTATTTATATTTTTCTCAGATTAGCAAAAGTGAGGAGTAATAAATAATTATCTTACAGCCAATTAATTACTAATTAACTAAAATATATAAAAGTAATTGTTTTCACTACACTGCATGTACCTTTCTGAAGTAATATTCACTCCACATTTTGTAATATTTTATAATAAACAGCAGATGAAAGGCAATATGCATTTCAGGCTCTGTAATTTAATAAAATAAATAACTGTAGTACAGTGATACTGCATGCATTATGATTTTTAAGAAAATATGTGAGAATGCTACCTCCTTTATTAGACTAGACAAAGACAGAAGCAAATTTAAAATTGAGAAAGGAGTTCGACAAGGAGACACAATATCTCTGAAGTTGTTTACAGCTGCCCTTGAGGAAGCTTTCAGAAGATTAGACTGGTTGCAGAAAGGAGTCAATGTGAATGGAGAGTACCTAAACTATTTCCGATTTGCAGATGAGATTGTGGTCATAAGCCACAATCCCAAAGAATTAGAGGAAAATCTTATGCAGAGTTAGTAAGATTTTGGACTAAAGATGAATATGGCTAAAACAAAAGTAATGATGACCAAGTATGCCACAGAAAGGGTTATAATGATTGAAGGAGCAGTAATTGAAAAGGTGGAGTCATATACTTATCTGGGACAAGTCATTAGCTGTAATAATGATAAATGGCTGAAAGTCAAGGGAAGAATAAATTTTGGATGGATAGCATTCAGGAAATATAGTCACATACTGAGGAGCAATATCCTAGTTTGTCTGAAATGTAAAATAATGAACCAATTTATACTCCCCACCATGACTTATGGAAGTGAAACTTGGGCACTCACCAAAAGAATGGAAGAGAAGCTGAGAACTACACAGTGAAGAATGGAACGAATTATATTGGGAATCAGACTGTTAGATAAGAAGAGAAACACATGGATTAGCCAACAAACTCAAGTAAAGGACATCCTTATCAAAACTAAAGAACTAAAATGGTCTTGGGTAGGACACATAGCCTGAAGACATGATGGCAGATGGACTAAGAAAATAACAGAATGGTACCCAAGAGAAGCTAGAAGAAAACCTGGAAGACAATGACGGAGATGGACAGATGAAATTCATGTGTTTGTCGGTAGTAAATGGATGGCCATTGCAAAAAACAGAAGGAACTAGAAAGTTGCTGGAGAGGCTTTCATCCTGCAGTGGATTGAAAATGGCTGACAATGATAAGTACAGTGTTAATACTTTCATAAAGCAATTTTACTTATTCCTGAATTTTAATAATGTTTCTGCATTATTAATATAATAAGCAATAGTAATAATTCACAATTATGTAAACTGATAAAAATAAATGAGCAAAAAGCAACGGCTTTTATGAGCAAACTGAGCACATTTTGTTTCTGCATAACACTCATTCATTCCTCCAATCACCGCATGTCCTTTTGATGCTATATAAGCTTGCTTCCTTGCATCATCTGCCTCTACTAATGCTAATCCACAAATTCCATGTGGTTTCTGGTCAATTTATCTATTTTGCTGGACAAAAAACCAGTTTCTAGTAGTAAAAACCATGCTATCCTCAGCTGAGACCCACTGACTCAGCCACAGAGTGAAAAAAGTCCACAAAAGTTCCACATATCATTTACAGGATTCGAACCTGTGCCTTTTCCCTCAAGTAGCAGTAATAGCAAATGATCCAGGAAAGCGAGCTTATATAGCATCAGCAAGAAAAAAAAAAAAAAAACACTTATCAACAGATGGAAGTGTGGAGGAGATGGTGATAACAATGCTGTGCCAAGTGGTCAGAGTGGTAAGTAAAATCTTTATCTGAGGGAAATCTTAGAAATCTGTAATTACATAGCTGTAGGAGTAACTGATTTACATAAGGGAAAGAGCCTGCAAGATAATGGAAGAAATTCAGGTGTATAAGTCGACCTTTGAAGCACAAAAACATAATATAAATTTTGAGTTTAACTTATCTGTTGGGTATAAAAATCCAAAACTTGCATTAAAGGCACATGCTTGGTATTCATATTAATGGGAAATGATGCAAGGAAGCAAGCTTATATAGCAGAAGCAAAAAAAAAAAAAAAAAAAAACCACTACTCACTTTATCTATCAATCCTCTCAAATAATTTGTCTAACTTTTTCCCCACTACAGTATGATCAAAATAATGTGGATTTTTTTTAACTTCTATATGATGGTTAAAATTTAATGATTCTCCAGAACACTACTTTAGCTCCTTCCCCCTTTATAGAATTGTAGGATTGCCACTAATATTGTATGTTACACCCCCCTGATGCATTTGCAAGCTCTTGAATAATGGATATAATTCCTTCAGCATCACTGATGACGACATGATAATGTTGCACGAGCCCAAGATTTGGCAAAAAGCTGTGGTCTCGATTTTATTTTCCCTGATCCAGTGTCAGCTTAAGATTTCACACTGTTACTAATGGAACAGTGAATGACTCACTATTCACAAACTTCATAACAGTATGTATTATCTAATTAATCAATACACTGTTTTTTCATAGAAACCATTAATTTAAAATGGTTCTATAGCAAATTAATGATAAAATATTTTCTAAAAAAGTAATAAGTATCAAAAATGGAAAAATCAACAGGACAACAGCTCAATGTATATATTTAAAATAACACACAATAAAATATTATTATAAAAGAAAATTTACCTCTTAAACCTGCAAAGTCAAATGATTTACATCCTTTAATCTTCCCAGAAAGTCACTTGACTCATTCCCACTCATGTATTGTGCAAATATTGTGAATTTTCATAGTCATTTTCGGCCTGGATATAACTGTTTACCTGTAATTACAGTCCAAGCCTCTGAACTGCAGTTCCCGTTCTATTAGATGGATTGTGCTTATGGATCCAATCATAGATGTAAAATCAGATTTGAAGAGAGAGCTCAGCCCTCATCAATGCACTTATGATATTACCATCATCTATTACCTTAAAGGTCCTAGTATAACTAGTGAAGATACCTATGAAATTTTTCAGGTAATGTAAAATATTAAATTTGATTATCCACTTCAAACATATGTTCCAGTTTTTATGACAAAGTATATAATGATAACTTTTAATTATAATTTTTTATATTTTAGATAAAATACAAACTACTTGATCTTCAGGAAACTTGGAATAGATGGTCATCTCTTACCGGCACCTTTGAGAAAAAAGTTAATACTTCTGACAAGAAAGCTGTAATGAATTTTAATGGCATCACATTTAAAGCTACTGTGGTTCCTGTAAGCAGCCAATTTATATAATTGTAAGTTTATGCTGCCAACTAAAATATTAGAGAATAAAAATATAAGTTTATGCTGGCCAACTTAAATATTATGTGTACTTTATAGCACATAGATACACCTTTAGTGGCCCTGAGAGTGGCACTCCTGCATGGCATGAAATCATTAGGTATCCCTTGATGATATTCCATTTCTGGTTCAGAATGGCTGTTTGGATACCCCATTCTGCAGAATCCTACACAGTCACAATGGGATTCATATCCAACAATTGTGCAGGCCACAGTATATGCATGTTGTTGGAGTGCAGTGCACAGATAATGGCTGCATCCTGCAAGGCCTACCGGAATAAAAAGAACCCATGCTGCTCTACAAAACAGTCCTTACATGGTCACAACCACTAAGAGCTTGCACACGGAAAGGAAGCATGACCCATTCTCAGATCCACTGTTTTTCACAGTTTTTAACATACTTTCATGTATCTGTTGTCACTGTTAAGAGGATTTTCCAACAATGGTGTGAACTGATTTATGTGACATTATGTTTACAGTGCACCCTGACCATTTCTGCCGCTTACAAAATGGATTGATCTCACACACGAGAGCCTTGCAAATTGCCAAACAGCCATACAGAACCATTGTTCTGACCTTGAGTACGGTGCTAGAGAAAATGGTGTCCTTTTAAATGCAGTCCCAGTTACACAGTATCTTCTTTCAACCTGACTTGTTCTTTTGTTTGCTGGTTTTTTTTAAACAGCAATTAGAAAAAGTCAGGAATGGCAAAATTGTGTTAATACAGAACTACATTGGTATAAATAAGAATGCTCCTACTATATGAGCAGTTGTGATCATATCTCTTGTGATGTTGCCTGCAATTCCCATGGTATACCTTTCAGTAGGTCTGTCATAACATGAATTCTTAACCATTATTGGCTATTTCATTTGCCATAAAACTTGTGACATGCAAATATAAAAATGGCAGATTCTCTAATAAATTGGTAAGACAGCTTACTTTCTTTAATTACTCTGAGTTATTTGAATTGCAATTTATTTTTACTTTTTAAAGATGTTTTTAATGATTCACCAACAGATGTTGTTGTTGTTATTTGGTTTTTAGGAGCATTAGCAACTAAGGCCATATTGCTCCGGGATATGCGGTGGTCATTCCCTGACCTTTCCGCATCTTCTGTATTTGGTGGTGATGGGCTCGAACCCCAGTCTAATCAAGAAGCGTGTGCTACGCACTGCTGCTCCTTCCCACCTGGCTACGGAGGCGCTCACCAACAGAATCATCAATATTACTATTCCCAAAAATTTAGCATTTTGGAGAAACGATGGGCACTCTTAATTTAGTGCGTAAGGATAATGGTGGCTTCCATTCTTTTAAATCTGTTTTTTTTTTTTTTTTTTTGTGAAAATACCAAACATGAAAGGTATTAGAACTTACAGTACTTAGTACCTTGACATTAGACTTAAATTTCTGCAGACTGAAATTTTATTATTATTATTATTATTATCCATAAGGTGCAAGAAAGCCTGAGGCTTATGCTGCACCAGCAAAAAAATTCCCGAGTTACCCTGAGAAAGAGAGAGAGAAGTAGAAAGGAATCACCAAGAAAGAGAAGAATGATGATATCCAGCTCAGGACCCTGGGTGTGCCAAGCCCATACTCACCAGATGTGAGCCCCTGGGGTGATTATGTGCAAAGGGAGCTTGTTTCAGAAAAGGGAAGTTGAAGAGATTAGCATTAGTAGAGGCATATGATGCAAGAAAGCAAGCTTATGCTACATCAGCCAAAAAAAAAAACCCACTCCCATTTCACCCCTCCATTAGTTTGAAATACCTGTCCAGCTGAGCCTTAAATTTATTTAGGCTATCAACTTCCACAACAAGGGATGGAAGTCTGTTCCACCAACCAACTACCTGCTGGCTAAAGGCAAATTTCCACACATCTATCCTACATCTGTCTTTCCTCAATTTGAATTTATGCCCTCTAAAGTGATTATTCTGAGCAAGAGACAGTATCCCATCAGCATTGAGCCTGCTCAAACCAGTCTAGGCTTTGTACACCTCTATCAGATCACCTCGCTGGTGCCTAGTCTCCAGACACTGTAACTTGCAAAACTTAAGCCTTTCTTTGTAAGAGCAACCCTTTGTTCCATTCACTAATCTTGTTGCCCTTCTCTGTACTCGTTCCAGCAGCTCTACATCCTTCTTGAAATGAGGCCTCCAGACCTGTATACAGTACTCAAGGTGTGGCCTGACCATTGCCTTATAAAAGGGAATAATCACCTCCTTATCCCTGTTAGAAAAATTCCTGTATATCATTGACAAGACACGATGAGCTACTCTTGCAGCCCGTCTGCACTGCTCAGAGAACTTCATATCTGCCTGCACAATTACCCCCAGGTCCTTTTCATTCTCTACCACTGTCAGTGCAGTACCAGAGAGTTGATACGTTGCTCTGGGGTTGCTGCTTCCCATATGTAGTACTTTACATTTGTCAATGTTAAACTTCATTTTCCACCTCTCAGACCATCTGCTCAACCTTTCCAGATCCTGTTGCAGCAGCACAGCATCCGTAATGTCCTTAACAACCCTGCCAACCTTTGTATCGTCTGCAAACTTCGACATTAAGCTTGATATACCATCATCAATATCATTTATAAATACAGAAAACAATAATGGTCCCAACACTGAACCCTGAGGGACTCCACTAATAACATTAGTCCACAATGGGCAGTGTCCATTGATTACCACTCTCTGTCTTCTCCCCCTCAACTATCCATAGCAGCAATTTGCCTCCAACGTCACACTGCTCCAATTTGCGCAGCAGTCTTCCATGTGTAACAGTATCAAAAGCCTTTCTAAGTTCCAAATATATAATATCAAAGTTATTCCCTGCATCCAGTTCTTTTGTGACTGCATCATAGTATCCAATCAAATTGGTTAGGCAAGACTTTCGGTTAACAAAACCATGCTGTGTCCGAGCTATAATTGAAGTCTTGTCTAGATGATCCTGCAGTGCTTCTTTAACCAGTGCCTCCATTAATTTTCCTGGAACAGAAGTTAAACTCACAGGTCTATAATTACTTGTGTCAGCCTTTGATCCTCCTTTGTGAATTGGGGTCACATTTGCACATCTCCAGTCTATGGGTACCTCCCCTGAGTCCAAAGAAGCTCTCATAATTATGGCTAAGGGTTTGCTTACTTCCTTTGCTGCCTCCTTTAATATAACTGGATAGATCCCATCCACCCTGGGTGCCTTTTTTATGTTTATCCTCAACAATTTCTCCTCCACTTTCTTCTCAATTATTACAAAATCATCTAGCTCACTGCCAGAGTTTACTTCACCTCTGCCATTCCCCTTCCTAAATAACTCCTCATGTGTGAATGTAGATGCAAAATATTTGTTTAGTTTGTTAGCCACCTGAGCAGGATCCTCAACTGTTGAACCACCAATATTCAGTGGACCAATCTGATTCATCCCTTTCCTTCTAGAGTTTACATAAGTAAAGAACTCTTTTCTGTTTTTCTTTGCATCCTTTGCCAAGGATTTCTCATAATCTGCCTTTGCCTGCCTAATCTCCTTTGTGACTTGGTTACAGACCAGCTTATATCTATCATAGGCTTCCCTGTCACCCATTAATTTTTATGTATCCCATGCATTTTTCTTCTCTGCCATATATCTCATTAGTTCATCTGACATCCATTTAGGTCTAAACCTTGAATATTTCTTAGTTGGTATATAAAGTCTAGTAGCTTCCAAGATAAGTTCTTTGAATGCTTCCCATTTTGAATTTGCTGTTGGTAACACCATCAGTTGGTCCCACTGTATAGAATTTGAATACTATCTCAGACCATCGTAGTTGCCTTTATGAAAGCAAAAACCTTTCCCTTTACCCCTGATGTAGCAGATAAATCAGGTAGAAGAAAGTTGCTTCTGTGAATTTGATGCAGCACAGTAAATGGATGTTGACTGGTTGCAGCATGTGTTCAGTTTAGTTTTATTTATGGGAGGAGGAATTATAGAAGCCAATTCAGAACAGTGACCAAGGAAGAATCTATAGAAAAGGCATGCAGCAGAAACAAAATGTCTATGAGACAGTGGAGAGATTTTATAAGAGATGGCTCATTAATTAACCTAATTTATCTCTTTTAAATCGAGTCTAGAAGCCTGAGAAAGTTACGAGGGAACAATATTCAACGGTAGGGTGGATTTAAGATTTTCCCAGAGTGAGTAGCTGTTCAGAAGAAAAGTAATGCTGAGAGTGAGAGAAAAACCAGTTTTTTATATGCAGAAGAAGCAATATTTGTGATGTGTTCATGCCAAGAGATATTAGAAGTTAGGGCAATCCCTAATAGTGATATGTGATAATGTCTAGAAATCTGAGTATCACTGAAGATGAGCAAAGGAGCAAAAGAATCCTTTCTGAGAAATATAAGACAGGATTGAGTTTTAGAAGGATTGAAATTAATAAGTTATCTTTGTGTCATCAGAGAATTACATGGAAATCAGCATTTAAGGATTGGTAGTGGATATTTGTGAACTTAAAGCTGTTTGAGTGGGGCAAAGTTTATGAAGGTGTAAAGTGGAATGCATTATGCTATCATTAGGAAAACTATGGATAGGATTTCCAGTCAAAAGAACAAGGTCATTAATATACAAAACAGGAAAAGAGTGGGAGAAAAAACTGAATCTTGGGGAACACCAGCATTAGTTGAGAAGTTAGAAGACAGAGAGCATCTATCATCACCTGCAGTAAGCAGAGAGAAAATCAGATGCCAAAATTAGAAAAAAAAAAGTCGACAATCCATAAGATGGAAATTTATTTAGAAGAGCTTTGTGCCAAACACAATCAAAAGCCTTTGAAATGTCAAGAGAAACTGCCTGAGTTTGACCAAACTTTTCCACTGAATTTGACCATGGATGGGTAACATAAGCCAGTAACATATCACCGGTGGATCAACACTGACAGAATCCATACTAGCAATCATTGATCAGATGTATGGTGTATGTGCTAATGAATTGGAAGGCTCCTGCACTAAAGAAGTCAACTGTACTGATTACACAAACCATAATTCAAAGTGCTGCACATCTCATTTTGTTACCCTAGACCTGTGCTGGTGTATTTTATTCATTCTTAAAATATTCAAATAACAAACTTTCTTAATATTAGTTTCTTGCATATTTTATTTTTATTTTCTGAATGGATTTTTCCTTGCCCCACTTAAATTCCTACAAATGACATACTTTCCAATGAATTATTGTTTCAGACACAGGTATTCAATGTTACCAAAGACAAAGATGGCAAATGGATTCCTAGAGGTGGCTGTGAATACCAAACTCTGAAATTATTTTCTGAAGCTTTGAATTTCAGGTAAACAAGTTGGTAATGTATGCATTGCTACATTTTTGGCAATTTAAAATATTTTTTCTTCAATTAATTATTTTTTGAAACATTAGTATACAAAGGTGGGTAAAAGCATGTCATAATATAGGATTGAGGGGAATAGTAATGCAGAAATTAAATACAAACAGCTTTTAAGCACATCACTCCATTAGCCAATTATTGGGAAACACTATTTTCTCCAAAGGTTCTTCCAAGGATTCAAAATACTGGGGAAATTCTGCATAATTTAAAAGACAGAAATTTAGTCTGAACTGTGGATAATGGTATTTATCTCTAAGCTGGACATAAGAGCAAATTTAAATGATGTTTGGAGAAAACAAAATGTTCTCTGTGATCGACACAAGGTAGTAATGTGTTTCTAAGCTGTCTATATTAAATTTCTGCATTAATATCCCCAACCTATATCAAAATGTTGCATAGGGTTTGTGCAAACTAGTTATTGGGAGAATGAACACAATTATTTTTGTGTATTTAAATGGAAATTTTTCACTTGTTCAGCATAAATTTGTTAATAGTAGCCACCTGCTGTCTGACGAGAAGCCAGTAAGCTGCTTTAAAATAGCTGTCCTGGTGGCATCCCAGATTTTTATATGCATAGTATATAAAAATCAACAACTTAAGCTAACCAGGGATAATGGTATTTGTTGCTAAGTTGGACATAAGATCAGGATTAAACGATTTTTGGTGGAAACACAGAACATTCCCAGTGATTGGTCTACCACAGTAATGCACTTGAAAGCTGTCTGCAAAAGCAAGTTTTTATGTAGTCAAGGTCAAATTAAGTTTGATACAATCTTACAGCCTTTCTATTGGGACATGCAACAGCCTAGAAGGCAAGATGTTGGGGACTATGAGGCCTGCTGGGGATCCTAATGGGATAAACAGAAAGAACATACAGGAGGACTTATGCTTTGTTAAGTGGCACACCCAACTGACATGGGTTGCCAGTGTAATGGTTAGTCAGTATGTGATATAAGCTACATTGTTATACTCCATTTCTATAACAATTATTGCTAATCATTTAGAGCTGGAGCATAATCTTCCATCCTATGCATCATCTTAGAATGCAACTCACATTATTATCTTTATATTCTACATGTGGCATGGCTTCCTATTTCATTAGTAATACATAATGTTAAAGCACATTTCACTTGAACAGCAGTGTAAGGCCACACTGCTACACTCAAACCACTCAAATTATGTAGAGGAGGTCAATATATGATTTTAATGGTTTAAATAAACAATATTGCTCTTATACATCTAAGTATTTTGTTTTTCTATTATTCAGGTACACAATTCATCCAGCTGAAGATGCGAAGTGGGGAGCTGAAAAGTCTCCTGGAGTATGGACAGGAATGGTTCACAAGATTATGTCAAAGGTTAGATTTAGTTATTAAGTTCTACCTGTGTCACATGCCTTGACTACTTTATGTGGACATTTATGTTTCAGGGTAGTACCCTATTAATCTTTAATAAGGTTTGTTGTTGTTTGGTTTTTAGGAGCATTAGCAACTAAGGCCATTGTGCAAATGTATCCCCAATTCACAAAGGGGGATCGAAGGGTGACACGAGTAATTACAGACCAGTTAGTTTAACTTCTGTTCTGGGTAAAATAATGGAGTCACTGGTTAAAAATGCATTGCAGGATCATCTAGACAAGACTGCAGCAATAATTCAGACACAGCATGGGTTTGTTAAGGGAAAGTCTTGTCTGGCAAATTTGATAGGACATTATGATGTGGTTACAAAGGAACTGGTTGCAAAAAATAATTTTGATATCATATATTTGGATTTCAGAAAAGCTTTTGACACTGTTGTGCATTGAAGACTATTGTACAAATTGGAGCAGAATGGTATTAAGGGTAAGTTGCTACAATGGATAAAAGGATGGTTAAGTGGGAGAAGACAGAGGGTGGTAATCAATGGGTACTGCTCTTCGTGGACTAATGTTATTAGTGGAGTCCCACAGGGTTCGGTGTTGGGTCCACTGCTGTTTTGTATATTTATCAATGATATTGATGAAGGTATATCAGGCTTAATGTCGAAGTTTGCAGATGGTACAAAGGTTGGCAGGGTTGTTAATGACAGTAATGGCAGTGTGCTACTGCAACAGGATCTAGATAATTTGGGCAGATGGGCTAAGAAGTGGCAACTGAAGTTTAACCTTGACAAATGCAAAGTACTGCAAATGGGTAGAAGTAACCCCAGAGAAACGTACCAACTGTGTGGTACTACACTTAAAGTGGTAGAAAATGAAAATGAATTGGGAGTAATTGTGCAGGCAGATATGAAGTTTTCTGAGCAATGCAGACAGGCTGCCAGGGCAGGTCATGAGGTTTTGTCAATGATATATAGGAATTTTGCTAGCAGGGAAAAGGAGGTGATTATCCCTCTGTATAAGGCAATGGTCAGGCCACGCCTGGAGTACTGCGTACAGGTCTGGAGGCCTCATTTTAGAAAGGATGTATATTTACTTGAGCGTGTACGGAGAAGGGCAACAAGATTGGTGAGAGGAATGAAGGGATCCTCTTACCAAGAGAGGCTTAAGTTCTGCAAATTGCAGTGGCTGGAGACTAGGCACCTGCGCGGTGATCTGATTGAGGTGTATAAGGCCTTGAATGGGTTGAGCACGCTGAATTCTGATGGGTTCTTCCACTTCTTCAGATTACAAACCTAAGGGGGCATAAATTCAAATTAAGAAAAGACAAATGTAGAATAGATGTGCGGAAATTTGCCTTTAGCCAGCGGGTGGTTAATTGCTGGAACAAACTTCCATCTGTCGTTGTGGAAGTTGATAGGTTGAATAAATTTAAGGTGGAACTGGACAGGCATTTGGAGGGAATGGTATGATTTTTTTTTGGCTGATGCTGCATAAGCTCATACACATGCTTTCTTGCATCACATGTCACTACTACTACTACTGCTCCGGGGATATGCGGTGGTCATTCCCTGACCTTTCTGCATCCTCCGTATTTGGTGGTCACGGGCTCGAACCCCAGTCTAATCAAGGAGTGTGTGCTACGCACTGCTGCTCCTGCCCGCCTAGCTATGGAGGTGCCTTTAATAAGGTGTTACTCTATTAAAGATATATTAATCTTTAATAGGGTGCTACCCTATTAATCCACTGGCACTAGTGGGTGCCAATGGATAAATATTAAAGATTAATATTTAGAGTGTAAGCTGCCTTAGGGATGTAATCTTTACAAATTACAGCTTTCTTGGTAATACTGTGATGTTTATGCAAAAACAAATTTAAACACATAGCAGTGATAAATGGCTGTAATGCCATTTATCACTGCTATCTTAAAAAGAAGCTAGGAAGACCAAACTGTCATAAGACACTAAGTTAATAGATCTACTCCAAAATTTAAAATGCCGAATATAAAGAGTAATCAGAAATTTATGGTAATATTTACTTCACTTCTATTGGAAGAAGGAAGGCACAGAATTGTTCAAATTTCTAATTAAAATAATTAGGGCAGTATGATCAGTTTTCTGTATAATGCAAATACATATCCATAGAAAGAATGCAACGTTAAAGTTAAGGTCAATGTTGCACCAAAATATATATCACATGGTACAGATCAATCATATCTGATTGACAGAGTGCATTACCCTGATACTCCCAACCTCTAAAATAATAAAATGAGGGATGCAGTTTAGATTTAAATGTAGTCATTTTGCTTTTTAATATAAATTATATTAATACCTTGCTATGGTAATTTAAGATATTTTCAACCAGTCACCAGTTTCACCACAACTCTCTGTCACATGGGGATCAATCTGATCTTATTCAAAGGAGAGTTTAAGTTTTTAGGAGAAACAAAGGAGAAATTTTCTTGAAAGGTACTGAGGATTACAGTTGAGTAAACAGTAGTTCTAGAGTATTAAAGAGTTAAAAATAAATGAGTGTGGCTGTGTTATCATGGAAGCCTGGAAGTGAATGCATAAAATTCTAAAAGGCAACAAAACGAATATTACTGAGACATTACACATGAAGGAGAGGACAAAATATTGTTTGCATATCCAGGCACTTAGTCTTGACACAACTCTGCCCTCATAAATGTTGACAACAGGCTTGCATACTACATATAAAAGGTACTAGTATCAGCAAAATAATGCAAGGAAGCAAAGCTCATAGAGCATCAACTATCAAAAAAATATCCCTTTCATTTGTCTATTCCTTCTTTAAATTTATCAAACTACCACTTCCACAACAGAAGGTAGAAATTTAGCCCCACAATCAATTGACCAATGGAAAATTTCCAATCAATTACCCCAAGGGCTCACATCTGGTGAGTATGGGCTTGGCACACCCAGGGTCCTGAGCTGGATATCATCATTCTTCTCTTTCTTGGCAATTCCCTTCTACTTCTCCCCCCCCTCTCTCTCTCAGAGCAACTCAGAAATTTTTTTTTGGATGGCGCAGCATAAGCCCCAGGCTTCCTTGCATTATATGGCTAATAATAATAATAATAATAATGTGCAAACTTGTTTGCCTTCAATAGATTGAAGGCAAACAGGCATGTATATCTAACCTGCATCCATTTTTTTCAAATTTATGTCATCCAATAAAGAATAAGGATATCAACAACATTCAGTTTACCCAACTCATTTAAAGCTTCAAATACTTCAATTAGGTCTCCCTTGTGGATTCTTGTAGTTTTCAGAGTCTTCACTTCACAGAACTCATGTCTTTCTTGGTAAGAAAGACCTTTTGTGTTCCTGGTCAGCCCTGGCCATTCTCTACACACTTTCCAACAGATCTACATCTTTCCTAAAATGAGGCTTCCAAACTTGTATGCAGTATTCAAAATGCAGCCTAACCACTGCCTTATACAACATATCACCTCTTTGTTTCTGCTGACAAAATTCCTGTATATCATTCAGAAACCCATGGGCTGTCTGCATTGCACAGAGAACTTTGTGTTGGACTGTACAATTACCCCTTAGGTATTTTTCATTCTCCACTACCCATGTGGTACTCCCCACCTGGTATTTTATTCTGAGATTACTGCTACCCAAATGCAATACCTTGCACTTATCAATGTTAAACCTCAATTGCCATTTTTCAGCTTGTCTGCTTAATTTATCTTGGTCTTCATGAAGTAGCATATTGTGATTACCATCATTATCCACCCAGTCCACCTTTGTATCATTAGTACTCTTAAGATGTTAAATATTATATGCTTACACCAGTGTCATTAATAAAGATATGGACACGACAGGAAAATACTAACTAAAGTGTTTTTATCATAAAAGTAAATAATTATTACATAAATAAGTGCAATATTTTCCATATTTTTACAGGAAGCCGACATTGCTGTTAACATGTTTGCTATCAATGAGAAGCGGAGCGAGGTCCTGGATTTTTCTACACCATATCGTTTTGACCCAGTGTCTTTTATTGTAAGGATACCACAGCTGAAATCAAAAACATTTGTATTTGTAAGACCTTTCCAACCATCAGTAAGTAGGTGATTACAATCTTTGCATGCGGCATGCAAATAGTCAATTTGCAATCTGATAAAAATGTAGACTAAGCTTTATCATATACATGGATCAGAATGTCATGTGGCTGTAATCTTAAGAAATATTAGATATTATTCACACACCTTTGAGGCCATTACATTTCTGATATAAGTGAGTTTTGAGTTTGAGGAGCTCCAATTGATACTACTACATCTAAACTATAACCTAGTTATAAATTACATTAGAAGTTACACTTGCAGTAGAAGATTTTTCATTTTTTTAAAATGATTTCATTAATTTCAATTATTTCTGTTCTATTCTTCTTCATTTCTAATAAAAACTAAATGGTTTATTTAAAAAAAATCTTTAACTGCTCATCAGATAAATCAAACAGAAAATTTAAAGATGATTTCAAATTTGCTAGTTCTACTTTTGTTATTTAAAACAATTTTGAGTATAACAGTTATTCCTTCTTTCCACAGCATAGCGAGTGTGACTTGGTCTTTTTACAAATACTTTCCAGTATAGGTTAACATGCACGAACACACTACTTTTAATTGTTAGATAACAATTAAAAGGTGGTGCAGGCAGATATGAAGTTCTCTGAGCAGTGCAGACGAGCTGCAAGAGTAGCTCATGGTGTATTGTCAATGATATATAGGAATTTTTCTAGCAGGGATAAGGAGGTGATTATTCCCTTGTATAAGGCAATGGTCAGGCCACACCTAGAGTACTGTATACAGGCCTGGAGGCCTCATTTCAGGAAGGATGTAGAGCTGCTGGAACGAGTACAGAGAAGGGCAACTAGATTGGTGAATGGGACAAAGGGGTTCTCTTACGAAGAAAGGCTTAAGTTTTGCAAATTACAGTGTCTGGAAACTAGGCACCAGCGGGGTGATCTGATAGAGGTGTACAAAGCCTTGAATGGTTTGAGCATGCTCAATGCTGATGGGATTCTTCCTCTAGCTCAGAAAAATCACCTGAGAGGGCATAAATTCAAATTGAGGAAAGACAGATGTAGGATAGATGTGCGGAAATTTGCCTTTAGCCAGCGGGTGGTTGGTGGGTGGAACAGACTTCCATCCCTTGTCGTGGAAGTTGATAGCCTAAATAAGTTTAAGGCTCAGCTGGACAGGTATTTCGAACGAACAGAGGGGCGAAGTGGAAGTGGTTATTTTTATTTATTTATGTTACTTTTTTTTTTTTTTTTTTTTTTTTGGCTGATGCTGCATAAGCTTGCTTTCTTGCATCAAATGCCTCTACTAATGCTAATGCTAATGCTAACAAACGATTAAAAATTGAAACATTTCTTAAGCTTAAGATAACAAATGCTTAAAAAATTGAAACATTTTTTAAGCTTAACCTTCCAATGCTAGTATGGCATCTGACAGATGCCACTTTTAAAATTTTTCTGTTTTTTTTTTTTTTTTTGTTTATAATTTGTAAATGAAATCTAATTCTCCTGTGTACCTTTGCATACAAATGTTCTCTAGAACACTGGTAGGTAAAGGTACACAGAGGAAATAGGATTTCTCCTTAAGTAATTCTGGGTTTTTTAGGCTGCACAACATCCAAATTTTCTGCTTCCATTTCAATATACTATGAATTATTAGCATTAGCATTAGTAGAGGCATATGATGCAAGAAAGCAAGCTTATTCAGCATCAGCCAAAAAAAAAAAAAAAAAAAAAAAAAACCCTCTCCCATTTCACCCCTCCATTCGTTCGAAATACCTGTCCAGTTGAGCTTTAAATTTGTTTAGGCTATCAACTTCAACAACAAGTGATGGAAGTCGGTTCCACCAACCAACCACCCGCTGGCCAAAGGCGAATTTCCGCACATCTATCCGACATCCGTCCTTCCTCAATTTGAATTTATGCCCTCTGAGGTGATTATTCTGAGAAAGATGAAGAATCCCATTGGCATTGAGCATGCTCAAACCATTCAAAGCCTATACACCTCTATCAGATCACCTCGCCGGTGCCTAGTCTCCAGACTCTGTAATTTGCAAAACTTAAGCCTTTCTTCGTAAGAGCAACCCTTTGTTCCATTTACTAATCTTGTTGCCCTTCTCTGTACCCGTTCCAGCAGCTCTACATCCTTCTTGAAATGAGGCCTCCAGACCTGTATACAGTACTCAAGATGTGGCCTAACCATTGCCTTATACAAGGGAATAATCACCTCCTTATCCCTGCTAGAAAAATTCCTGTATATCATTGACAAGACACCATGAGCTACTCTTGCAGCTCGTCTGCACTGCTCAGAGAACTTCATATCTGCCTGCACAATTACCCCCAGGTCCTTTTCATTCTCCACCACTGTCAGTGTAGTACCGCAGAGTTGATACATTGCTCTGGGGTTACTGTTACCCATATGTAGTACTTTACATTTGTCAATGTTAAACTTCATTTGCCACCTCTCAGCCCATCTGTTCAACCTTTCCAGATCCTGTTGCAGCAGCATAGCGTCAGTAGTGTCCTTAATGACCCTGCCAACCTTTGTATCATCTGCAAACTTAGACATTAAACTTGATATCCCATCATCAATATCATTCATAAACACCGAAAACAACAATGGACCCAACACTGAACCTTGAGGAACTCCACTAATAACATTAGTCCACGTTGAGCAGTGTCCATTGATTACCACCCTCTGTCTTCTGCCACTCAACCATCCCCTTATCCATAGCAGCAATTTGCCTCCAATGCCACACTGCTCCAATTTGTGCAGCAGTCTTCCATGTGCAACAGTATCAAAAGCCTTTCTAAGATCCAAATATATAATATCAAAGTTATTCCCTGCATCCAGTTCTTTTGTGACTACATCATAGTATCCAATCAAATTGGTCAGGCAAGACCTGCCCTTAACAAAACCATGCTGCGTCTGAGCTATAACTGAATTATGAAATATTAATTTTTTGTGTGGCATTTAGCAGACACCAGGGTGAGCAAAAGTGTCTTTCTTCCAAGCAGTTTTAATTCTCACACAGCATCTGCGAGACGATGATAATAGGTGTCTAATCTTGCCATAGAACTTTGACTGTTCCTACTAAATGTGAACACCTGACAAAAATACTGATGCTCACATTGCATTTTCGAGCCACCCTGCAAGAGTATGGGTTTTGAAAAATTCTGAAAAATGATAAAAACTTCATCATTATTATTATTATTATTGGTTTCTGCCGCCTATTTTCATTTGATATTTTTAATGGGCTTCAGAAAATTATAATTAACAGATTGCCATTTTCAATTCAGTAAAAAAAGTTTTCTATAATTAAAACTAAAATGGGTATCAACACAGATGCAATGCAAGTGTCTTTGTTAAAACTGAGGGTGACAGAGGGTTAAATTATAATTATTTATATCAGAAATTTCTAAAACTGAAGTTACTTACTCAAAGTTGCTTCTATTTCTAGACAAAAAAAATTCTATATCACAATACTTTCAATTGAAATTTGTAATATAAATTGAACAACAGTAATGTTAAGTATAAGAATATTTTATTTTTAACAATGTTTTATTGTGAAATGCTCCTAAGCTATAATAATTTAATTTTTGATACGTACTGAATTCTAATAATTTAATCTTTAGTTTAACACTTTTTGCAGACAGCAAAGCTGTCTTTTAATGAAATCCATTTTTTACTAACAGTGATCTCTCACTAAAATACATGTTTTGACTGGCTGTAGGAATGGGGTTAATGTATATAGGCATGGGTATACACATCGCAAGACCAACCCAAAAATATCAGAAGACCATTATTGGGCTGGTTTATTAGCAGCAATTAAAACAGCAACGAAGCTATAAACATCTGTGGCCATGGTCATATAGGATATAAACAAGTATTTATACAATTAATATCAGGTCCTCAGTAGTAGCTTATGGCATGGTACACCATCATGGCTCACTTTCAGAGAGGTCTGAGTTCATTATTATTGATGTGAGAAATTTCTCATGCAGAGGAAATAGGATTTCTCCTTAAGTAATTCTGGGTTTTTTAGCCTGCACAACATTCAAATCAGCCTATTATTTTGTCATAGTAATTTGAAAATTTTTTCAGTAATTACTATGACGAAATGAAATACCTCTTATTTAATCAGAATCTTGTTAATGTAAACTTATTTGTCCAAAGAAGTATACTTTTAAAGTGTATGAAAATTACTATATTTTATAGATGTGGATTGCTGTATTCGTAGCCTTATTTTCAGTGACGACATCAGTCTTCTGTTTAAATCACATAGCATACATCACTATGAGATGTAAGAAGATGCCATTCAGAACGTTCTTTTGGAATTTGTTTGGAACACAAATTAACCAAGGTAATTTGAAATAATTGCAATCAAGATGTATATTAGTTTGATAAATGCTGCAAAATGCATAACACTGAAAAACTCAAAATTTAACGAGCATATAAACATTTATGAAAAAAATGGAAAACACATTCTAAGGTTCAAGTATGAAGGATTCCACAATCAATAAAACTGGAGCAAGTTTGTATTGCTCTTTATGGACTACTACACAAAACATGCTCAAATTATGCACATTACACTCAGCACTGCTAATAATTTTACACTGCCTACCATACCTTTTCTAATGTGTAGCAATTGGAAGATATGCATTACAGCTAACCTAATTTTCAAGTGGGTAGATCTCAAGACACAGGAATATACAGAATTTTTCCTGGAATTTCTTATCCTGCAAATGGACAAGTCTTATTTACAGACACAATCCAGTGATATGACATAGCCTAACTCCATTTATATTAATCTAAGTGATGGTTTCTGACTATGAAAACTCTATAAATATTTCAAGAATGAGGAACTTGAACTATTTCAGAAGTAATTTTTCTGGAGTAAGGTTTTTTCATGGAATTTTTAAAATTCATAAAAAAAAAAAAAAAATCCTGCACATGAATTAGAATGCTCTGGCAAAGAATGAAAAGAAAAGCAGCAAAGACATCTTTATTTATATTAACAGTAGCAGCAGTGCCAGATTAAGGCATGGGCTAACATGGCAGCAGCCCGGGGCACCAGAAGCTGAAGAGCAAGAGAAAGATTTTTTTTACAAAACCCTACACAATTCTAGGATATGGAAAGGGGCACCAAAATAATCTTTGTCTGGGGCTCAACAATATCTTAGTCCAGCACTGAGTGGAAGGAAGGGTTGAATCACATTGGTCCACTTGATTGCATGAGAGGAAAGTGGAAGAGAAATTGTTGAAGCTAAATATATATATATATATATTTGAATAATGTTTGAAATAGCTGAAAACTGAATCTTACATAAAAAAGGGGTAAAGCATATAGAGGCAGTAAAAAGCATTTTCCTTTACATGACGCTTGAGATATAAACTTAAGTGAGAATAATGATAAAAAATAAATAAAAATGCCAGCAGCATGGCAAGACAGAAGAGCAAAGATTGTGAAATTATACATAACGATCAAACCAACAGGGAGGGAAGTCTGCCATCCATAGTTCATGTTTTGCCTATATAATCTGGTTAAAATTACTTTTGTCAGTGGTGTGGCTTTGTATTTGAGTGCTTGTATCTGTCCTATTTTTAATTTTTGCTGCATCAGGACCACCGCTATTCAAGTCCTCTGCATTGGTGGTTCGATCTGGGGATCGGATGGTGGACTGATCTTTCGATCGATTCGACTTTGCGGCGATTTGGCTAGCGATCGAAATGCAGCGATTCCCTGATCATTACTGGCCTTCTGGTCCTATGTTGAGATGGGGCATAACGGTCAAAGTATTTTATTATTTTCTGCAGGCTCCAGGGTTTCCCCTATCCGCCGGGCATAATGGTCAGTCTATTTTTGTTTTATTGTAGTTGTTCACATCTCTGCTCATGATATTTCACATAAATTGGGACCTGGTGCCCATCAGAGGGGATGCTGTTAAATTTCATTTAATTGGCTATTCAAAATTTAATTGATTATATTTTATTATCTTTGTATTTAGACTTCTAAATTATATTTGAGAGTTTCTGCCGCAATAATTTTATTCTCTTCCCTCCCTGTTGGTTTGATCGTTATATATAATTTCACAATCTTTGCTCTTCTGTCTTGCCATGCTGCTGGCATTTTAATTTATTTTTTATCATTATTCTCACTTAAGTTTATATATATATATATATATATACAAGGGAGAGCAAAAAGTTTTTACCCTTATCCAGAAATAATAGCCCTAGAAGGGTGAAACTTCACAGGAACTTTAATCCTTTTCTATATACTCTCCATGTACAGTACACATTTCTCCCATCTATTGAACAGTTGTTTAATACCATGATCATAAAAGTCTGCACTTTTTGTCTGAAACCACGATTCCACTTCATTGATGACTTCTTGAGACAAATCAAAGCGGTCCACACAATGGTTTCTTCATTTCTCAAAACAAGAAGTCTGGCGGTGCTAGGTCAGGACAATAGGGTGGGTGCTGCAGTAGTTTGAAGACACACTGGGCAACAAAGTTGGTGGCAGCAACGGCCATGTGAGCATTGTTTGACAGAAGATGACACCTTTGGTTAACATTCTGTGCCTTTTCACCTTCAAAGCATCGTGCAACTTTTTCAAGGTTTCTGTAGTATTCTCTGGTAAGTGTGTAACCACAAGGTAGGTAATCTGTCAGGATAACCCCTTTTCTGTCCCAAAACATGGACAACGTCACCTTCTTTGCTCATGGAGTGGTCTTTGCCTTTTTTGGGAGGTGGAGAGGAGGTGTGCTTCCACATGTCTTTAGTCTCCAGATCATACTGGTATACCCAGCATTTGTCACCAACCGATCAAAAAAGTTCTGAACATCCACATTATACAAATCCAACAGTTGGCAAGGACATTGCTTCTGCAAAGGCATCAGCAACCTTGCAACCCACCATGCGGAGACCTTAGACATATGCAGATGGTCATTTAAAATGCTGTGGACAGACCCATAATAAATTCCCACTGCATTTCAGATGAAATGAATCGTCAGTCACTCAGCACCAGCTGCTCAACCTTTGCATTGGAGCAGTGTGGCATTAAGATTAAGGGCAAGTTACTGCTATGAATAAAGGGATGGTTGACTGGGAGAAGACAGAGTGGTTATTAATGGAAGCTGCTTTTCATGGACTAATGTTACTAGTGAAGTCTCCCAGGATTCAGTGCTGGGCCCAATATTGTTTTCTATGTTTATTAATGATATTTATGAAGATGTATCAGGCTTAATGTCTAAGTTTGCAAATGATGGACAACGTCACCTTCAGAGTAGGGCAGGGTAGTTAATGACAATAATTAAGGTAAGCTACTGTAACATTTAGAAAACATAGGCAGATGTGTTAAGAAATGGTAGTTGAAGTTTAACATTGACAAATGCAAAATAATGTGTTTGGGTAATGTAATCCCAGATTAATGTACCAACTGTGTGGTATCACATTCAGGGTAGTGAAAAATGAAAAAGATTTGAGGTTTGCTGAGTAGTGCAGACAGACTGCTACGACAGCTCGAGGGGATTTGCCAATGATATAGAGGAACTTTGTAGCAGGGAGATAAGGAGGTGATTATCCCATTGTACAAGGCACTGGTTAGATGGCAACTTGAGTACTGCATACAAGTCTGGAGGCCTCATTTTAAGAAGGATGTATATCTGCTAGAACAGGTGCAGAGAATGCAGAGCTTGGTGAGGGGAACAAAAGGGTAGTCTTACCAAGAAAGGCTTCAATTCTTCAATGATGTAGATTACATTGCAGAGTCTGGAGACTATGCATCTGCAGTGTGATCTAGTTAAGCTGTTTAATACTTTGAATGGATTGAGTAAGCTCAATGCTGATGGTATTCTTCTTCTGCTCAGACTACACATGAGGGAGCAAACATTCAAATTAAGGTAGGGTGGTTGCAGGATACATGTGTGAAAGTTGGTCTTCAGCCAGTGGGTGGTTGATTGTTGGAACAAACTTCCATATGTTGTTGTGGAAGCGAGTAGCCTGAATAAATTTGAGGAACAACTAGACAATTTATTAGAAGGGAAGGGCGGGTGATGTGGGTAGGTTATTTTTTTTTGCTGATGCTTTATAAGCTTGCTTTCTCATATTATTTGCCACTACTAAAACTGGACAACAATGGCTGATAGGCAATGACATCCCCTGATTTTAAAAGTTATTTTTATGCTGCCATCTATTATGAAGTTCACAATCACTTGAAAATAGATGACAGATGGTAGCCTTACCAGAAGTTTTCAAGACAATTAGTAAACACACAAAGACATTATTTGAAATGTTCTTGACACAACCCCAAAAAAACACAAAAAGTTTAAAAGTTATAAAATGCAATAAACTTGAAGAAATGTATCAATTTCATATTTGATACATTATACAACATACAAACATGTTTACTATATGCAAGCAGATAGTAAATGCACAACCTCATCACACTGGCTCTTGTTAAAAGGAGCATTTCAGTATTTACGAAATTTAATATTGTAAAGAAAATATGTGCTTTAAATATATGCTGCATCTCAGTATACTGAAGTCACAATATGTCTTGCTGTTTTAGCAGAATAATAAAAAAAAATTCTTATATGAACAAAGATTATATTAAAATACATTAAGACAGATGATTCTTTTTTAAATTCTAACAGGAAACACATCCTCATATTTCAAATTTGGATTCAGACGAGCAATATTTGGTTCATGGTGGATATATACAATCATCCTCATCTACAGCTATAATGGAACTATCTTAACATTTCTTATAGTACCTGAAACAGAGCCACCTGTAAACACAATTTCTAAACTTGGTGCAGCTGTCACAGAGGGAAGATACACATGTGGAATATTGGCTGACTCAAATACATACTACAGATTTACAGTAAGTAGATTATTTAATCTTACTTGCATTCCATATAAAACCTACTTGTTTGATATATATGGTAATTTACTAAAATTAGATTCCTGATCTCCAGTGCTAGGAAATTACTATAATTTCATTATTTTATAATGCTATTACTATATACAATATATTTTAACTCTAAGATAAGGCTTACAGAATGAAGTATGGTTATCTTTCATTCTTTTAACCCTCTAGTGGATGAGTCAAAAATGTTACAGAAGCACATACACCACTCAGCATTTTTGGAGGTAGAAAAACAGGACAATAAATATCAAAATGGTTCTAAAACAAATAACTTTAATAAGAGCAATCTCTCTCTCTCTCTCTCTCTGTAGTAAAACACAGAGAGAGAGAGAGAGAGAGAGAGAGAGAGAGAGAGAGAGAGAGAGAGAGAGAGAGAGAGACAGACAGACAGACAGACAGAGAAAATGTCAAAGAAACCAGAATTCTACAGAAAATCGACACAGGTGCAGGCATGCAGTGCACTTTGTACATTAACACAAATCCATAAAGGATTATATATGGCTACGCTTTTCCAATTAAATAATAATCAATGATGCAGATCATGACCGAAGACAATACTGGAGGACTTTCAAATTTCACAATGACTAAATTCTATTAAATATTTTAAAGCTTTTATTATTATTATTATTACTCAGTTTATTAAGTTTGATTTCACCCCCCCTCTACAGCTGGTTGGCTAGAAGGGTGTACATAGAATTATAAAAACATATACATTAAAAGAATGATTGACAGTGTTTGATGATGCACCTGACTGGAGTTGGTATAGTTTAAGTATATATTAACATGAGGGAGATAACTTAGGTTTGAACATTTATACACAGGAAAATTAAGTTTGCAATATGAATTCAGCTACCCTATCAGTTGTTGTTGTTATTTGGCTTTAGGAGCATTAGCAACTAAGGCCATATTGCTCCGTCAGCTACCTTCTATTAAAAAGATAGCCAAAGTCTTCAAGTACAGAAGTTCCTGAATGTATGCGCCCATAGATGTCAGATGATGGACTGGTAGATGGAGTTGGTTGGTTGATTTGGTTTTTAATGGCACATTGGCAGCTAAGGCCATAATGTGCCAGGTAGATGTAGTAACACGATTGTGTCAGGATTCACTGCAGGTAAAGCCTTCGATGTAAGTCTTCCAGGATATTCTTTCTGTATTTCTTGTCATCCAATAGTTTGTTGGGGTCAATTTGCAGCTGGTTGAAATGTTCAATAATATTTACTGGAAACATGCCTCTAAGGCAGATGAGGTTGGTAAGAGTTGATCTATGATGTAGATTATGTCGCTCCCTAGGATGGATACTTGCTGCTGAGATGATTTCTTGCACACTGGGGGAATCTATCTTATTAGTCAGCAATAGTTTTGCAATAGTGATGAAGTTCTTTTCCAGAATTTCGATTTTCCATGGTGTCATATGCATGTAGTATAGAAATAGAGATGGTGAAAGCATTACCATGGCTCCTGTTCAGCCACCTCAGAACCCAATACTCAATTGCCAGAAATTTCTTTGAAATACTTGATGGGGCTGAGGACCATAGCTCAGATGCATATAAAGCGATGGGCATGAGACACCTTTCAATGTATTTGCAAATGAGGGATTTATTTTGACAACCAACAAGCTCCTGGTGGATCGGCCAGAAGGCTGGCTGCATATGTTTTCTTTGTATATATGAAATGGTCCTGGAAAGTAAGGTTTTCATTTCAGGTGAGACCAAGATCCATGTGGGACAATACCTTGGTGACTTTATTGCCATTTATTACAGCTTGAATATCATGTTTTCTCCACTTCTTGGTGATCGATATTTGGGAGGATGCTTTTTGATTTAGTTGGAGCCCTGCCATATGTAAGTAGTCAAAAAGTTGATTAATTTGTGCAGCAGTATTTTGATTTATTTCTTCAATGTTTTTAATGTCATCAGAGATTACGAACAGTTCAAGTCGTCAGCATAAGAGCTGAAGTTTGTAAACTTCACTAGAAATGGTTCTAAGATGAGTGCAAAGAGCGTGGTAGATAAGACCCCATCTTGTGGTATTCCTATTCTTACAGTTGTCATAGTCTGGTAGTGACTATGGGTTACAATGAGTATCCTTTCATCAAGGGGGTTGCAGAGAATGGAGATTAATAAGTCAGTTGCCTTGAAATAATTCTGTAATATGTGCAGCAGTGTTTGAATTGGCACATTGTTGAAAGCTGATTTTATGTCAAAAAATTGGTCATTATTATCCTGGTAGATCTCATAATTTCCTCCAGCTCGACGTCAGTCCAATAAATTACCTCGAAGGAGCATGCTAGTACTGGGACTGAATAGGTGATTATGATTCTGACCACATTTCCATCATTCAGTTTTTTTTTTTTTTTTTTTTTTTAGCAGGCTCCTGTCTCTGAAGGTATTTGGCATTTTTCAGTTAGGTGGGCCTTGATCTCCTTGTTTTCTTGCTGTTGAGCCTGCATTGCTCTGATATTTATAGATCTCTCCGTCATGGCTTCAATCCTTTCGCCAATCTTCAAGGTGCTTCCGTAGCCAGGCAGGAAGGAGCAGCAGTGCATAGCACACGCTTCTTGATTAGACCGGGGTTTGAGCCCATCACCACCAAATACGGAGGATGCGGGAAGGTCAAGGAATGAACACCGCATATCCCAGAGCAATATGGCCTTAGCTGCTAATGCTCCTAAAAACCAAACAACAACAACCAACAACCAGTCTTCGGCTGGTAGTTTTGGCTGACTGATTTCCCTGATGCAATTTATAGGTCTTGTGCTTGTCTAGGCCAAATTGCATTCTGATGTCAGTGCCGAACTCTTCGGTGATCTGGAATAGTTGTTGGACTTGATTCTTGGTTGCCGCATAGTTTGATGTCATCCATATGCATCAGGTGAGAGGGGGGTATACAGGTTCTTCTTTGATTCTTTAAGAGCATATCCGTATTTGCTGTTGTTGAGCATGGTGGACAGGGGTTTGAGTGCTAGACAGAACCATAGTGGTCTCAGGGCATCTCCCTTGAAGATTCCTCTTCTGATGGTGATCAGTCTAGTTGTGATGATGGTCCTCCATTTTGCCACGGTTGCTTCTAAGAAGTGTGTCAGTGTCGGGTTGATTTTGTAGATTTTCAGTGTCACTATCAGCCAGCTATGGGGTACAGAGTTGAAGGCCTTGTAGTAGTCAATGTAGGCCATGTACAGGTTTCAGTGCTTTTTTGCTCCATAATTGCTGGGTCAATAGTACTTTGCATCCTTTGCTCATCTGCTTATGTTCCTTCTGCTGCTCGACCATGATGTTCTAGTTCTCCAACTGGTTTGATATCTTCTTGGTTATGCAGTTGGTTAGGATCTTGTACATTGTTGGGAGACAGATGATTGTTCTGTACTTTGCCAGGAGTAGTGTCTTTGTCTTTAGCCTTTAGGCAGGTGATTCCTTTGAGTCAGTGACTCTAGTATTGTGTCAAGGTGCCTTATCATCTGAGTGAACTGCTCTACTATGTGCCTGTGTGTAGCTGTTCTTCTTGTGCCAGTAGTTAGCATTAGCATTAGTAGAGGCATTTGATGCAAAAAAGCAAGCTTATGCAGCATCAGCCAAAAAAAAAAAAACCCACTTCCACTTCACCCCTCTGTTCGTTCAAAATACCTGTCCAGCTGAGCCTTAAACTTATTTAGGCTATCAACCTCCACCACAAGGGATGGCAGTCTGTTCCACCAACCAACCACCCGCTGGCTAAAGGCAAATTTCCGCACGTCTATCCTACATCTGTCTTTCCTCAATTTGAATTTATACCCTCTCAGGTGATTTTTCTGAGCTAGAGGGAGAATCCCATCAGCATTGAGCATGCTTAAACCATTCAAGGCTTTATACACCTCTATCAGATCACCTCGCTGGTGCCTAGTCTCCAGACACTGTAATTTGCAAAACTTAAGCCTTTCTTCGTAAGAGCACCCCTTTGTTCCATTCACTAATCTTGTTGCCCTTCTCTGTACTCGTTCCAGCAGCTCTACATCCTTCTTGAAATGAGGCCTCCAGACCTGTATACAGTACTCTAGGTGTGGCCTGACCATTGCCTTATACAATGGAATAATCACCTCCTTATCCCTGCTGGAAAAATTCCTGTATATCATTGACAATACTCCATGAGCCACTCTTGCAGCCCGTCTGCACTGCTCAGAGAACTTCATATCTGCCTGCACAATCACCCCCAAGTCCCTTTCATTCTCTACCACTGTCAGTGTAGTACCACAGAGTTGATACATTGCTCTGGGGTTGCTGTTTCCCATGTGTAGTACTTTACATTTGTCAATGTTAAACTTCATTTGCCACCTCTCAGCCCATCTGCTCAACCTTTCCAGATCCTGTTGCAGCAGCATAGTGTCAGTAGTGTCCTTGACAACCCTGCCAACCTTTGTATCGTCTGCAAACTTGGACATTAAGCTTAATATACCATCATCAATATCATTTATAAATACAGAAAACAATAATGGACCCAACACTGAGCCCTGAGGGACTCCACTAATAACATTAGTCCACGATGAGCAGTGTCCATTGATTACCACTCTCTGTCTTCTCCCCCTCAACCACTCCTTTATCCATAGCAGCAATTTGCCTCCAATGTCACACTGCTCCAATTTGTGTAGCAGTCTTCCATGTGCAACAGTATCAAAAGCCTTTCTAAGATCCAAGTATATAATATCAAAGCTATTCCCTGCATCCAGTTCTTTTGTGACTGCATCATAATATCCAATCAAATTGGTCAGGCAAGACTTCCCCTTAACAAAACCATGCTGTGTCCGAGCTATAACTGAAGTCTTGTCTAAGTGATCCTGCAGTGCTTCTTTAACCAGTGCCTCCATTAACTTTCCTGGAACAGATGTTAAGCTCACAGGTCTATAATTACTTGTGTCAGCCTTTGATCCTCCTTTGTGAATTGGGGTCACATTTGCACATTTCCAGTCTATGGGTACCTCCCCTGAGTCCAAGGAAGCTCTCATAATTATGGCTAAGGGTTTGCTTACTTCCTTTGCTGCCTCCTTTAATATAACTGGATAGATCCCATCCACCCCGGGTGCCTTTCTTGTGTTTATCTTCAACAGTTTCTCCTCCACTTTACTCCCAGTTATTTCAAAATTCTGTAGCTTACTGCTAGAGTTGAATACACCTCTGGCATTCCCCTTGCTGAATAACTCCTCATGTGTGAATGTCGATGCAAAATATTCATTTAGTTTGTTAGCTACCTGAGCAGGATCATCAACAGTTGACCCATCAATATCAAGTGGACCAATCTGATTCATCCCCTTCCTTCTAGAGTTTACATAAGTAAAGAACTCTTTGCTGTTTTTCTTTGCATCCCTTGCCAAGGATTTCTCGTAATCTGCCTTCGCCTGCCTAACCTCATTTGTAACTTGGTTGCATATCAACTTGTATCTATCATAGGCTTCTGTGTCATGTGTTAATTTGTAAGTATCCCATGCATTTTTCTTCTCTGCCATATGCCTCATTAGTTCATCTGACATCCATTTTGGCCTAAACCTTGAACAATATTTCTTAGTTGGTATGTAAAGCCTAGTAGCTTCCAAGATAAGTTCTTTGAATGCTTCCCAGTTGCGGATGTTATCTATCCCTAGGGTTCACCAGTTGCAGGACTTGCTGATTAACTATTGTACTTCTTCCTCCTGACTCTCCCATTGTGTCATCTCTTGTATGTCATTTGTTTTGTTCCATTCTAGGTCTATCATGGCTGTAATGGCTAGCTTTTCTGCTCCACAGATTGCCCCAGAACTCCTCGAGTATTTTCTGGACAAGGGTGTCCACTGCTCTCCTTCTCCTCTTGTCCAATGGTTTTTTTTCTGGTAGTGGAGATGTGGACTGTCTTAACTATAGGATGGCTGGCACCCATTAGTAATGCACTACCTCTAATAAGTGCAAGATATTGTCCCTTTCAGGACTGGTATATGAGATTGTTAAGGTGGCCTACAGCACATACTTTGTTGTGGCCAACCTCCCCATGGCGTAGATAGAGCAGGCTTTTCAGGTGATTGCCTTCCTGGTAATTAAGTGGCCAGAAACAACTAAACAACACAACAACAATTTTGTTGCACAAACATGTTACACACCTTTCTGGCCTTTTGTAGAGTTCCATATCATCACAGTGTATCATGGTGAAGTTGAACTAAAGTTCTGGAGCTGCTCTGCATAAGATACTATACATGTCTATATGTCCACTGGGCTTGTAGAAAGCTCTCTGGTTTTCCTCAAATATCCAGTGGCTGTGTTTTTCTCTGGGTACTCCTCCTGTATCAGTGAGATCTCTTGCTGAGTGCAAGGAAGTTGTGCTTGAGGTGTATTATACTTTCGCATCCAACTAACTCCCATCACACAGATTCTATGCTGACAGACAACTTCAGACTCAGCAAAAGCTCTTTTTGCACTCAGGCTGCTTTTGATAAGAAGCATCACACCACAACCACTCCTATCTTCCGTCTTTCCTAAATACATTATCCATACTACAATGGAACTTGTCGTTCCCAATTTCCGGGTGGCACCACGTTTCTGTTAGCCCTCTTATGTCAGCATTAGATGTCCTAACCAGGAGTTCAAATACAGCCATTTTACTGACATCGCTGCTGATGTTACTGTAGACACAGTTAAAACTAAGTATTCTTCTACAGTTTAGTACCCTGACACACCCCTTGAAATTATTTAGATTTGTTTCCCTATCTTTCACATCCTGCTCATTTGAAATGTTGCTACACTCAGAAGATCTTGTCAACATTGGCTGTGGTGGCAATAAACAAGAATCCATGAGGTGAGTTCAAGCGTTACTTCCCCTAATTAGCAGTTTCCCTGAACTCTTACGGTATCCTCAATGATACTGGCAAAAATTCTTGCACTACCTTTGTCTAAATGAATACCATCTCTACCAAATTCCTCCTACCTAAAAGTGAGAGCCATGATGATTAAAATTTCCCCCTAGAGCCTTGCAGATTCCCTAAAGTCTTGAGTTAATTCACATGGCTTTCAACATAAAATCCCTCCTATCATTTCTGGACAGAACTGCAGACATACACATTCAGACCTAACTCATAGCATTTTTTCAGCATGGTCCTATGTTTATCCAACAAAGACTATAAAGACTACAATGGTCAGGCTGTATTCGTTTAATATTGTTAGTTTCCAAGTGAATAATAATGCTCTCTTTAATCTGCTTAAAATCTGACAATTTGTTGGTAACATCATCAACTGTTACTTCCAGCAAAAACGCCCTGGTTCTGGTCCACCTATCTTTATTACAAAAAACATTACCCATTTCCTTGATAATGGTCTTGCAATAAAACTAGATTGCCTTTAACCAGAGTAGGGTTTACAATACCGGAATCCCAGTCATTTTTTTTCAGTATTGATACAAAAAACCTCAGTTTTTCAGTACAGTCAGTCCTCGTATAGCACGATAGTTGTGTTCCTAGAAACCCTTGTGCAATGCAAAATCGTGCAATATAAACAATAGGCCCTATGGGAAAAATAGGGTTAGGCGCCGACCACCCAAGATTGTTCAACACATTTGTAATCAAAACACTACCAAACACAATAAATTATCGTAATAAAATACGTAAGTATTTTATTACGACTATTACGTAATAAAATATTGTTAATGCTTTTGCTTCTATCGTAAGCAAACTTGTTTTCTGTTTGATTTTCTATGGAAACAGATGACAGCTGGTCCATCTCTTCCAATTCTTTGTGTCTTGATCTAATGGATTTTAATTACACTTTGAGTTGTTCCTGCTATGAAAGTTGTTTTTATTTTCCTGCATTCTTTCTAATTCTCGGTGTTCCCTCATTTAGGCCTGTAGTACGTGCAATATCACACAGTCTTTCATTTTGCTCAAAGCGTTTCCCAATTTCATATTTTTTCTCTATTGACAGAGGCGAACTGGCTATAAGCCTTACCAGGGAAACCATGGTGGGTCGGAGGCCGGTGTGATTTTGGCCATAAACACTAGTTTGAGGCCACTACAAATTTTCCCGAGTAAGAATTTTTGACCCTGTCCGCCTCTGTTTATCGATATTGCTTTTCTTTTTCTCTCTGAATCTGTAGTGTCTTCACCAGGATGCTTCCTTTTCACACCTTTTAAGTATTTTACTCATTTTTAGGGTATAAAGCACAATTACAAAATGAGGAGGCATGTTTGATACACAAACAAAATCTGTAGCAACTGAATAAACAACACCGTAAAGGCAGAGACACACTACGAACACCTCTCTAGCTCACATTTTACTAAAGCACATTTCTGGGGGTTACTACCATAAAACAATAAAAACAATTTCCAGTTGCATTCCTGCTAATGGAATCTGTTATAAACTGGTAGTAAACTCGATCTAATTGCATTTGCAATAATACCGAATTGTGTGGGTTTTTACGTTATTATGGTGAAATGCATTTCCCCTTCACTGATATGAAAAACATAAATACATTTTCAAAATCTACTCTTCATTCCTATCGTGTTGTGTTCAGTCGGTCCGGCTGCCATTTCTTGTAAACACAAAGGTGAATCATGCATAAGTGAATTCAGTTCGTGTTATATATGATATCGTTCCCCTATTTATAAATCATGTATGATTGTATTCGTGTAGTGTAAACACATGTTATACGAGGACTGACTGTACTAATTTAAAAAAAATAATGCTTATAATTTAATCACATAAAGGTTATAAAATCATCTTTATGTGATTATGATGTCATCATCTCTACTAGCAAATGTTCAATAAATCATCGATAGGACACCATGCAACATTGCAACCTGTCCACAATTCTCGGACAACTTCATGTCTGACCGTATCGTAACTCCCAAGTCCCGTTCCTCCACTACTGACTTTAGTTCAACTCCACCAAGTGTATAAGTTATTTTGGGGTTGCTGTTCCCCAGGTGTAAGACCTTGCATTTTGCTGAATTAAAGCATAGCTGCCACTTTTCTGACCATCCCGGAAGTCTATCTATCAGACCAACATGGAACAGAACATCAGTTTTCCGCAAATTCTTTCCAAAATAAGAAATAGCCTGACTCCAATGAGATTTTAAAAGATGAACTTCAGTCGGAAATTAATGAAATACTTTTAACTATTTTTGCTAAAAAAGTTCAAAGCCTAGAAAATATGGACTGAGATAGTCTATGATTATCTCAGTACAATAGTACCAGAATAGAATCCGAAAGGGCATTTTCTGCCGGTAATCAAATACTGTATGTACCAAAATTAGACCCATTTTAAACGATCATACTATTGATTGCTTATGTTTCTTAAAAGCTCATTTTATTCGGACAGGTAGTGTGGACGCTTAAACATAACTAAACTTTGCAGTAACAATATGTATTTTTTTTTTTTTTTGTTTTTAGAATAACTCTATTTTAATGATTTTTTTCAGATTATTTATTATTGTAATAAAAGTTTATTTAAAACGTGAATTCAAATAATTACAGTACTTGTTTTTTACTTACTTTATTGCACCCAATTGTCATCAAAATTTATTGAGAAAAAAGTTTGTTTTTGGAATACCGGTATTAACACCAGTATCCCGGTTTCATAAATTAAAAATCCCAAAATACTGGTATTAAGATTTTGACTGTTATTGTAAGCCAGAATAGTATGCACTTGACTATTCTGGTCTGGGAGCTTAATTGGGGGTCCCAGATAAGAGTGAGTCCACGACGAGCTCCCAGTTACATTTGTTTCTAGGGCAAGAACTCATTTCTTCAGTGCCTAAAATTCTTCTCTTAATGCACCAAGTTCTAATTTGAGATTGGTATTTCTTTTCTTTACACTCCCCATCGGGTGTAAAGAAAAGAATCATTCATTGAGCTAGGTTTGTCCACTACACCAACCTTAGAATCAGTGATGGATTTAGCACTTGAGAGGCCCCAGGTGTAATTAAATTTTGAGGCCCCCCTCTAAATATTTTCGGTACCACTACAGTGTGCATTCTACGCGCATGTTTTTACTATAGCACGCGCTCTAGATTTGGTGTTGTAGTTTTAATCATTTTGGTTGCACAATTCTTTCATACATATTTTAACTAATGTTTAAATGAAAAAATGACACAACTACCATCCCTCCAAAATCTAACATTAATACATAAAATCTAGCATTAATGATAATATGTATTCTACTTCAGATTCACTTAGTTTGCATAGATATTTCATATAATGTGGGGATATTCGTATAAGAGTTTACTAACTTCTCATATTAAATTATAGTTTTATTCAGTAACGGTAATAAAGATGAAACAATTTAATTTTTTTTTTGAGACCTGAGATTTGAGGTCCCCTAGATTTAAGAAGCCCCAGGCGCGTGCCTCGTGCGCCTGTGCGGAAATCTGCCACTGCTTAGAATATTAAAAGACTACAAAATAAATTCAAAAGGGCAAATCAGATTGAACGCCCTTGCCTTGCTATTACTATCTACTGAATACAAAAAAGAGAGATGCCAAAATGGACCTTAAAAACTAATTAATGATTTTGCACATATACAGCAAGGAAGACCAAATTTTTAAATAAGAACCAAATTTATAAATTAGTTATAAAATGTTATAGATCATTAAACTGTTTATCTTGATGTACCAACTTTCTTACCAGTTCTTTATAGTTTAGATTTGTTGAATATTATTTAAAATATCATTATAAATAATACTTTTATAAGTAAGGCTTTGGCATTTCATGTTAATAAAAATTCCCAAAAATTCTAGCTAGGACTCTGACTTTGGTACTTGTGTAATATCTATGAATGTGAGGTATGATCATATTCATATACCTTTTCCTATCAATTATCTCTAAATGATCACAAAACATTTTCTAAGTTAATATTGCTAATGCTATGTAGCCTCAAAGACACTAAGAAGTTTGCTGTTGTTTGGTTTTTAAGAGCATTAGCAACTAAGGACATATTGCTCCGGGATATGCGGTGGTCATTACCTGACCTTTCCGCATCCTCCGTATTTGGTGGTGATGGGCTCGAACCCCGGTCTAATCAAGAAGCTTGTGCTACGCACTGCTGCTCCTTCCCACCTCGCTATGGAGGTGCCTGTAAGAAGTTTGCAGGACTATTTTGTTCTTTATATGTTTTTATGGCTGGCAAAATTTACTCTTCATAGATGGTGTGATGGTTCTTAATTCTCATAGAACAAATGTTACCTTTACAATGAGTTGCCTTGGTATTTTCAAACAGATATCCTTTCCAAAAGGTTAAATGGTCATTTGTTTAAAATATAAGACTGTTATGATAATCTGTTTCAGAACGCACTATCACTAGAGACTAATATGTAAGTTTTTAGTGATAATTAGCATTAACATTAGTAAAGGCACAATGCATGAGCATGAAAGCAAGCGTATAAAGCATCAGCCAAGAAGCTTGGCTGATGCTTTATAATTTTTTTTTTTGTTTTTAGTTAAAAACCCAAAAAAACCTTTCCCATTTCATCCATCCACTCACTCCAACTGTTTGTCTAGTTCTGCCTTGAATCTATCTAAGCTATCAACTTCTACAGCAACAGATGGAAGTTTTTTCCAGCAATCAACCACCCGCAGGCTAAAGGCAAACTTCCGCACATCTATCCTACAACTGTCTTTCCTCAATCTGAATTTATACCCTCTCAGGCAATTATTCTGAGCAAGAGGAAGAATCCCATCAGCATTGAGCATGCTCAAACCATTCAAGGCTTTATACATCTCAATTAGATCACTTCACAGGTGCCTAGTCTCCAGACACTGTAATTTGCAAAACTTAAGCTTTTCTTCGTAAGAGCAACCCTTTGTTCCATTCACTAATCTTGTTGCCCTTCTTCTTGTTGCCATTCTCAGACAAAACAATTATAAATAAGTTGTTTAATGTAAGCTATCATGACAATATATACTAGAGATCACTTGCTTTATGATGAGAAACAGTAAGTCCAGAAACAGGATGCCATAGCAGTGTCTCATCTTTTAAACAAATAGACAATGAACTTTTCTGGCAAGGCTATCTGTTTGTTTGAAAGTAATGCAATTAACAAAGAAGTTTGTTATAAAGGCAAAGTTCGTTTTAAGGTAAGCATTAAGGCCACTGCACCATCTACACAGTTTAAATTCTGCTGGCTGCAAAAACACACAGTTTTGCAACCTTTTTAAAGAATTTTCTGTTTTTGTTTCAGTTTATTATGAGAAACTGCTTAGTCTAACAGATGCCATAACTGTTCCTGACTATATATATATTTTTTGTAATTAGTAAGAGATACCACTACTATCCTACATTCAAAAGTATTTGAACATATCTACCACAGGTGCTCACATCTGGTGAGTATGGGCTTGGCAAACCCAGGGTCCTTAGCTTCTTCTCTTTCTTGGTGATTCCCTTCTATTTCTCTCTCTCTCTCTCTCTCTCTCTCTCTCTCTCTCTCTCTCTCTCTCTCAGGGTAATGTGGGAATTTTTTTTTTTTTTTTTGGCTGGTGCAGCATAAGTCTCAGGCTTCCTTGCACCACCATATGGCTAATAATAATGACTTGAGATACCACTAAGTGAATGTTTGCTGATGGACAAATGAATAAGGGAAAAAGAGATGGCCACTGTATAGTTAGGTCCACTATACCTATTGTGTATTTTTTTCCCCACAAATTAGGTTCAGGCTGTGGTTTTGAGCTCTCAGAGGAATCAGCATGTAGAATGTTCAGGAAAAGTTCCTCACATTTTTCACACAATGTGGAAGAGCAGCATTGAGTTATATTCACAAAGGCAGTGTTCCCTAATACTTTTAGAAAGCATATATGAACATTGTACTTCACTGTCAGTGAAGTCCTTTTAAATTTAAAATTGAACAGAAAAAGCCATTTTTGGAAGATACAGATTATCTACATATATTTGATAAAATTTCTGTTGCACATTCACCATTAAGCAGGGGAAAAGAAGATAAGAGAAAGAATAAAAAAGAGATACAGCACAAAAAATTTGAAGTGATAAGTTTTTAAATCATAATATAAAGCGATTTTCAATTTAACGACTAAATAATAAGAATTACATTTTATGATTAAAAAATCATCTGAATATAATAAAATCATGTGGGCATTTCACTCCAATGGAGAGATTCAAATTCTGGAAGGCTAACACAACAAAGCCCCTTACAATACTAACCCCTTACAATACCTTAGAGACATACATAGATATTTTTTGCAGATTTCTGAAATACTGTAAAAAGCTATTCAAAAGAATAATAATCCAAAATGGCTGATCTATCCTCACCCTGGTAAGAATTAGCAACAAACTAGTACTGCAGAATGTTTTACATTGCATAAAGGTTAGGTCTACTCGGATATCTATGAATTTGGGAGTTTTTGAAGAAGACGGTTTTTGTATATTTCTAATGCAACAGGTATTCTAATAAGCCTGAGGAAAAATTCTAAAAAATCTTGCGGTGGCCCCACCTTTATTTAACCCAGTGGTTTTCAACCTTTTTTTAATAACGGCACCCCTAAGTAATTTATTTTATTTTGCGGCACCCCTACTCAATTTTCTGCCTGTTAGATCCAATTCTTTCTCTGTATATATCCGTGTGTATATATATATATATATAATATTAAAAAATATATATGTTATATGATATTTATTACAATAATATAATTATAAAAACTAGATTTCATAACACAAATTATATATATACAGTATATAATTTTATTCTTTATATAGAGGTACTAAGTAAACATCAATTATAGATCACCACAAAATTAAAAAGATACCATACACCTTTTTATAATGAAATAAACATACAAATTAAAAAATAATAGTAGGTTTAAGTAACTTAAACCCAAATTACGTGGCACCCCTGGAATGTTATTGCGGCACCCCGGTTGAAAACCACAAATTGATGTGACCATTAACCCTTAATGGTCACATCAATTTTCTAATCAACCTATGTATCTAATAAAGGGTTAAAGGAGTGGACCCATTATTAGAAAGAATGGTTCTTTATGGTAAAATAAATAAATTTACCCAATTTTGAGCATTCCTTCTAAGATTTTTTCATTCCCAAAAAATCCTTGAGTCTCTTAGACACTGCATGCATGCCTCATGTTTGTTACTCACTCCCCTCAGTAAAACCAAACATAAACAATATCCTTTATTCCTAAAAAATAAACAACATAGACAGGCAAGTAATGTCTTAATTAATTTTGTTAAAGTATAATTGAGCAAAACATTAAGTTCAAAACTGAATTTCCATTATAATAATTTTTGTATTGATGTATAGCTATGAGATAATTAAAGATAATGCTAAAGTTACTTTGCCTCTTACAGCATGCTAAAAGTGGAGTCTTGAAGACATTTGGTCAAGCTGTGCTTAATAATAAAAAAATTCAAATTAGGAACTTTCCTGAAGCTGGAAAGCTAGCCCTTGAAACCAACTTTGCTTTCATTGATGTTGAATTATCATCTGAGATGGCCATGGCACCCTATGGACGTCGCCAATTCCTACGAGCAAAAGATTACTTCTTCACTAACAGACTGGGCGTAGCCATGTATAAAGGTTTTCCCCATAAGAATTCTTTTGATAAAGTGTAATATTTTTTCCCAATTATGAAATTTAACATTGGTTAGTTACTTAAAATTAAATCGTGGCATTAATCATAAGATATCAGCTCAAACTTTCATCTCATTATAAAACAAGGAAAGGTATGTTCCATAACAGATTTCATTAATTGGTTGTTTTCCTTCCAGTTGTTTATACCTCAATGTAGTAACCAGTTATAAATCTTGCCGTGTGCTTCTCTTTTGTTACCAATGAAAGATTCAAGAGAGAGAGACAGACAATACACCTAGACAGTCCACTAGCTTAGCTAATACACATGCACAAATGCATGCAGACACAAACACCTTAAAAAGTTTTCAATTCCAACAATCACTTTAACAAGCATTACTGAATAATATAGTGAATTTAAATAATATATAGCATAATTTGGCTAATGAAATAGGAGAAATTGTACTTCACTTATGTACTGGAATTCATATTTCAAAAAAAATAATAATAAAATAAAATAATAAAATAAATAAATAGATTTTTTTTAATAAAAATATTGTACACATAATTGACTTCGATATTCAGAAGTCAATGAAAGATTATGGAAACAGGAAAAGAATGAATTCTTTAATCTAGGAACCATCATATAACACTTTATGTATAAGATTTATATTATTGATGTCATAAAAGAACTTAACAAAACAACTCCTTTTTCTAACTTTTTTACTCCATTCATATAGCTTTAACATGAGGTGTGGCAATAAAGTTCTCGGAATAGTACTTTATTCCAAAGTGAAGGAACTCAAAAAAGGTTTTATTTTTATTCAAAGTAATCACCACCTGATTGAATGCACTTATTACATCATTCTAAAACTTTGTGAAAAGAATCAGCAAAAGTGACCAAAACGATGATGTTCAGCTTGGCAGTTACATTTTTCTTTGTCCTCAATATCCTGAAATCTCTTTCCTTTGAAGGCAGATTCCCCCTTGGGAAAGAGGAAGAAGACCACTGGTGCTAGATCAGGAGATTGTACATTGTACGGAGCAACCATGCAGAATGGATGGTTGATCTGTAGAATGTCGTGCTTCATCAGAAACATCTTCACAATAAGTACGGAATGGATGGAGGCACTGTAGTGCAACAAGAACCAGCTGCCTCTCTCTTGAAATTGTGGCGTCACCCAGGAAATGCACTTCAATAGCTTTGAAGCACCCCTAAGTAATATGCAGCATTGACAATCTGCCTTCAAAGGAAAGAGATTTCAGGATATTGAGGACAAAGAAAAATGTAACTGCCAAACTGAACATCATCTTTTTGGGCACCTTCGCTGATTCTTTTCACAAACTTTTAGAATGATGTAATTGTGAATTTCACCCTGTTTGTCGAATAACATGATCAGCATCATCTTGCTCCTAGACTTCTGTAAACAAAATATTTTGGGCTTTGGTAATCATTTTGAAGTCCGTGCATGCTCTGATGCTTCATCTCTGGACCATAGTGAAACACCCTACACTCATCTCCAGTGATAATACCACTAAGGAAATTAGCACTGTCTTGGCAACTCTGGAGGGATGAAGTCTACACATGATGGCACTTGTCTTTGCTTCTGCTCATTCGTGAGGGTGTGTGACACAAATTTTGCAAAGACCTTCCTTTTCCCTAAACCTTCATCCAGAATTTGACAAATTGTCTCCTTATTCTTATCCAACTCCTCAGCCATCATTCTAAGGGTCAAACAATGATCTCTTGAGCTTTTGTAACTTTGTCACTTTGAAAGGTTGACAGATGCCCACTTCTTGGGTTATTGCAAACATCTTCTTGTCTGTCTTTAAACCGCTTATACCAGCGTTTCCCAAACTGGGGTCCGCAGACCAGTTCCAGGGGGTCCACGAAATGGGGGTCGACCATATATATATATATATATATATATATATATATATGCATATATTATATATAAGGGTCTGCAAGCTTTTTTTTTTTTATATCTGAAGGGGTCCGTGAACTTTTTTTGATTTTTGAAAGAGTCCGTAGATCTCAGTAGTTTGGGAACCACTGGCTTATACCATTCAAACACACTGGTATGCCTTAAAATTTCACTGCCATAAACAATTTTTAACATTTCATTTGTTTTTGTTACAGATTTTTCCAGTTTAAACCAAAATTTGATATTCTTTCATTGCTCCATTGCAAAATTGTGACATGGAATGTTAAAGCTACTAACAAAACTAGTTGTTAAAACATGCCAGCCTATTGGACAATATCTATACCACCATCTGTTGGAGGAAGTTGGAACTGTAACACCCACTTCTGCTTATTTTTAAACTCACTGAACATGACCACAACAGCACTAGATCAGGAACTTTATTGCCACACCTCATAAAGAAGATTACATCAATTCTTTATCTCTACTCATATTTCAAAGCAGTAGATCTTTGTTTTAAACAATTAATAATTTCCAATCCTACCTATTATAGCAACTACACATATGATTATTTTATGATTGCACATTTTTGTATCATCCATTCTATTTCCCTTTTTAATTTCTAGTACTTCCAATTAATTTATGTAAGAGAGATCAAATGGTCAAAAAAAAAAAAAAAAAAATAAGTTGAAGAATTTCAACTCTGGTTCGAGAAGCTTCATTTTCTTGACTGGCCTACTTTTAAGTCTCTCAATGCTTGTTTTGATATATCACTGAAATATTTTATTCCATATTGCATCTTAAATTTATTTGCATTCTTGCTGTTTGAAACAAAATGGAGTCTATCACAAATGGCATGCAAAAAATTCTAGTTTCATTTTCTGCCATAACTTTTAATTCTCTATAGGAGTGGTAGGCAAACTGTTTGTGTTCAGGCATGTATGTGCCTGTGCACATCACTGGGTTCTCATTACAGTTTTTATTTTTCACACAAGGACTGTTTGAAGAGTAAGATAACAGATCATTTTGTGTAAAGACATTGAATTACAAAACAATGAAATAATATAAAAATGAAAACAGATTAGTGTGCTAATTATCAACAGTCATCCATCACATTCAGGCACTTACTCCACCATGTCATAATAACCATTATATCTCTGTTGTAAAATTCAGAAATATTCCTATTCAGTCAGGTTTTAACACCACCACTTAATCACTGAAGATACGCATTACAGATGGCAGTGTTTGAAATGACTTCCACAAAAACAGACTTGATTCTTGGACAGGACTGTTGGGCCATACACATTTTGCTGATAGGCATTCTATAATCCCTTCGGAAGATTCCATGGAAAAGTTTGGAGAAACTTAGGCAGATGCGCTATATCAGGGGTGGTGAACCCATAGCATGCATACACATTTTTTGGGCACGTGGAATTCGGAATGTCCCAAAAAAATTTTAAACTTCAAAACAACGTCACTCCAAGAATCCATATTGTTTAACTATTCCTAAACCTACAAAGATACAGCACTGATCTTGAAACTGATAAGAAAACAGACTATCAGAGCCTTTAAATGCTATGTCTGAACATCACTGAGTCAGCTATTGAACAATTTTATTCAAGGTTTGTCAAGTTCAGAGAAGTGGAAGAAACTTCAAAATTCATTAAGTTTGCAGACGGTGTAAAACTAGCTGAACTGAATCTGAAAATGTTTTAGTACTGCGACCTAGATGATTTTGAAGTGCAATTGATTGATTTTCAGAGTGGCTCAATTTGGAGGCAAATATTTATCAACCTCAGAGCTGATTTAGAAAATATTGAAAGAAAATTTTAATACCTTTATTAAAGCATCTTTGAAATAGTCTTTTATTTCATTTTTTTTTTTTTTGTTACGCTTTTGCCAAGTAAAATGTATATGTGAAAAATAATGATATACTGGGCAAAATTCCGAGGGGCACGCAAAGATTTAGCCAATTTGGGCAAGCACCCTTAAAAAGGTTCTCCACTCCTGCCCTTTACACTTAATGGGTGTTTAATTAGGGTCCATATAATAGCCAAAGCAAGGTCATATATCACAAGGTCTAATGTGCTCCTTTTGCAAATAGGTAGCCAGTTCCTCTCTGATGGTTTACTATATATAATGATAAGTGGCTACACAACAGAACAGAACACAAGTTCCTCTTCTTTTATGACAATCAATAACCTCTCTTCAAAAAAATCACTAGAATTCATGCCTTCGTTTCAAAAACTTAATCAACATAGAAAGCTGAGCAACGTTTCACTCAATGAAACTCAATATATTTCAAAGCAGACATGATCTACTGTTCAGTTTCACAGCTGTAATAATTAAGACAGACACTAGAAATGACTAGAGACACCACTATACTAACTTTCTAGTCATTATGTGAAATGTTTCAACATTTTCACTTTGTTTAAAAACGTTGGAGAAGACATTTTTTTCTTTGAGGGAAAGACTACACTTGTTGCAGGAAATGATGATTATCCAAACCAAGCCAAAATCACAATTTGTGTGGCTGTGGTGTGATTGGAAGGTAATGTTAGTTTAATGGTATAATTTAGAAGGATTATAGGGCTTGATTTTCTCTGAAAATAGTTGTTTCATATTTGAAAATTACCACATGAGAAAGCACATTATTCAGATGGTGTAACTCTTTATTACGTTGGGAAAGCTGAAGTTAGTCTGATGTGATGTGTACACAAGTAAGTAGCTCAATCACAAGTGCATTTTAAATTCTCCTACTGTAGAAGGATATTTATTTACATGTAACAGATGGATTATAATAAGATCTTCATTTTAACAAGTGTATGGACTTTTCTTGCTCTAATAAATTGATTATATTTCAACTGCTGCCAAAATCAAGGATAGATTTTTTTTTTTAAATTTTATTTTACAGAGTTATGCGACTGGTTGAATCAGGACTGTTTCACAAACTTTATGAAGATCAAATTTATGATATAGAAAAGACAACTTTATTGCAAGAGGGGCCAGAAGAAGGTGTGAATCCTTTGAAGTTAAAGAATCTTCAAGGAGTCTTTTTCTTACTTTCATTTGGTTATGGTATTGCAACAATAGTCTTTCTTTTAGAGACTGGGATAAAAAAATGCATGCATAATTGATCTCATTTAAAGAATTTTGCTGTTCTGTTTCTAATATATTTTTCTTATTAATTTACAAATATGAATTAGTTATTACAGTTAACAGTCAAGTTAAACTAGATTAATAACTATTAATATATATCTTCATATATATCTTTCACTCAAGGTGAAATTCACTTCATTGTATTTCATATGAATTTCATTTTATTTTTATGAAATATTTTGAGTGAAAGTAAGCAAATCTCAATAAATGACTAAGCTGACAAAGCATAATGAAACAGAGAGAATATATATTAAAATTTTCTATTAGATAAATGATAAAATAAATAGTAATTATTTTATCATTTAAATGGCCAAAATTTCAGTATACTACTTGGTTTCCCATTCACAACTTTTAAATTTTACATTCCTATGTGATACAGATGAACGTGAATTTCCTCCTGATTTGATTAAGTGAGGGTTATGTCAAACTAGAAGGCTAATACTAGTCAATGAAGTTATACTTATTCCACATTCTTTTATTGCATTTTGTTCTATCTATTGTGCAGAACAAAGCAGCAGACAATTTGAATCATTTGCACCAGCCCCTTCTCAGTGCTCTTAATTAAATACCAGTACGCATGGCCAAAATGTGCACATTATTTGTTCTGTATAATGGCTAGAATAAAATTAGTTAGGACAGCACAGAATAAGTATAATTCTGTTATGAACTGAAACATTTTTGTGAAAGGATAAAACTTTTTTTTTTTTTTTTTTTGTTTTTGGAAGGAATTAATTAATACAGAATAAAAAAGCTATTTTTTGTAACAGAATCATCAAGGGGAGATCAGTACAGTGCTTGAGAAACATTGAAGTTCCCATTTAGACAAATAACTATCCCTATGCTCAAAAGCCAACGATTATTCTGTATCCAGGTACAAACTAGATGCAAACAAGCACTCTAATACAGGACCATAGCCAGCTCCCACGTTTGTTTATACTTTCTCCTTCATCAAAATGACTTTGAACAAATATTTTTACAGAAATATTGGTTTATTTGGAATAATTTTTACCAATATTAGTTATAAAAAAAAAACAAAATGATTCACGCACTTTCGAGAAGTTTTGTGTAATGGGATTTTACTGCATTAGGAAGCAAGCACATGTAGCACCAGCCAAAAAAAAAAAAAAAACATATTTGCCCATTACTTCATATGGAATAACTTCACAATTCACATGGTGTACCTTCTAATAATTTATCAGCATTAATATTAGCAGTGTAAATTAATATTAGAAGGTTAAGGAAAGGTGGAAAGACTATTTTAAGAAGCTATTAAATGAGGAAAACCCAAGAGCACTATGCGAGGATGGAGTGATGAATGTGAGAGTAGTGGAAGGCATAAGCAGGAAAGAAGTGGAAAGTGCACTCAGAAAAATGAAGAGAGGGAAAGCAGTAGGTGCTGATCAGATACCAGTAGAGGTATGGAGTAGTCTGGAAGAAGAAGGGATCAATATCCTATGGGACTTGGTGGAAAAACTGTGGCAGCAGGAGAGGATACCTGATGAGTGGAGGGAAAGTATACTTGTGCAAATCTTTAAAGGAAAGGGTGATGTGCAAGAATGTGGGAACTACAGGGGAATAAAGTTAATGTCTCATTCGATGAAGATCTGAGAAAGAATTGTGGAAGGAAGGTTAAGGCAGGAGACGGAAATAGGAGAGGAACAGTTTGGTTTCATGCCGGGAAGAGGAGCAACAGATGCGGTCTTTGCTTTAAGGCCAGTGATGGAAAGATACAGGGAGATGCAAGTAGAGTTGCACATGGTGTTTATAGACCTGGAAAAAGCATATGATAGAGTCCCCAGACAAGAGGTATGGAGATGTATGAGGGAGAAGGGTACATCGAAAAAGTATGTAAGACTTGTGAAGGATATGTACGAGGGAGCGGTGACTCAGGTTAAGAGAAGTGTAGGTATGACTGAGGGGTTCTCTATATAAGTTGGACTGCACCAGGGATCAGATCTCAGCCCATATCTGTTTGATCTGGATGGATGTGTTGGTGAGAAAAGTGAAGAGTAGAGCACCATGGAGTATGCTGTTCGTGGATGATATTGTACTGTGCGAATCATCCCAAGGAAAGGCAGAGAAGAAATTGGAGGAATGGAGGAAAGCGTTGGAAGATAGAGGCATGAGGATAAGTAGAACAAAGACAGAATATATGGTATTGAATGGAGAAGTTGAGAGTTCTATAAAACTGCAGGAGGAAAAGCTACCATCTGTTTTGAAATTTAAGTATCTGGGATCGATCGTTGAGAGGGATGGAGGATTGAGTGCAGAAATACAGCACAGAGCGCAATGTGGATGGCTGAACTGGAGAAAGATGAGTGAGGTGCTGTGTGATAAGAAAATTAATTGTAGAATGAAAGGAAGAGTATAAAACTGTGGTTAGGCCCGCATTGATGTATGGTGCTGAGACATGGGCGATTACAAGGGCCCAGGAGAAGAAGATGGAAGTGGCGGAGATGAGGATGCTAAGATGGATGTGTGGTGTGACGAGGAAGGACAGGTTAAGAAATGACTACATTAGAGGTACGGTTAAGGTGGGCCTCTGAGTAAAAAAATACAGGAAGCTAGGTTGAGGTGGCTTGGTCATGTGGAATGAAGAAGTGAGGAGCATGTAGGGAAGAGGTGTGAAAAGCTAGAGGTGATAGGGAAGAGGAGGAGGGGAAGACCTAAGCTGAGATGGAAGGACAAGGTGGCAGAGGATTTGAAAGAGAGAGGATGGAGGAGAGAGGAAGCCCTGGTTAGAAAGGAATGGAGGAAGGGAATGCCGACCCCATATGAACGTGGGAAGAAGGCGAGGACAAAGAAGAAGAATAGGAGTGGTAAATGATGCAAGAAAGTAAGCTTATACAGCATCAGCTAAAAAAAAAAAAAAAAACAACACAACACTTCCCATTTCACTTATTCATTCACTCCAATAGTTTATCTAGCACTTCCCTAAATTCATTTACCCTATCAACTTCTACGACAGATGGAAGCAACAAGCAACCATCCACTGACTAAAGGAAATGTTACAGAATAGATGTACGGAAGTATGTCAATTCTGTAACAGTTCTTCCTCAATTTGAATTTGTGATCCTCATGTGTGTGGTCTGATCAAAAGGAAGAATCCCATCAGCACTGGGATTTCTCAATCCATTCAAAGACTTAAACATCTCAATCAGATCACCTTGCAGATGCCTAGTCTCCAGACACTTCAATTTGCACAACTGAATCCTTTCTGGGTAAGAGCATCCCTTTGTTCTGCTCACCAATTCATTGTCCTTCTCTGTACTCATTTTAGTAGTGCTACATCCTTCCTAAAATGAGTTCACCAGACTTGTATGAAGTATTCAAGATGTGGCCTGATAATTGCCTTATACAATGGGATAATCACCTCCTCATCCCTGCTAGCAAAATTCCTGTACATCATTGACAAGATCCCATGAGCTGCTCTGAAAACTTCATATTTGACTGCACAATTTCCCCCAGGTCTTTTTCACTGTCCACTACATTGAGTGTAGCACCACACAGTTGGTACATTACTCTGGGGTTACTGCTACCTATATGCAGTACCTTGCATTTGTCATTGTTAAACTTCAACTGCCATTTCTCAACACTGACCCAATTTTCCTAGATACTGTTGCAGTGACTCACCCTGATTACTGTCATTAACCACCCTGCCAACCTTTGTATCATCTACAAACTTTGATATTAAGCCTGATATGCCTTCATCAATATCACTGATAAATATAAACAACAACAATGGGCCCAACACCAAACCATGGGGGTAAAAAAAACCCTGGGGCACTCCACTAATAACATTAGTCCGTGAAGAGCAATGTCCATTGATCACCACTCTCTGTCTTCTCCTGCTCAACCATCCCTTTATCCACAGCAGAAATTTGCCCGTAATGCCACACTACTCTAATTTGTAGAGCAGTCTTTTATGTGCAACAGTATCAAAAGCTTTCCTGAAATCCAAGAGTATATGATATCAAAATAATTTTTTTTGCACCCAGTTCCTTTGTGACCACATCACAGTTATCAATCAAATTGGTCAAACAAGATTCCCCTTAACAAACCCATGCTGTGTTTGAAGTGTAACTGCAGCCTTGTCTAGATGATACCGATTTATTTCTTTTACTAATGGCTCCATTATTTTCAATGGAATAGAAGTTAAATTAACAGGTCTGTAATTACTCATGTCACCCTTTGTGAATTGGTGATACATTTGCATATCTCCAGTCTGCAGGGACCACCCCTGAATTCAAAGATGCTCACTTAATTATAGCTAGCGGTTTCTTACTTCCTTCACTGCCTCCATTAATATAACTGGATAGATCCTATCTGCCCCAGGTGCCTTTCTTATATTTAACTTCAACAATTTCACTTTCACTTTGCTCTCAGTTATTACAAAATCATTTAGCTCCCTGTTAGAGCTTGATAAACCTTTAGCATCCTCTTCCCTAATGAATTCGCCATGTGTGAATGTAGATGCAAAATACTCATTCAGTTTGTAAGCAACATGAGCAGGATCATCAACAGTCCAACCAACAGTCCAACAGTCCAAATATTGAGTGGACCAATTTTTATTCATCCCCTTTCTTCTAGTGTTTACATAAGTGAAGAAGTCTTTGCATCCTTAGAAGAGATTTCTTGTAATTTGCCTTTGCTTGCCTGACCTCCTTTGCGACTTTATTACAAAGTAGTTTTATCAACCATAGGCTTCTATGTCGCCCAATAATTTATATGCATCCCATGCACTTTTCTTTTCTGCTATGAATTTCATCAGCTTATCTGACATCGTTGTAGAGCAGGGGTCAGCAACCTTTTTAAGTAAAGAGCCGTTTTTGACCTAATTAACAAAAAACAGAGAGAATCCGAAGAGCCACACTTCAACTTAAGCTGGGGGGGGGAGTGTTTTAAAGAATAGAATAGAGTGGGAAGGTGTTTTATTAAAAAAAAATATATTTTGAAATTTTATTTATTAATAATATTTGGTGCCTCCGTAGCCAGGTGGGCAGGAGCAGTAGTGCATAGCACATGCTTTGTGATTAAACTGGGGTTTGAGCCCGTGACCACCAAATATGGAGGATGCGGAAGGTCAGGGAATGACCACAGCATATCCCCAGCCCAAATAAAGGGTGAGGGTTGGCGTCAGGAAGGGCATCCAGCCGTAAAAACTGCATGCCGAAACAATAAAAACGCTGACCCCTAATAATAATGGGAAAAGGCGAGGACAAAAAAAAAAAAAAAATTTATTAATAATATTTCTAATTAGTGACTTTTGCTGCTGAACTTCTTGAGTGAGTCTTCCAACATCACGGAAGTATGCTGTAATTTTGATCTTAGGCATGCTGAGAGACTCGCATTGTTTAGACAGTTTCTTGATTTTTAATATAGTTCAGGTTCAAAAATATTTGCCTGCAGAAATTCTTCAAACCAAAAACTGAGAAGTCCAAATGCAAATATTTTCATATATGCGTCTGGTAAGCTACATTATGCAACGAACACAATTTGGTCTTGCTTTTTCAACTCATCTATCGGCATACATTTATGTAGAATTGCAAGGGCAGCCTTTTGCCTCTCCAAATCCCCAATTTCAGTTCTAAGGCATTTTAGTCTTGCACTTCACATGTCCTTGATTTTTTTTTGAGTCCTCTATAACTCCATTTCAAATTTTGCTTCATGTGGACTAAAAGTTAAAGAGCTGCAGTTATATGCTCAAAGAGCCACAGGTTGCCGACCCCTGTTGTATTCCTTAGTTGCAATTATTATTATTCAATTAGTCTTTAAATTTAATCAACAATTTTCCAACAAATGCTTTCTAAGATAAATGTAAATTTCTATGTCTATTCTACAACCATACCCCTTTTCATTTTAAATGTTTCCTGCTTCATCTCAGAAAGAATAAAGATACCATAATCTTTTAGTTTACTCAACTCTTTTAAAGACCTTAACACTTAAAATTAGGTTTCTCAGATTCTTAGTGTCCGGATACTACAGTTTACAGAACCCCACTCTTTCTTGTTAGGAATACCTTTTGTGCTCACAACTAATCTTTTTACTCTTTCTCTGCATCCCTTCCAATAGATCAATATCTTTCCTAAAATGTGGTTTCCAGACTTGTATATCCAGATGTGGTAAATAATCATCTCTCTGTCACTACTGGCAAAATTCCTCTCTATCATTGATATAATGCAATGAGCAGTCCTAGTAGAATGTCTATGTCAGAGAACTTCATGTCCAACTAAAATAATCCCCAGGTAATTTTCATTTTCACTTTTCCCCCCTCTTTTTCATTTCTTAGGCATGTGATTAATTGGCAGTCTGCTTAACCTCACATATGCATGTGAGCTATTACATTCCTCTGGTTCTTTCTGGGTTTGTTATAGGAACCTAACCAGCTGTTTCAGGCAAGAGTGGGTCAGTGTAGAATGTCTTTGATGTAGGTGCATCGATTTAATTCTCCATCCTATTATTGGTGATGAAACTTCTTGTTTGGATGCAACATGAAGAGAATATCACCTTGAAACATCTCCTTAATGCAGTTCCACCCTGAAAATAAAGTTGTTCCAGTGGAGTGTAAGAGAATAGCATCAAAATCAATTGTTCCATTGTTAACAAAATTAAAATGTTTGTATGCAGGGTAAAGTGGATACAGAATAAATCTGTCTTTCTACATAACATATGGTGTTGCCATTTATGTAATTGGTTTGCCACCTAATACCTAATAGTTAATTAGGTATTACATTTAGCAAAGAACCAAATGTAATACCTAATAATTAATTACAGATTATCTACTAGGATGTAGCATAATATTCTAATTATCAAACTATTAACAGTGAGATTTTGATGGCCCACATCTGTGATAAACACATATTAATTTATACATTTAAGGCTTGAATTTTTTTTTTTAATATTGCTATCTAGTGTAAGCTTATAAGGAAATAATGAAATGGTTCCTGACCTGAGAAGAGTTCTTTAAAGTGGTCTGTGCAGTCAGTTCTTTTTAGTAAACTTGAGTATGTTATAATTTAAATCACATACATATGTATTTCTTTTGCATTTTTTAATTTCCCTAATAGTTTACATTTAATAGTTTATACTTACATTTTGTAACTATAGCAAAGTTATTCATTCAGTGAATATTAACTTAGTCTGCAAAAATGTGAAAATCAAAACTGCTTTTCTGCAAAGAGCAATCAAAACAATTATTACCGAAGTGAGAATTATCCGTATTACTTCTTGACTGTCCATATGTTAAAATAACAAATTATAGCAAATATTTTTCTCAAGTTCTATTCAAATCCAAAGTTCTGAACATGGATGCAATTCATGTTATGTAAATTATATAAATCAACTGATCATCAACAAATAATCAGCTAAAGGTGCCTTTTATCATATAACTTACTCCTTTAGCTAATAAGTGCTTAATTGACGAAAATATGACAAATGATTTTCACTGTTTGTGTTCCATTTTTCTTAAAGCAGTTAGCACATTCTAGATGAAACAGCAGTATCGATACAATTTCATAATCTGAAAAGAGCTTTTTGCACAGATATATATAATGTTCTCCACATTTAAATCCTTTATATTTTAGTTTTCATTTGGTTCACAGATTGTACTAATCTAATATGCTAATCTAACAAGTAAAATTGTTTTATTTTAAAGAGGACAACAAATCAAACAATAAAACAAAACAATTTTACAACATTAAATTTTTTTTTGTTTTATTATTTGTTAATTGTTTTATTTTTTGTTAATAAAACAATTTTACAACAGTAAAACTGTTTTCTTTTATAGAGTACAACAATAAAAAAGATTTTTTATATGTATTTTTAATCTCTTAAACTACTTTTTCATAAAATTATTAAATTGAAACTTATTAATTCTTATGTATTCCCATGTTAATTTCAACTTGCAAGAAGGTTAATAAGCCAGGCTCAAATGCACGAGCAGTTGTCGTAATACACCACCATGCAAAAGTTAAGCTATAGATGATAAATATGCAACTCTTTTGTATGTTGTTGTTATTTTGGTTTTTAGGAGCATTAGCAACTAAGGCCATATTGCTCCGGGATATGCGGTGGTCATTCCCTGATCTTTCCGCATCCTCCGTATTTGGTGGTGACGGGCTCGAACCCCGGTCTAATCAAGAAGCGTGTGCTATGCACTGCTGTTCCTTCCCACCTGGCTACGGAGGCGCCTAACTATTTTGTAAAAATAATTGATACAAGTCAATATAATTTGGCATGGGTACAAAAAGTGTGTGAATTTAGGGGAAGCATGCTATTTCTGAAAATCAGCAGAGGAGCTTGTAGACGCTAATCAGAGTACATGATTACTCAATAGCCAGGCAGGCAACACAAAGGCTCTTGCATGCAGTAAACGGGAATATCAAGCATCCCAAGTAGTACTGAAGCACGATGCACTTCCAGAAAAGAAATTTGTAACTTAAGCAAGAGTGACAATTTCTGTGAGGTGAAACTCAAAATTTGTTTCCCGAGAGCACCTCATACATGCTTGGTGGAATTCAGACCTTGGTGACCACTACACATGAGAAATATTCTTCTACAAAAAGTCTTCCACCATTACTGCTCATCAGAAGGAAATGATAGATGCCTACTGCTTCCCTAATATGTCTGACATAGAATTTAAGGATTTTATCTCTATATTTCATAATAGTAACAGTTCTCCTCTTAATGGGCTATTATGTACTCCCAAAACCATCTTCTCCATAGCAAAAGGGGAGCAGTCTAATGGTCTTGGCAAGCCTAATTTCCATTGTACATGTGTAGTTTTACGTCTTCAAGTGAGGTAATTTGACTAATACTGTTAGGTATGGGAATTGAATACTTGAACTCGGTCAGATATTTTAGGAGTGCAATAAGCCCCTAGTTACTTCTAATGCATGGTAATTCTCTCTCTCTCCCCACCCCTTCCCATAGAGGACAAATGATGGGGTAAGGATATTTTTTGAATGGTGTGGCCCTAAGAATTACAGAACTGAATCCTATTGAGCATGTATTAGATGCTCTACATAGGCAAATTTTGTCTATGTACAGCATCAAAATTATACAAAAACCATGACATTTAAGATGGGAATTGTTTCAGCAGGGGTAATCAGACTGCCTATTAAGATCTATACCAGGGATGGCAAACCACTCATGAGTGGCACAGCACAGACAGGAAAATATATAGGTACATGGCCACTCACAAATAGTTTATATTATATATAAAAAAAAAAATTTGGTATTTGAATACAAAGCCACATCTTGTGATGAAAACCATAAGTGCAAATGTGTGCAAAATTATACAGCAAAAAATTCTTATTAGAAACTTTCAAGTATTGTTACCTTTTTTTTAATAATAACAATAAGGACTACTTACTAATTTTGGTATTTTTTTTTTCTTAAAGCATGAAAAAATTTGTATATTTTTACTTCAGCTTATTTTTGACACACAGGGCAGAAAAGGTTTGCCATCTATAGGATACACATAAGCTAAATTACATTTTTCAGAAATTGCTTGTCTATATCCATAATTTTGTGGACAGTCTACCGCACTGTATTATAATGTACTTTCACATAAAACTTCATTGGCTTGTTAACTTAATTTGAAAAGTACTGCAATTTATTATCTGTAACAACTGCTGGATACCAGTGCATTAACACACTAAATGTGAAAATGTTATCAAATGCTCTGAAATAAACATGAATTTATCATAATGGGCTTCTGAAGAATGATTTTTGTCTTCTACATTATCTGTGTCTACACATACATAAATAACTACTTAAAAATTATATTTGATAGTCAAAACTAAGCAGAGAGATTTCCGATTGCTATAAGTAAAACCGAATTTTCTGACAATACTGATATCTTTTTAGTGATTTCTTATATGGAATTTATTGGTCTAGGATTCAACCAACATTTTTTGATATCCATAATTATACCCTATAACAAAAAAAAAAAAAAAAAAAATCAGCAGTCCCTATATGGATGAAGCAGGCTTTCAAAGCATTCCTTTTACTCTCTCCCCCCACTCCTTCTCTGCCAAAGTGTTTTTCCCATACTGTCAAAAAAACTTATTTTGAAACATGACTAAGTTTGGTTAACTAAGCCTCTTAAATAACAATTGTTGGTACTATACTATATGTAATAACATAAATACAGAGTTGGTTAACTTTTCCATGTGAAAACTATCCTCCAAATATATAATATATACAATGGGACTAAGTTTGGAAAACAATGTGGAAGTCATATGGTACTATCATCTTTCAAGGACAGATAGAGGATGATAGACTTAGAAGCAGGCTGTTAGAAGGATGAGATGAGGAAAAGGCCTAAACCCCTTTCAAGTCAGTCAAGTGATGGGAATATCATATGGCAATGGAAGACAGAGAGGTAATACTACTATTCACCTATAGCTTAGAAGGTAAGCAGTAACACCCAGAACCTGACAGAAACTGAAATGTGTTCAGCCAATCCTCAGTATTTCTGAAAAGTACTAAAAATCTGAGTATGATTAGCTATGTTGCCATGCAGGAAATGTATTGCTGCCAATGGAGTGCCACTAGCAACTATGCACATGCTGCCAGGTTAGTAGTAGTAATGGCAAATGATGCAAAAAAGCAAGCTTATATAGCATCAGCCAAAAAAAAAAAAAAAAAAACTATACATTTCACCTTACCCTCCAAGGATTTGTCTAGCTCTTCCTAAATTTATTCAAACCATCCACTTCCACAATAACAGATGGAAGCCTGTTCCAACAATCAACCACCCACTGGCTGAAGGCAAATTTACATACCTCTATCCTGCAACCATCCTTCCTCAAACTTGAATTTATGCCCCCTCATGTGTGTAGTCTCAGCAAGAGGAAGCATGCCATTTAAAATAACATTCAACATAACCACCTCAATCATATCTCCCTGCAAGTGCCTAGTCTCCAGATGCTGCAATTTGCAGAACTGAAACCTTCCTAGGTAAGAGCATGCTTTTGTTCCCTTCATCAATCTGGATGCCCTTCAGTGCACCCATTTCAGCAGATCTACCTTCTTCCTGAATATGAAGCCTCCAGACCAGTATGCCGTGCTCAAGATGCAGCCTAACCATGGCCTTGTACAAATGAATAATCACCTCCTTATTCCATCTAGCAAAGTTTATGTATATCACTGACAAAACCCCATGAGCTGTACTGGCAGCATGTCTGCACTGCTCAGAGAGATTATCAAAGGTTACCAGGTTACCAGTCTATCAAAGCAATAAAAAATTTAAAAGTGATTTTTTGTAGAACTTTATTTTATAAACAGTGTCTGAATAAAAAATATATACTGATGGATTAACATTAAAATACAGGTGATGTCTATTTTATCCCCTTTCTTTATAATAAAATAAACTTAAAAGTAGCTACAAACAAACAACAGAATAAAAGAATTTAATTTACTTCTTTCTATACATTACTATACAGCTGCAATAAATTTACCATAAATTAACAAATTAAACTCTTCTCTCAAAGTGAACAGAAAATGAAGGAAACAAGAACATACCAGCTCCACTTAAAGTTGTAACCTGTCAAAAAAAAAAAGAAGAAAAAAAAAATGCAATAAAATATATGATATGAAAACAGTTTCTTAAGTATTTTTAATATATATTTCTTTAGAATATTTATAATGTATACACTGTTTTCAGTTCTATATGAAACAAAAACAAATTGTGACAGAGATCACCATTTGTTCTGTAAAAAAGTGCCAATTCCTATTTCTTTTTTTTCCAAGTTCAAGCCTAGTATATGGGTTATTTAAATTAAACACAGAAGCATCAAATAAGGGAACTGATTAGGACTACATAAATGTTCTATATGTACACGTTAGTGATATTTATGGCATGTAGAGTATGCAGACTATATGCAATAAATCATAAACTGTAATACATATGTGTTGCATGTGATGATCTGCAAATTAGAATTCTGTAAGGCATTTCATTACAGCAACTCCTTCCAATAAAATTTCTTATAGCATGAACCAGATTTAATTACCATCAGGGGTAAAGGAAAGGGTTTTTGCTTCTGTAAAGGTGAGTACAGTGGTCTCAGACAGTTTTTAAATTCTGTACAGTGGGATCAACTGACGATGTTACCAACAGTAAATTCTAAGTGGGAAGCATTCAAGGAATTAATCGTGGATGCTACTAAAAGTTGTTGCTTGGGTTTTATTGGCGGATTAGCGACTAAGGCTATAATGCACTACTAAAAGTTTCATACCTATTAAGACATACTGTTCAAGGTTTAGGCCTAAATGGTTATCAAATGAACTAATGAGACTTGTAACAGAGAAGAAAAATGCATGGGATGCATATAAATTATCAAGCGACTCAGAAGCCCATGGCAGATATAGGCTAGTCTGTAACCGGGTCACAAAGGAGGTTAGGCAGGTGAAGGCAGATTACGAGAATTCCTCGGCAAAAGATGCTAAGAAAAACAGCAAGGATTTCTTTAATTATATAAACTCTAAAAGGAAGGGGATGAATCTGATTGCTCTACTCGACATTGATGGTTCGACTGTTGATGATCCTGCTCAGATAGCAAACGAACTGAATGAGTATTTTGCATCTACATTCACACATGAGGAATTATTAAGGTTTGAAAATGGCAGAAGGTTATCAAATTGTAGCAGGGTACTTAATGATTTTGTAATAACTGAGAGCAAAGTGGAGGAGAAATTGTTGAAGTTAAACATAAGAAAAGCACCAAGGATTTCTTTGGGGTGGATAGGATCTATCCAGTTATATTAAAGGAGGCCACAAAGCAACTAAGCAAACCCTTAGCCATAGTTATGAGAGCATCCTTGGACTCAGGGGGAGGTTCCCACAGACTGGAGATGTGCCAATGTATCTCCAATTCACAAAGGGGGATTGAAGGGTGACACGAGTAATTACAGACCGGTTAGTTTAACTTCTGTTCTGGGTAAAATAATGGAGTCACTGGTTAAAGATGGACTGCAGGATCATCTAGACAAGACTGCAACAATAATTCAGACACAGCATGGGTTTGTTAAAGGAAAGTCTTGTCTGACAAATTTGATCGGTTATTATGATGTGGTTACAAAGGAACTGGATGCAAAAAATAATTTTGATATCATATATTTGGATTTCAGGAAAGCTTTTGACACTGTTGCGCATGGAAGACTATTGTACAAATTGGAGCAGAATGGTATTAAGGGTAAATTGCTACAATGGATAAAAACTTTTTTACACATTTGGAACTTTTTATACTGGAATTTTTAAATACTGGAACTTTTTACACATAACAGAATACAGAGACATAAACACTATCACATACATGCAATTTGTTTTGAATCTTAGTAAAGAAACAGAAAATAATTTGCTTGCAACACAAATGTTTTCTCACCTGGAGCAAAAAGAACGGAAAGTAGGCATAACTTGAAATCAAGAATAAATTTTGTGAAATTCATGTTATATTAGTGACGCACACTAAAATCATTGTATTCTAGTTTAGATATAGTCTTTTCATTTCTAAATTCACATTTGTCAATTCTGGAATGGGGACTGCCTGTTGTCTGTAGCCACTTTTTCCTGTTGGAAGAAAAATGCCTAAGTAGCAGTAAACAAACAAATTATCAAAATAATAATGGTTTTATACTTGATGATTTTTTTTTTTTTTTTGTTTAGTAAGCTTTGAATAAGTAAGAAATATGAAATTTCAATTAAATTCCAGGAATAAGTTGATAGCATGAATTAGTAGTTTGATATCTCCTGAGCTTACACACCCACACTAGGCACAATATGGCCTTAGTAGCCCTTGTGCCATTAAACAACATATCAACCACCCACACTCACCCTGTATATTTTCAGGATAATTAATTCAGTTTTTGTTAGACATGGTGTCCTAAAAATTGTGTACCATAAAATGATGGGAAATGAATTAACAAATAATGTTAGTATTAGTTCAGTACATTAAAGCTGATTTTCAAACAATCCTCCATTTACTTCTAAACAGTTCCACTTTCTAAGGCACAGAATGAAGATTTCTCCACTAATATTTGCACATTCAGAGATAATCTTCTGCTGCAAGTAACTGCAACATAAAATTATATCTGGATTACTCTGCAATCATTCTTGGGAAATCTTGATACACAACAGATTTTAAATGTCTCCAAAGGAAGAAAGTAAGCATATCTGGTGATCAATGTAGTCCGTTGGCTACCCCTCTTCTTATGTCTAATGAAGGCCTCACTTTGCTTCTTTCCTTCAATGGTTAGAAAAATTTTCTGAAAAAATGAACTTTATTTTCAAAAACTTTAAAAAATTAAATACTTGATTTCATTATTATTTATGCAATTGTAAATGGTTTACTGAGTCCCTGAAGTACAAATTATACAAAATATTTAAACCTATTTCCTACCAAAAAGGAAGCCAATAATCTTCAAGCAAACTTGGAGATCTATTACCTGCTCAACTTTGTCTTTATAACATATATCCAAATCTGATCTGAAGCATCAACAAGAATACAATATTATTTAGTATGGTGGGCTTGACTTTTGGTAGGATATAGGCTTAAGTCTTTTGTATAATTTCTACTTCAGGGACTCTAAACCATGGTTTGATTGAAATGGTCCAAATTGGGGGTTGATAAAAATGATCAATCCACTGTTTTGATCATTTGGAAGGAGAGTATTATTAAGTAATACAAGATAATTTGAAGTTCTTGTGAGTCATCTTTCCAGGGAAGACATTCTAAAAATCAAGGACATGCCAGGGACAAACAATTTTTGGGTACACATGATTAATTCTGAGGATGTCTGATAACCTTAGCCTCGATTTCACAAAAAAAAAAAACTTTATAATGAAATTAAACAGTTTACCACTCACTTTAATTTATCTACTGTTACCTAATACTTCTTTAAAACTTGGTTAAAATTGTAATTATTATTTCCATATTCATTTCACAACTCAAATCATGTAAACAAATTCCAAATTCCACAGTATTCATTTTACACACCAATGATCTATTCAGCTCCAATACCATAACATTATTTTTTGTATCTATACTCTTTAAACAATCAGTGCTAGCAATAGTTAGCGGTAAATCTATAAATTTTAGAGCTATAATTTGAGATTGTAGAGGGTGAAACTGTGAAGTGAGATGTCTAATGTACATGGGCTTAAAACAAAAATAATCATAAGCAACAAGATTTCGAACGAACGGAGGGGTGAAATGGGAGTGGGTTTTTTTTTTTTTTTTTTTTTTTTTGGCTGATGCTGAATAAGCTTGCTTTCTTGCATCATATGCCTCTGCTAATGCTAATGCTAATGCTAAAGATTAAACAAACATTAATAAAAGCATCACAGAAGAATTAATGTTTCTTTATTTTACAAAAAAAATTCATAAATTTAAATGGGCTAAAAAGATCACTGTCCACAATCTTCAGCCATAAATGATTGGTTAAGAATATCACTGTTTACAGTATTAATTTGTCTTCAAAATGGAACAAATTTATAATCCACAATACTTTTAGAATTGCATTTTTCATAGTGTAGTCTTCCAGACTCTCTCTCTCTCTCTCTCTCTCTCTCTCTCTCTCTCTCTCTCTCTCTCTCTCTCTCTCTCTCTCTCTCTCTCTCAGAGAATACTTGAATATGATAGACTTCAACTGCCACACACACTTATTAAGTATTTCAAAAGTTTCTGTAACAGTTTTACTTAACATAAAACAACATGAAACATTTATCTGTAGTCCATGTTAAGACAACATTCACAGTAGATTAACTACTTCTTATAAAATTTGCTTCTATATTAATAGTTATATGACACTTAACTTCAAGAAATGTTTATGAGAACTTGTTGACTCAATGTTAATTATATCAATGATGACTATTCACCATGAGTATAATTAATCCTGGAGTTAAACGTAACCCCATGTACAGGATATTAATTAAAGCTCAAAGAAATCATGCCAACGTTTCCTTATAAATACAAAAATATCATCCCACTTTATGCTTCATTCAAGCTCAGCAAATATCTGACATAATTGCAAAATGACAGTCCAGAGGTTGTATAATTAATAAAGTTTTGTTTAACTTTGTTAGTAAATAACTGCATGTCAGCATTAATAAATATATATTTGAACTTGACTATGATAACCAATTGCCATATGCATATTTAGTCACAGGATTTAATGTTTTTTTTTTTGATTTGGTAGTTGTTGGCGCATCGGCTTCTGTGGCCATATTGCACCTCCCAAGGTTTTTGCAGTACTTTGATCCAAGCCCGAGGCGGGAATCGAACCCGCGACCTTTGGGTTGCCGGGGGATTTAATGTCGACATTGTACAGGGCTAAAGATAAATTTAAAGGCAAACATTTTTTAACCATAATTTGTTTATCAATATAAAAACATAATCTCATTTTGTGCTTGATTAAATAATTACTGAGTAGCATCACAATTTAAAATATTCTTCACTAACATGGTAAATTTATATTAACTTTAAAATATGCAACTCAAGATCATATTAAATTTTTTTTTTTCTTATGTTAAAAGTAAATTCGTGGTATGTATCACTGATTTTGACCAATGACTTGTATAACAGGATTATACAGATCATTTACAAGATTGTATCTTGTAAATAATCTGTGACCTCACTAGCGATCTGATTTTGTAATACTCAAGTCTCTCTCTCCTCTTACACCCATCAGCTCTACCCTCCCTACTGTACAAGTCACTTTTTGGTTCTTATTTACAAATGCAGGGGCTGATATCTGGCACTGTTAAAACATAACTGCCATTTTTAAAATTCCTATTATTGAAGCCTGCCAAAATCATTCTGAAGGAATCCCAGGCTGATTTGAATCACTGATTGCCATCTTTAACCCCCAATACCATCTTCATTTGCTAGCATACCCTCTTTTTCTTAATTGGTATTATTCAAGAATATCATAAAAAAGAGTGGGTTCAGGATGGAACTTTGAGGAATCCCAATTTATTATTATTAAATTCATTTACTGACCAAAACAACACAAGGAGTGACCATTTATAACAACTACATTTTCTGTCTCTCAGCCATCCTTCAATTCACCTCAGCAGCTTGCCCATAATCCCAATAAGCTCCTGTCTGTAGCAGTCTCCAAAGTGGGACTATGTCAAATGCTTTGATAAATGCTAAATAATGTCAATATTGTTTCCTCACATCCAACTCTCATGTGACTATATCAGAATTCTTGCACTGATTACAATATTCAGCCCACTTTCTATGGGCTAATAAGTTTTCCCAATTATCATCGTTCTTTTTCTCAGAAACAAATTCCTTAAAATTCATAAATTGGTCAAATAATCTACTATCATCGATTTTCAATTAGACAAATGATGATGATACAGTCCACTTGTGTAATACTGGGATAATACAGTCCGCTTAATGCAACCAGCCCACTGTTTTTATTTATTGTTGACCGAAGGTGCAATGCATAGAATATTTAATGAAAATTCATTTTATGATGAGATAATTTTTTAAAATTACAAAAAAAAAAACTAGGATATAAGTGTAAAATCTGCGTGGACGTCCGAGGATGCCCTAAAAACTAGGACATGTCCTCGGAAGCGAGGATGTCTGGTAACCGTAATCTAGTTTATTCTTTTCCTTTTTATATTTAGGTATGAATAAAACTCCATATCCCATTCTTAACTCTCTTAGCAAAGAATAATTCCTTATATTCAGATCTTGCCTATACAAACTTGCTTGTGGTTTTGCTACAAATCAATCTACATTTATTATATATGAAGTCGAGCCTCCCATCATTCTGTAAGTGTCCTATGCTAACTCTTCCTGTTCTATTAAGCTTTCCAACCCCTTTTCATCCATTCTGGCATCCTCCCTGTGCAATACTTTAAATGGAATAAATGAACTCATTGCTTCAATGCTGAATGTCTTAAAAGTTCAAATCTCAGTTGTACTGTCCTTCTTATACTTTCATCACAATTTATAGAAACACTGAGTGGAAATAGATGCAAAGCACAATAGTGGCTACTTTTATTTTAAAGTATACATTTGCAATATAAAAAATATTACTTGTGGTCATTCTCACTATGACATTAAAATAATAGCATTTTGGCAATAATATCTTATATATCTTATATAATATATTTTATTATATTTCTTATATATCTTATAAGTAAGATAAATACAGATAATAAAAGGCATGCTAAACAAGAGTTTACTGTGCTTAGAATAAAAAAAAAAGTTTTTGATATCCTAAATTTGCTAATATTAATGGCTCATACCAAATTAATATATATAATAAATACTCACATTATATCGATTTTGCTGGTCTCCCCTTGAATAGTTCCAACAACAGTTCCTTTGCTTGTATTCATAACCCAGCCACTCAGACCTAACTCTTTACCTTTTTCTTTTGTATACTTAAAGGAAAATTTAATAACTTTTTTTTTTTTCACTTTATCCTCCTCCAAGTTTACTTTATTTCAAAAAAATATTATAAATTAAATAAAATTCAAGAATCAAATACTTCATGTTTAAAATCTAAAGCATCTAATCTAAAATTCTCTAATTATGTTAAGCTTAGTGAAATTTAACCTTTAGGCAGCTGTAAAACTCCATTTTTGGACAGAAAAAATGTTTATGTGGTACCAGGGCCAGCCCCAAAATTTGTGGGCCTTGGGGGTTCTGTGCAAAACTTATATGGGGTGTTTTTGTAATAGTGATTTTTTAATTTTTTATTTTTTCAAATTTTACAGTAATTAAGAAATAATTAAATAATTTTATATTATACTGAACAAAAATTTTAAATACAAATAATATTAAATACATTAATCAACAATATTGTTTAACAATTGCAGTCACCTCATAAAAATAGGAATATGAATAAATAATAATAGGAACCAATAATCACACATATCGTTTAGATAATTACAAAATATTTCTAGTCTTTTTGGCTGCAAAGTCATCAATGATGTCATCCATGTCATCATAACCAATTATTTTTTGCTACATCATTTTCAATGGAAATAAATGATAGTGAAGTTAGTCTTTCCTTGGAAACACCACCTTAAATAATTTTTAACTATTTTTAGCTTGAATGGGATAATGGAATAACATAAAAATTACATTTTTAAATAACATCCTATATTTAACATCAAACAAAACATACACAGTGAGAATGAGGTATACGTTTTACTTCTAGCAATTTTCAAGTCAACTCATGCAAGTGCTCTTGGAGTGACGATAATATGGGTAGCTAGATATTAAGACAGTGGTAGGCTTGTTGATAGAAATGCGGAAAAGATTGTTATTTGATTTTTAGGAGCATTAGCAACTAAGGCCATATTGCTCCAGGATATGCGGTGGTCATTCCTGACCTTTCCGCATCCTCTGTATTTGGTGGTCACGGGCTCGAACCCCCGTCTAATCAAGACTGTGTGCTATGCACTGCTGCTCCTGTCCACCCAGCTACGGAGGCGCCTCTGCGGAAAAGAGATGGAATATTATTATTTAGACGATTTGAGCATGGGGCCCTGTTCGACAGAACTGGTTGAACATGCTTGTGGCTGGCACTGTGTGGTACAAGTGTTTACTTTTAAATTTGATAAAATTTAAGGTATTTCTCTCTACCTTTATCATTTACTAAGAGCTATTTTATATCAGATTAAATTTAAAAACACTTAAACCATGAAAAAATACAGTAAATGATTAATGTTGCTGTTAAGGTTATAGATAAGGCTCCTTGAATCTCACTACCTCTGCACCAAAACAAAAAAATAAAATAAACAGATTTTAAATAAACAAATTAGATTTTTACGTTTATTTTATTTTTTTTGTTTTAGGGGTGGTGAGGTTCAAAGGAGCAAAACATCACTGTGTCCTACCTATAACCCTAACTGTTTTGGGATATAACTTAAGGATTTAATTTTTGTTTTGAAATTTTATTGAATTAAATCGGAATCATGACTCTGACCAGAGCAGCAAAGCAAAAGGCTCAAGCTAATGGGAGTGCTGTGGTTCAGGGGAGAACTGAGGGGGGCAGTTGCCCTCTGAATCACAGTCTTTTAAAATGCACTGTTTGCTTGATGTTTGCGGAGCAGTCGGGTACGGGCCATGATACTGCCAAGGGGGATGTCTTTGTGTGTGCACGATGTAAGGAGTGCAAGGAAATCAGGCAATAACTCAGCGTTGTTATGGGCCTTTATGAGAGCTTGAAGGACAGGGCAGACGCCCTCGAAGGAAATAAATTGAGGGGCCCATCAAGCTCTCAGCTGCCCACATCAACGCCAGAGCTTGCACTTGGTCATCAGGCAACACAGAGGCAGCACCCTAGGCAGAATGCGCTGGTCCCACAGGAACTAGTAGTTGTTGGTGACTCTATTGTCAGGGAAACGGGGAACATGCTTTGTAAAAAGGATAGGTGGAATAGGACCAGGGTATGTCTGCCAGGGGCAAAGGTTGATGACGTTGTAGAGCGGATATCATCTTTTAAGGGCACAAAAGGTGATATAGTTGTACACGTTGGCACTAATGATATTAAGAGTAGGAGACCGGCGGAATTACTTAGCAAGTACAGGTCACTGTTGAAAAAAAGCCGTGAATTAGGGTTGAATTTGAAAGTGTCTGCAATTCTGCCCAGACACGATAGGAGGGAGTATATGATGAGAGCCTTGTCGATCAATTCGGCCCTGGAGGGATTGTGCAAGGCTCAAGGGGTAGAATTTTTTTCAGCCTGGACTGTACTTGTTAACAGGAGAGATTGCTTCTACAGGGATGGGATACACTTAAATAGAAAGGGTGCAAGAATTTTTGCTGATGCTGTCGAGGCAGTGTTAGGTGGGTCGGAAAACTGCTAGTTGGGGGGGATACAAGGACTAATAGATAAACAGTAGCCACTAGCAGAGGTGGAAGTGATTCTTGCACTGCTTCTATTGAAATGAGCAGAAGCCTGAAAAACAAGATGCAGGATATTTCAGAGACTGCTGGGAGTCATTGCGGTACAAGTAAACACATGGGTTGTGTTAGGGTAGCTAAGAATAGAAACAGGTGCATGTATACCTGCGTGTACACCAATGCTAGGAGTTTGGTAAATAAATTTGATGAATTTGAGATATTGCTCAAAACATCAAAGGCAGATATTGTTGGGATATCAGAGACGTGGTGTCACACAGATATAAGTAATGCGGAACTGGAATTTGGGGAATACAATGTGTCGCTTCTTGATTAGACCGGGGTTCGAGCCCGTCACCACCAAATATGGAGGATGCGGAAAGGTCAGGGAATGACCACCGCATATCCCGGAGCAATATGGCCTTAGTTGCTAATGCTCCTAAAAACCAAACAACAACAACAACAACAATACAATATGTATAGAAAGGATAGACAGGACAGCAGGGGAGGAGGGGTTATGCTATTAATTAAGAAACACATAAAGTCCAAGGAAGTGAAGCCAGTCGACATCGATGGACAGGGCAGTGTCGAGTCAGTTTGGTGTGACATAAGCATAGGGAAATCAAAATTGAGAGTAGGAGTGTGCTATAGGCCTAATGACTCTGATGAGTATAATAAGATATTGTACAGGGAAATACAGTGGGCCAGTAAATCAGAGAGTCTTATAATGGGGGATTTTAATTTCCCAGATATTGACTGGAATTTGTGGGTTGGTCACTCGCACACTAGCAAGGCTTTTGTGGATTTATTGGATGATTGTTTTCTTCACCAGCATGTTCGGGAGGCAACTAGAGGGAGTAATACTCTTGACAGTGTGTTGAAGTGGGATTTACTCAAGGAGGTAACTACCATCAGAGGTAAAGGGAAGGGTTTTTGTATTCGTAAAGGCGACTATGATGGTCTGAGACAGTATTTAAATTCTATACAGTGGGACCAACTGATGATGTTACCAACAGCAAACTCAAAATGGGAAGCATTCAAGGAACTAATCTTGGAGGCTACCAGGCTTTACATACCAACTAAGAAATATTGTTCACGGTTTAGGCCTAAATGGTTGTCAGATGAACTAATGAGACATGTGGCAGAGAAGAAAAATGCATGGGATACATACAAATTAATGGGTGACATGGAAGCCTATGATAGATATAAGTTGGTCTGTAACCAAGTCACAAAGGAGATTAGGCAGGCAAAGGCAGACTACGAAAAATCCTTGGCAAAGGATGCAAAGAAAAACAGAAAAGAGTTCTTTACATATTTAAACTCAAGAAGGAAAGGGATGAATCAGATTGGTCCACTGGATATTGATGGTTCAACAGTTGAGGAGCCTGCTCAGGTGGCTAACAATCTAAACGAGTATTTTGCATCTACATTCACGCATGAGGAGTTATTCAGGAAGGAGAATGATGTAGGTAAAGTAAACATTGGCAGTGAGCTGGATGATTTTGTAATAACTGAGAGGAAAGTGGAGGAGAGATTGTTGAGGATAAACATAAAAAAGGCACCTGGGGTGGATGGGATCTATCCAGTTATATTAAAGGAGGCAGCAAAGGAAGTAAGCAAACCCCTAGCCATAATTATGAGAGCTTCTTTGGACTCAGGGGAGGTACCCATAGACTGGAGATGTGCAAATGTAACCCCAATTCACAAAGGAGGATCAAAGGCTGACACAAGTAATTATAGACCTGTTAGTTTAACTTCTGTTCCAGGTAAATTAATGGAGGCACTGGTTAAAGAAGCACTGCAGGATCATCTAGACAAGAATTCAGTTATAGCTCAGACGCAGCATGGTTTTGTTAAGGGCAGGTCTTGCCTGACCAATTTGATTGGATACTATGATGTAGTCACAAAAGAACTGGATGCAGGGAATAACTTTGATATTATATACTTGGATCTTAGAAAGGCTTTTGATACTGTTGCACATGGAAGACTGCTACACAAATTGGAGCAGTGTGGCATTGGAGGCAAATTGCTGCTATGGATAAGGGGATGGTTGAGTGGCAGAAGACAGAGAGTGGTAATCAATGGACACTGCTCAACGTGGACTAATGTTATTAGTGGAGTTCCTCAGGGTTCAGTGTTGGGTCCGTTGTTGTTTTCGGTGTTTATGAATGATATTGATGATTGGATATCAAGTTTAATGTCCAAGTTTGTAGATGATACAAAGGTTGGCAGGGTTGTTAAGGATACTACTGACGCTATGCTGCTGCAACAGGATCTGGAAAGGTTGAACAGATGGGCTGAGAGGTGGCAAATGAAGTTTAACATTGACAAATGTAAAGTACTACATATGGGAAACAGTAACCCCAGAGCAACGTATCAACTCTGCGGTACTACACTGACAGTGGTGGAGAATGAAAAGGACTTGGGGGTAATTGTGCAGGCAGATATGAAGTTCTCTGAGCAGTGCAGACGAGCTGCAAGAGTAGCTCATGGTGTCTTGTCAATGATATACAGGAATGTTTCTAGCAGGGATAAGGAGGTGATTATTCCCTTGTATAAGGCAATGGTTAGGCCACATCTTGAGTACTGTATACAGGTCTGGAGGCCTCATTTCAAGAAGGATGTAGAGCTGCTGGAACGGGTACAGAGAAGGGCAACAAGATTAGTGAATGGAACAAAGGGTTGCTCTTATGTAGAAAGGCTTAAGTTTTGCAAATTACAGAGTCTGGAGACTAGGCACCGGCGAGGTGATCTGATAGAGGTGTATAAGGCTTTGAATGGTTTGAGCATGCTCAATGCCAATGGGATTCTTCATCTTGCTCAGAATAATCCCCTCAGAGGGCATAAATTCAAATTGAGGAAGGACGGATGTCGGATAGATGTGCGGAAATTTGCCTTTGGCCAGCGGGTGGTTGGTTGGTGGAACCGACTTCCATCACTTGTTGTTGAAGTTGATAGCCTAAACAAATTTAAAGCTCAACTGGACAGGTATTTCGAACGAACGGAGGGGTGAAATGGGAGTAGTGTGTGGTTTTTTTTTTTTTTTTTTTGGCTGATGCTGAATAAGCTTGCTTTCTTGCATCATATGCCTCTGCTAATGCTAAGAGAATTAATTTGCTTTTTTTTTTTTGTGGTTTAAGCATTTTTAAAATTTAATCTGAAATGATTTAATCATGTTTTCATTCCCCATAATAAACAGATATTTTATAATTCTATTGTCGTATCTTCCTCATGTCTTATATTTTACTTCGGCTAAATTAAATTACTGATTATATCTTTTACGTTAGGGCTGTCAGTTTCAAGCCACTTGAGGGACTGCACTGAAACTTTGATATTGACTCATACGCAGTATTATAAAAAATACATTTTTTCTAAAATATTGATACAAAACAATGATTAGGTCTATGAAACACAAGTACAGTAGAATGTCGGTTATCCAGAAGAATTTAAAAGGTTGATATTTCTTCTTCTTATTCTTTTTTTTTTTTTATTATGTTAACAGTGTACAGTAAGCGCCAGTTATAGTGATCATGTTTGCAAATTGAATTTTGATTATAATAAGTGAAAGAATGAGTTTATTACCTGTTTATAACAGATTGAAAAAGCCCAATAAACCAAAAACTGCTAATTGTTTTTATTGTTTATGGTCATAACCACTAGAATTCTATGTGAGATTCAGAAGTGTGCTTTAGAAAAATATCACAGAGACTACTGGGTTTTCTCGGAAACCATGAGTGAATTTCAGATTAGTTTAGCTCCAGTAAGAATAATATCAGCCCGAAACTGCACGATTTATTATTTTTCTCAATTTTTAATGGTAAAATGTGAACGAAAAGAAAACAAGTAGTTTTAACATTGCAACAAAAAATGTAAATTATTAATAGAATTAGAAAAGGGAAAAATTTAGGAAAAATCTCTCAAGAGTTTAATGTGGAGACCTCAACAATTTATGACATTGAGAAAAATTCCAATGCTATAACAAGATTTGTGTCGATTATGGATAGTGAAGGAGGATCTAGAAGGAAAAAGACTTATGTCAAAACCTGAAAATGCCACTTTAGAGAGGGCACTTTTTTCTTTTTTTTTCCTTCAGAAGCGAAGTTTATGCGAATTATGCGAACCAATGTCTGGCCCAACGTTGTGTGAAAAAGCATTGGATTTTAATCGAAAATTAGGAGGTAATGAAGATTTTAAGGAAACAAAAAGTTGGCTGAGAAATTTTAAACTGAGACACTGTATACATGGACTAAACCAGTGGTTTTCAACCGTGGTGCCACAACAACATTCCAGGGGTGCCAAGTAATTTGGGTTTAAGTTACTTAAACTTATTATTATTTTTTAATTTATATGTTTATTTCGTTATAAAAAGTTGTACAGAATCTTTTTAATTCTGTGGTGATCTATAATTGATGTTTACTTAGTACCTCTATATAAAGAATAAAATTATATACTGTATATATATATATATATATATATATATAATTTGTATTATGAAATGTAATTTTTATAATTATATTATTGTAATATATATCATATAACATATATATTTTTTAATATTTTATATATATATATATATATATATATATATACAGAGAGAGAATCGAATCTAGCAGGCAGAAAATTGAGTAGGGGTGCCACAAAATAAAATAAATTACTTAAGGGTGCTGTTATTAAAAAAAGGTTGGAAACCACTGGACTAGATAGACATTCAAGGGGAGAAACTTTCTGCATATGAATCGGCAGTGGTGTCCTTTAAAAATAAGTTCACAAAGCAAATTACGACAAAGAAAATGTTTATAATGTTGATGAGATGGGATTATTATGGAAAGCATTACCGAGAAAAACCCTAGCCACTAAAAGAGAAATGCCTGCACGAAATTTTAAGATGAGAAATTTAGCGAGTTACAATTGCTATGTATGCAAATATCATTGGGACACACAGATTGTTCGGGCTCATTATCGGTAAGTCAAAAAAACCGAGAGCATTTAAAAATATTTATAATTTTCTTGTTTTGTATAAAAATCATAAAAATGCCTGAATGGATGTTTCTATTTTCTGTGATTAGTTTATTTTTTTATTATTATTTTTTTAAAGATTTATTTAATTAATCTTAATTATTTAATTTAATCATAAAGTAAGATTAAATTTATTTAATCCGGTAAGATTAAATAAATTTAATTTATTCCTGTAAGATTAATTAAATTTATTTAATCTTACCGGAAAAATTATCTGGAAAATTTTCTGGTTCGATTATCTGGAAGAGGTCTGACCAATTATTCTGCATAACTGACACTCTACTGTACATGAATAACAATTAGTATTAGTAAAAAATTATGTAAGGAAACAAGCCTATGTAGCATTAGCCAACAAAAAAAAATAATAATAATAAATAAATAAAACAAAAAATAATTCAAATTTAAATTAAATTACAAAATAAGACAGATTAGTGTAACCCATGTCACTTTCCTTCACTTCATTTACCAATTTCTTTCAAGTATTTATTCAATCCCTTGTTAAATTTAGATAAACTTCCAAAAGATTAGATGAGAGTTCTACTTTTGACACTCACTCTCACTCTCTCTCTCTCTCTCTCTCTCTCTCTCTCTCTCTCTCTCAGGGTAACTTGGGAATTTTTTTTTTTGGCTGGTGCAGCATAAGCCTTAGGCTTCCTTGCACCATATGGCTAATAATAATAGTAACAGTTAACACTCTTTATACTCATAAGGTTCAAAACCATTTATTTAAGTTTAATACATTTTATTAGCTTTCATGTGAAAGTGATTTAAAAATTACAGACAATATTTAGTACGCAATTTTTATAAATGCATCCTCAATGACATTCACTACATTTTTTAAAGAGGAGGTCAGAATTATCACATTTTAAGAAACAGAAGAATACACTCATGAACTTCACAAAACCAACTGGAGGGCTTCATGTACTCTATGGGCCAACAGTCGAGAGGTATGAGGTAAAATATCATACCTCTGAAAACTATTCTGATTATTACTGGGACTATAATATATATTCTGCCTAATAAATACTAATATTCATTACATAATAATTATCAAAACACCGATGATCACTATCAGTTCTATTGTTCAAGAGAGGTATGCTTATCAGAACCCTCTTCAACAATTTTGGAATACCTAGTTGAGCAACATGCTTTCACAGATCTGCCCATTTTCTACAACTTACTTATCATTATTTGCCTTGTGTTTACATAAGAGTCATCTTTCTTGGTGCCCTTGCATGTAGCATAGTGGATATAATCACCATCTCTCCCACAACAGAGAGAAAAGGCCTGGGTCCAAAACCTGTCAATAACACTAGTAATTTTTATGGGCTTTTTCACAAAGTGGTTGTAAAAAAGTCCGAATCAGCCTCGGGTAAGAGTTTCATAGTTTTTTCCTCTTAGAAACTCAGGTTTTTCAATGAAAAAATAGGCAAATCAATCACAGAATATATGCAATTTGCAGACACAATACATTGTTGCCTTATTGCCAAAGCAACTAGTGCAATGAGGCAAATGTACATACAGAGTGAGTGAAAGTGTGTACATGCATGTATGCACACTCTGACTCTTTCTTGGTTAATAAACATGATTACTTTTCAGAACATATCACAGAGCTCTGTTCATACAGAGTAATCCTCTTGCTGCAGAATTTTGCTAATACTTGTATTAAGGCACAAATGACAAGAAAACTGTTGGCAGCATACTTAATGTCATGGAAATCTGGCCAATTAAAATTGATACTGGAATTAGCTACACTGAAGTCTAGGCAGAGTTGAACGTCCATATGTAAACATGCATTGTAATGTGTCCTCCATAAAGAATTCAGTTTCCTAGTGGTTTTTAGTTTGTCAAGGCAGGCACACTTATTGCAGTGCACCTCCCCCTTTAGCATGCTCCATAGAAAAAGGAATGAAGTGGAGACAAATGTGGAGATCTGAGAGGCTATACACTTTTGCTGATTACTCTGACCTTGAAAAAGCTTTAAATTTCTGTTAAATCTAAATATGATGTGTGACAGGCAGGCAGTGTCATTCTTTTAATTGAGCAGAGCAGAGATTTATCTGACAAACTCACGTACACTGCTAGCAATTTTTAAGTCATTTCAAACATTAATAAAAGAATTATTAGCAAAATTCTTGGTACTGTAGTGAGAGGATCACTCTGTGTATAAATTCATTCTAAAATAGGAGACTACCCTTGTTTGCACTCCAGTCTCTTGCCATAAAGTTCCATTATCTGAGATGCTCGGCTGCTCAATAATTATGATACTAACATCTTCATGCCACCACCTCAGCCATTTAATTAAATGAAAAAATTATGAAAATAAATATAATCACACACTTTAAGAAAACACCTGTAATGTGGTGTGTAAATGTAAAATTGGTGAATCCCCAAGTATACTGATGTTCCTTATCATCAGATGCAAGAGGTGCATTGCACCCAGGCAGCAACATTCATGGGGCACCTAAAAACCTGAAACTTACATACACATATAAAGAAAATTTTAAAGGGGGGGATGCCAAACTGTGATTGGCACCTGGGCACCACATTCCCTAGGAACTCCCCTGCAAATGATCAATACTTAAACTTCAAATACTGATGATGGCTATTGTGATGGTTGTTTCTGTAGAATACGAGATGTGATCAAAATGTTCAGGGATTGAACTAATATTTGGCAAATGGTGGTGGTTACCAGCAATTAGCATTAGTAGGGCATATGATGCAATTAAGCAAGCTTATGTAGCACAGCCAAAAAAAAAAAAAAAACCCAACCCTTCCCATTTCACCCATCCATTTACTCCAAATATTTGTCTAGTTCTGCTTTGAACTTATTTAAGTTGCTGATCTCCACTACAACAGATGGAAGTTTGTTCCAACTATCAACCAACCAGTGGCTAAAGGTGAATTTCTGCACATCTATTCTACAATTGTCTTTCTTCAATTTGAATTTATGCCCCCTCAGGTGAGTAATCCAAGCAAGAGGAAGAATCTCATTAGCATTGAGCTTGCTCAAGCCATTCAAGGTCTTATACACATTAATTAGATCACCTCATAGATGCCTAGTCTCCAGAAGCTGCAATTTGCAGTAATAAAGCCTTTCTTGGTAGCACCAACTCTTTGTTCCACTCACTAATCTCACTGCACTTCTCTGTACTTGTTCCAGCAGCTCTACATCTTTCCTAAAATGAGGCCTCCAGACCTTTATACAGTACTCAAGTTGTGGCCTGACCATTGCCTTATACAAGGGGATAATCACCTCCTTATCTCTGCTAGAAAAATTCTTGTATATCATTGACAAGACACCATGAGCTACTCTTGCAGACTGTCTATACTGCTCAGAAAACTTCATATCTGCCTGCACAACCACCCCAGGTCCCTTTCATTCTCTACCACTGTCAGTGTACTACCGCCCAGTTGATACGTTACTCTGGGATTACTGCTTCCCATATGTAGTACTTTACATTTGTCGATGTTAAACTTCAGTTGCCACCTCCCAGCCCATCTGCTCAACTTTTCCAGATTTTGTTGCAGTAGCATACTTTCATTACTGTCATTAACAACCCAGCCAACCTTCGTATCATCTGTAAACTTAAACATTAACCCTGATATACTTTCATCAGTATCATTGATAAATACTGAAAACAACAATGGGCCCAACACTGAACCCTGGGGATTCCACTAATAACAATAGTCAAAGAAGAGCAGTGTCCATTGATAACCACTCTCTGTCTTCTCCCACTCAACCATGCTTTTATCCATTGTAGCAACTTGCCCATAATGCCATACTGCTCCAATTTGTACAGTAGTCTTCCATGTTCCACAGTATCAAAAGCTTTCCAAAAATCCAAGTATATGATATCAAAATTACTCTTTGAATCCAATTCCTTTGTGACCACATCATAGTATCCATTCGAATTTGTCACACAAGATTTCCCTTTAACAAATCCATGCTGTGTCTGAACTATAACTGCAGTCTTGTATAGATGATCCTGCATTGCTTCCTTAACCAGTGACTTCATTATTTTCCCTGGTACAGAAGTTAGACTAACAGGTCTGTAATTACCTGTCACACTTTGATCCCCCTTTGTGAATTGGGTACACATTTGCACTTCTCCAGTCCATGGGGACCTCCCCTGAGTCCAAGGAATCTTTCATAATTATGGCTAAGGGTTTGCTTATTTCCTTTGCTGCCGCTTTAATATAACTGGACAGATCCCATCCACCCCAGGTGCCTTCCTTATGTTTATCTTCAACAATTTCTCCTCCACACTGCTCTCAGTTATTACAAAATCACTTAGCTCCGTGTTAGAGTTTGATAAACTTCTGGCATTCTCCTCCCTTAACAACTCCTCGTGTGTGAATGTAGATGCAAAGTACTCATTGAAATTTTCAACTATCCGAGAAGGATCATCAAGATTTGAAAAATCGATATTGAGTAGACCAATCTGATTCATCCCCTTCCTTCTAGAGTTTATATAAGTAAAGAAGTCCTTGCTATTTTTCTTAGCATCATTTGCAAAAGATTTCTCGTAATTTGCCTTCGCTTGCCTAACCTCCTTTGTGACTTGTAAATTTGGAGAGACCTTCAAAGTAGTCTCATTGACAATGTACATATTGATTCCAACACACCTACAACTTCTGGAAGCATTCTTAAGAAATAGAAGCTTCTTTTGGAATTGCTAATAGTTTCTGTGCAGCACTTTGAATAATTGCAAATCTATAACCTTTTAAGGGGCTTTTAAGCTTGCGGGGGGGAAGGCCCACGTGATGAGTATGTGCAATAGATGGTTTTATGTGAAACATTGTTGGCTTGGAAGAGGTTAGCGAAATCTAAGCCAATAGCCTAATTACCTATTTGCCATTTGAATGGCTACAATAAAATGGCAGCTATAGGAAGTATGATTGCAACTATACAAGTTATGATAATTTGGCCTCTAATGGAAGCAGCAAATGACATCACTTCCTCCAGAGGCGACTTATTGCCTCTGGTGGAAGTGTCTATTGCCCCCAAGGATGTTTCACATAAAAAAAAAAAAAAAAAAAAAATCACAGGACGTATGGCAGATAGGGAAACACAGTGATAGAGGGCTTCAAAAGAAATTCTTAAATTGTAAGCAGCAAGCATGCAGGAGGAAAGTTATGATGCAGGCACCAATTCTCTGATGAATACTTTCTCCAAATGGCACTGTGCAATTGCTGCAGAACTTTGGTTTAATGTCTGACCATGCAGGAACAAATAACGAATGATACTCATGAGTCAAAAAATATGACAAGCATGATCTTCATATTTGACTGAGATTATCTTGCTATATTTGTTTCTGGGTCATTGCCATATACCCATGATTCATGATCAGTAATGCTAGAAGAAACAAAAGAAGATCAGTAGCAACATGTTGACAAAAATCCTGATGTGAGAACTCACTGCTTTCTGTTATCATCAGTGAGGACGAGAGGCACAAATCTGGCTGGAATTTTAACAAGTCTTATGTTAAAATTCACTGGCTTCCCATAGGAATTACCAACTTGCAAATAGTTAGAGCTTTTGATGAAAGATGACCGTCTCATCTTATAACAGTGAAAAGATTTCAGGTTACAATTTATTCAATCTAGTTGGTTTGGTCCCATATTGGCAGTCCATCCTTGTTTTCTTAGTAAAAATATATAACTCACCCCCAGAGGCTCAAATCTGGTGAGTATGGGCTTGGCACACTCAGGGTCCTGAGCTGGATATCATCATTCTTCTCTTTCTTGGTGATTCCCTTTTACTTTTGTCTCTCTCTCTCTCTGGGTGCCGACCGGGCTAGCCGAGTGGGTAAAGTACCTGCCCGGCAACCCAAAGGTCGCGGGTTCGATTCCCGCCTCGGGCTTGGATCAAAAGTACCGCAAAAAAACCTTGGGAGGTGCAATATGGCCACAGAAGCCGATGCGCCAACAACTACCAAATCAAAAAAAAAAAAAAAAAAAAAAAAAAAATCTCTCTGGGTAATTCAGAATTTTTTTTTTTTTTTTTTTTTTGCCTGGTTCTGCATAAGCCTCAGGCTTCCTTGCACCATATGGCTAATAATAAACTGCTCCTAACAGGTTACATCACAAAAAAAAAAAAAAAGTGAGGAGTGGACAATGGATCAAGACTTTGGTCAGGTCCTCACCAAATCTGCTTAAAGGAATGTGGGTGGGCAAGTCTTCTCTGTTAACTTGCATACCTGAAAGTTCCAACCTATTTTTAACTTTTTATCAAAAAGGTCAACAGGTGAAATATTCAGGGCCTGAGAATACTATTCTTCATACCTAATGATAGAAAATTCTTGAAAATACTCTTTTGGAGAGTATTCTCAACTCATCACTATTCATAGACATTCCCAATCAATTTTTTTAAGAATTACTATGAAAATCCATTTGGTAAATTAGCAAGTTATAACACTAAAGGAAATATATTAATTTTTATTTCATATTATATTTTGGGATACTAAAGAATTTTTTTTTTTTTTTTCATGTTTGATTGCATTTTAAATTATATTTCCTTTCAAAGTACATATGATAAACTAATCCAAAAATGCATGTTTAATACAGTTATTTATCAACCAATTGTTATTTATCAATCAGCATAATTATGAAAAAATTCATTATAAACCACTTTTAAAATAATTTTTATTTTTTAAAAATTATATTATAATAATAATTATAATTTTATAAATTTAAAAAAATATAATTAAAAATAAATCAATAAATTAAAAACTATATTTATAAAAATTAAATAAATAAAATCTTAATTAGTATTAAAAATAAAGGTTTATATTTCATTTGAATACTGAAAACTTTTTTATTATATACATATGAATGGCATTGGTACATTTTTATTAAATAAACAATATTTAATACATATTTCTGTTTTCTTTATCATTTTGTATTATGATAATTCCCTAAATACATCTATTAATTAATAGATTAAAGTTAATTTTATTAATTATTAATTTTAAGAGTACATGTTAAAAAAATTTAACTTATAACTTACTTTTCTGAAAAATACACCTGTAAATAAAACAAAATAAAAATTAATAAAATAAGAATATTAAACTTTTATTTACATATATAATTAAGAAATATACGCCAGAATAAAATTATTAAATTAATCACTTCAACCAAGCGGCACTAGCCATATAATTATATATACATGAAGATCATTCTGATCCTATTTAATGGAGATTTTTTGAAAATTTTAAGAGAAACAAAAAACAAAAAAAAAACAGATGAATGAAGAATGGTATCAAAACAAAAAAGAGATAAAATGAAAGATAGAATTCAAACTGTCTACCATTCAACCCATCAGCACCCACATGGAGTTCATAAAGTTTAATTGAATATCTTCAAAAAGACACTGTCATCACTGAGACCATTTTCAGTTCCCATTTTAAGTAGGTCATCAAAGAAAAATGGCAAGTGCTAAACAACTAAGTCATGGTAACATTCTTTGACCTTGCCTTTTCAGATTTTTTTCTTTTTTGCATGGCCTGATGACGACAATGATGGTAATGATTTCTAAGACCGTATCATTGTTTTAAAGGCAATAAAATGTATTCTACAAAAATGTCCTCAGGAAATGAATTTCCATCAGTTGCATCAATGCCTCACCCTTGCTAATGACTTGTAGAAAATGACTAACGAAGTCTAAGTAAATATGTATCTTTATCCTCTTACATAATTAATTGGTATGTAAATCATTCTGACTTTCATTTATTTTTTTGCACTTTACAACTATCGCTCTGTGATTTTTCCAACATCAATTTTTAAAGAAAGCATTTAAATATAGATACGAGAAAGATTCAATATTCTGTCAGTTGCACACATAAGCAGTGCTTGTGGTTTGATACTAACAACCAAAAAAATAAATTGTTTCTCTCTCCACTGTCGATGAAACACAGCAAACTAAAACAAAACCCTCTTGAGAGCAATAACCTCTATCGATTATGATTACGTGACCTTGTGGTTGTGAAGGGCAATATTGCAATATATCGATTTGTATTATTATTGCAATAAAGATTTCTTCTATTCTTGCCACTCAAGAGTACATTTACAGAACATTTAAAAACTGTTTTGCCAATATTTTCTATTAAAAATCTCCACTGAATAGAGCAAAAATGACACCCATACATATGAGTTTGCATAAGCCTGCAGCAGAATATATTAGAGAGAGAAAGAGAATTAGTAGTGGCAATGATGCAAGAAAGCAAGCTTGTATAGCATTAGCCAAAAAAAAAAAAAATCCATTTCACCTATTCATCTTTTCCAATAATGTCTAGTAGTTCTTCCTTGAATTTATTCAACCTATCCACTCCCACAACAATAGATGGAAGCTGAAGGCAACTTCTGTAACCATCCTTCCTCAATTTGACTTTATGCTCTATCACATACAAAGTCTGAGCAAGAAAATGCATCCCAACAGCACTGAGCTTGCTCAAGCCAGTCAAAGCTTTAAACACCTCAATCAGATTATCTCACAAGTGCCTAGTTTGCAGATGCTGCAATTTGCAGAACTAAAGCTTTCTTTGGTAAGGAAAGCAAGCTTATACAGAAAAGGCAAAAAAAAAAAAAAGAAAACCCTACAAACTTCATTTATCTATCCCTTCAAATAAATTAACTAATCCTTCCTTAAACTCGAGTTTAATTTATATTAAGATTTAAAAATTAAATTTAGCTGCCTATCCAGATGCTAGAACAATTGCTCTATGGCTGAAAGATAATTTTCACATCTATCCTGCAACTAACTTTTCCAATTTAAATTTGTCCCCTTATGTACATTGTCTGAAAAAGAGTAAGGATGCCATCAGCTTTGCTTCAGTTTATTCAATCCATTTAAAACCTTAAGCAGCTCATTCAAGTCTCCTCAGAGGCATGTAGTTTCCACAGGCTGCAATTTATGAAACTCAAATCTTTCTGAGTAAGTGCACCCTTTTGTGCCCCTAACTAATTTTGTTGCTTGCTCTTCTTTGCATCTGTTTTGATAGAATTATGTCCTTTCTAATAAGTTTCCAAACCTGTATGCAGTACTCAAGATGCAGCCTGGCTACAGCATTATACAATGGGATAATTACCTCTATCACTGCTTGCAAATCCTATACATCACTCACAGGGTGCCTGCACTGCTCAGAATTAACATGCATGGCAATCTAAATGAAATGTTTAACACTTCAAAAAAGTTTGAACTGACTAAATGCTGCTGGTATTTACTCTTATTCTGATGACACACACAAGGAGCATTAAACTGAAAAAGGCTGGTAACACAATTGATATGCAGTTGTGTTACCAGCCTTTTTCAGTTTAATACCTTCAGCCAGAAAGCAACTATTGTAATAAATCTTCAAATAGTGTTCTGGAAGTAGTAGTAGTAGAGGAATGTGATGCAAGAAAGCAAGCATGTGAGCTTATGCAGCATTAGCCAAAAAAAAAAACAAAAAAAAAAAAAACAATTTTACACATCCATTCTCTCTAAAAGTTTGTCCAGTTCCTACTTGAATTTATTTTTTAGGCTATCAACTTCCACGATTGATGGAAGTTTATTCCAGCAATCAACTACCCGCTGGCTAAAAGCAAATTTCTGCACATCTATTTTACAACTGTCTTTTCTTAATTTGAATTTATGTCCCCTCAGGTTTGTAATCTGAGCAAGAGGAAGAATCCCATCAGAAATGAGCCATTCAAGGCCTTATACACCTTAATCAGATCACCTTACAGGTGCCTAGTCTCTAGATGCTGCAATCTGCAGAACTTAAGCCTTTCTTGGTAAGAGGACCCCTTCGTTCCCCTCACCAATCTTGTTGCCCTTCTCTGTACTCACTCAAACAACTCTACATCCTTCCTAAAATGGGCCTTCCAGACCTGTACGTAGTACTCAAGGCATGGCTTGACCATTACCTTATACAAAGGGATAATCACCTCCTTTTCCCCACTAGCAAAATTCCTGTATATCATTAACAATACCCCATGACCTGCTCTGGCAGCCTGTTTGCACTGTTCAGAAAACTTCATATCTGACTGCACAATTACTCCCAGGTCTTTTTCATTTTTTACCTCCCTAAGAATAGTACCACACAGTTGGTACATTTCTCTGGGGTTACTTCTACCCATATGCAGTACTTTGCATTTGTGAATGTTGCATTTGTCAGTAGCAACTTCAGTTGTCACTTCACAGCCTTTACTATTCAAACTACTAGTGAGTAGTTTGAATAAATTTAAAGGGTATAAGGAGTGGTTAAAACGCCATTTTTTTGTTCGATGCTGTATAAGCTCGCTTTCTTACATCATCTTGACAATACTAAAATTAATTATAAGGCCATTACTTCATTACTCGGAATGGAATTGAAAGCTCGGTATGCCATTTAGGTTTGGAATACGCATCAGTAATGCCAAGCATGTCCATTAACTGCCTTTTGTTCTATTATGCCGATGAGCATTCCGTTTCGTAAAAATTTCCATTTCGGGCACTGATCTTAATCATTCATGATCGATACACACAAAAAAATCAGGTAGGGAATCCGAACGAATGAAATAATTTTTCTTAACCTTGCACTCTGCCAAATACTTCATAATCTACCGATTTCAACATCTTGAGAGCAGACGTCATGCAAGAATCGAAACTTTTCTGCTGCGGAGCTTCCTTGAGATTTTCACATAGACTAATAGTTGTTGTTTTGACTATTTCTTCCTTATCTTGAGCTTTTACTAATATACTGTAAATTTTTAAAATTATCAAAACTACGGTTATTCCAAAGTATAACTTTTTCATTAAACAATGCGTAGTAACAATTCTGAAAATAAAGGTAATCTCTCAAATATCAATGTAGAGGGCAGTAAGGTAGCTTTAAAATTGCGTACAGTTCTGAAATAAGTTCTTCAACATTCAGTATGAATTAATAACTAAATAAGAATAAAGTCAATGCACACTAAGTCGGGCAAAAATAAAATTTATTACACTAACGTTTCAATAATATATACAAATTCCTATCGCCACAATAACTGAATAAATTTACCGAGTTTCGTTTGTGATGAAGAGTTTTTGTAAGGGACGTTTCATTTAAATAAATTAGTCATGTTGGTTTGTTTGTATAGGGCTTTAGGCGCATCAATGATACCTGGACCATATTACTGTGTCTATAAACTGCCTGTGATCGATTTTCCTGTTTGCTACACAAAAAACCCGAGTTTCTGGGAGAAAAAATAGCTACATTGCGAAAAAAGCACATAAAAATTCCTTGCGTTATCGGCTGAATTTTAACCCACGCTTTCTCAATCCAGTGTGGGTAGGACACTGTTTATCTGCACTGTGCTAGTAGCGAGGAAGTAAAAGAGTTATCTTTTTCATCGACTAAATAGCATTTATTGGATATAAAATCAAGTTGGGCTGAAAAAAAAAAAAAAAAAAACAAAGGCTGGAGGTCGAACTAATTCCAAGGCGTAAATAAAGTTACTCTGTTACTCTTAAAGCACTGGCAAAGGAAAAATGAGAGTAGGTGTGAATTATAGGCTTAATGAATCTGATGGGTATAATGAGCAATTGTGCAGCGAAATAGAGTGGGCCAGTAAATCAGAATGTCTTATAATGGGGGATTTTAACTTTCCAGATATTAAGTGGAACCTGTGAGTTGGTCACTCGCATATTAGCAAGACTTTTGTGGATTTATTGGTTGACTGTTTTCTACAGCAACATGTTCGAGAGGCAACCAGAGGAAGTAATACTCTTGATCTGATTATCAGCAGTGATTATTCATGCATTAAGAATTTGCAAATAAAGGAACCACTGGGTGACAGTGATCACAATGTACTGATGTGAGAATTACTTAACGATAGCATAAGCTTAGTGTAGTATACTGCATAATATAATATTGTCAATTAATCAGTAAATCTATTAATCTTGATAAACTTTATTGTCAATTATATTGTATTTTTAACTCTATAAATATATATAACGACTTAATCGTAACAAATAATTAATACATAACTATAGTGGTACACGTGATACGGAAGTTGTATAAAGGGAACACTAGATACCGAAAAAAAAAAAAAAAAAAAAAAAATATATATATATATATATATATATAACATAACTGTTTTGGGATATAACTTAAGGATTTAATTTTTGTTTTAAATTTTATTGAATTAAATTGGAATCATGACTCTGACCAGAGCAGCAAAGCAAAAGGCTCAAGCTAATGGGAGTGCTGTGGTTCAGGGGAGAACTGAGGGGGAGCAGTTGCCCTCTGAATCACAGTCTATTAAAATGCACTGTTTGCTTGATGTTTGCGGAGCAGTCGGGTACGGGACATGATACTGCCAAGGGGGATGTCTTTGTGTGTGCACGATGTAAGGAGTGCAAGGAAATCAGGCGACAACTCAGCGTTGTTATGGGCCTTTATGAGACCTTGAAGGACAGGGTGGATGCCCTCGAAGGAAATAAATTGAGGGGCCCATCAAGCTCTCAGCTGCCCACATCAACGCCAGAGCTTGCACTTGGTCATCAGGCAACACAGGGGCAGTCCCCTAGGCAGAATGCGCTGGTCCCACAGGAACTAGTAGTTGTTGGTGACTCTATTGTCAGGGAAACGGGGAACATGCTTTGTAAAAAGGATAGGTGGAATAGGACCAGGGTATGTCTGCCAGGGGCAAAGGTTGATGACGTTGTAGAGCGGATATCATCTTTTAAGGGCACAAAAGGTGATATAGTTGTACACGTTGGCACTAATGATATTAAGAGTAGGAGACCGGCGGAATTACTTAGCAAGTACAGGTCACTGTTGAAAAAAAGCCGTGAATTAGGGTTGAACTTGAAAGTGTCTGCAATTCTGCCCAGACACGATAGGAGGGAGTATATGATGAGAGCCTTGTCGATCAATTCGGCCCTGGAGGGATTGTGCAAGGCTCAAGGGGTAGAATTTTTTTCAGCCTGGACTGTACTTGTTAACAGGAGAGATTGCTTCTACAGGGATGGGATACACTTAAATAGAAAGGGTGCAAGAATTTTTGCTGATGCTGTCGAGGCAGTGTTAGGTGGGTCGGAAAACTGCTAGTTGGGGGGGATACAAGGACTAATAGATTAACAGTAGCCACTGGCAGAGGTGGAAGTGATTCTTGCACTGCTTCTATTCAAATGAGCAGAAGTCCGAAAAACAAGATGCAGGATATTTCAGAGACTGCTGGTAGTCATTGCGTTACAAGTAAACACATGGGTTGTGTTAGGGTAGCTAAGAATAGAAACAGGTGCATGTATACCTGCGTGTACACCAATGCTAGGAGTTTGGTAAATAAATTTAATGAATTTGAGGTATTGCTCAAAACATCAAAGGCAGATATTGTTGGGATATCAGAGACGTGGTGTCACACAGATATAAGTAATGCGGAACTGGAATTTGGGGAATACAATGTATATAGAAAGGATAGACAGGACAGGAGGGGAGGAGGGGTTATGCTATTAATTAAGAAACACATAAAGTCAAAGGAAGTGAAGCCAGTTGACATCGATGGACAGGGCAGTGTCGAGTCAGTTTGGTGTGACATAAGCATAGGGAAATCAAAATTGAGAGTAGGAGTGTGCTATAGGCCTAACGACTCTGATGAGTATAATAATATATTGTACAGGGAAATAGAGTGGGCCAGTAAATCAGAGAGTCTTATAATGGGGGATTTTAATTTCCCAGATATTGACTGGAATTTGTGGGTTGGTCACTCGCACACTAGCAAGGCTTTTGTGGATTTATTGGATGATTGTTTTCTACATCAGCATGTTTGTGAGGCAACAAGAGGGAGCAATACTCTTGATCTGATTATCAGTAGTGATTCTTCATGCATTAAGAACCTGCAGATAAATGAACCACTAGGTGGCAGTGATCACAGTGTGTTGAAGTGGGATTTACTCAAGGAGGTAACTACCATCAGAGGTAAAGGGAAGGGTTTTTGTTTTCGTAAAGGCGACTATGATGGTCTGAGACAGTATTTAAATTCTATACAGTGGGACCAACTGATGATGTTACCAACAGCAAACTCAAAATGGGAAGCATTCAAGGAACTAATCTTGGAGGCTACCAGGCTTTACATACCAACTAAGAAATATTGTTCAAGGTTTAGGCCTAAATGGTTGTCAGATGGACTAATGAGACATGTGGCAGAGAAGAAAAATGCATGGGATACATACAAATTAATGGGTGACATGGAAGCCTATGATAGATATAAGTTGGTCTGTAACCAAGTCACAAAGGAGATTAGGCAGGCAAAGGCAGACTACGAAAAATCCTTGGCAAAGGATGCAAAGAAAAACAGAAAGGAGTTCTTTACATACTTGAACTCGAGAAGGAAAGGGATGAATCAGATTGGTCCACTGGATATTGATGGTTCAACAGTTGAGGATCCTGCTCAGGTGGCTAACAATCTAAACGAGTATTTTGCATCTACATTCACGCATGAGGAGTTATTCAGGAAGGAGAATGATGTAGGTAAAGTAAACATTGGCAGTGAGCTGGATGATTTTGTAATAACTGAGAGGAAAGTGGAGGAGAGATTGTTGAGGATAAACATAAAAAAGGCACCTGGGGTGGATGGGATCTATCCAGTTATATTAAAGGAGGCAGCAAAGGAAGTATGCAAACCCCTAGCCATAATTATGAGAGCTTCTTTGGACTCAGGGGAGGTACCCATAGACTGGAGATGTGCAAATGTAACCCCAATACACAAAGGAGGATCAAAGGCTGACACAAGTAATTATAGACCTGTTAGTTTAACTTCTGTTCCAGGTAAATTAATGGAGGCACTGGTTAAAGAAGCACTGCAGGATCATCTAGACAAGAATTCAGTTATAGCTCAGACGCAGCATGGTTTTGTTAAGGGCAGGTCTTGCCTGACCAATTTGATTGGATACTATGATGTAGTCACAAAAGAACTGGATTCAGGGAATAACTTTGATATTATATATTTGGATCTCAGAAAGGCTTTTGATACTGTTGCACATGGAAGACTGCTGCACAAATTGGAGCAGTGTGGCATTGGAGGCAAATTGCTGCTATGGATAAAGGGGTGGTTGAGGGGGAGAAGACAGAGAGTGGTAATCAATGGACACTGCTCAACGTGGACTAATGTTATTAGTGGAGTTCCTCAAGGTTCAGTGTTGGGTCCGTTGTTGTTTTCGGTGTTTATGAATGATATTGATGATGGGATATCAAGTTTAATGTCTAAGTTTGCAGATGATACAAAGGTTGGCAGGGTCGTTAAGGACACTACTGACGCTATGCTGCTGCAACAGGATCTGGAAAGGTTGAACAGATGGGCTGAGAGGTGGCAAATGAAGTTTAACATTGACAAATGTAAAGTACTACATATGGGTAACAGTAACCCCAGAGCAATGTATCAACTCTGCGGTACTACACTGACAGTGGTGGAGAATGAAAAGGACCTGGGGGTAATTGTGCAGGCAGATATGAAGTTCTCTGAGCAGTGCAGACGAGCTGCAAGAGTAGCTCATGGTGTCTTGTCAATGATATACAGGAATTTTTCTAGCAGGGATAAGGAGGTGATTATTCCCTTGTATAAGGCAATGGTTAGGCCACATCTTGAGTACTGTATACAGGTCTGGAGGCCTCATTTCAAGAAGGATCTAGAGCTGCTGGAACGGGTACAGAGAAGGGCAACAAGATTAGTAAATGGAACAAAGGGTTGCTCTTACGAAGAAAGGCTTAAGTTTTGCAAATTACAGAGTCTGGAGACTAGGCACCGGCGAGGTGATCTGATAGAGGTGTATAAGGCTTTGAATGGTTTGAGCATGCTCAATGCCAATGGGATTCTTCATCTTTCTCAGAATAATCACTTCAGAGGGCATAAATTCAAATTGAGGAAGGACGGATGTCGGATAGATGTGCGGAAATTTGCCTTTGGCCAGCGGGTGGTTGGTTGGTGGAACCGACTTCCATCACTTGTTGTTGAAGTTGATAGCCTAAACAAATTTAAAGCTCAACTGGACAGGTATTTCGAACGAACGGAGGGATGAAATGGGAGAGGGTTTTTTTTTTTTTTTGGCTGATGCTGAATAAGCTTGCTTTCTTGCATCATATGCCTCTACTAATGCTAATGCTAATGCTAATGCTAATGTAACTACCATCAAGGCTAAAGGGAAGGGCTTTTGCTTTCCTAAAGATGACTATACAGTGGTCTCAGACAGTTATTAAATTCTGTACAGCAGGATCAACTGATGATGTTACCAACATTGAATTCTAAATGGGAAGCCTTCAGGAACTTAATTTTGGAGTCTACTGGGCTTTTCATTCAAACTAAGAAATACTGTGCAAGGTTAAATGTAACTACTACTACTACTACTGCCTTGGCCGAAGCGAACGTGGCTCTATCACGTTGGGAGACCGGTCCTAATAATAGTAATAAATTTGAATAATAATAATAAATAAATTAATAGTAATAAAAAATTAATAAAATTTAAAAAAAAAAACCATCGTGAAAGCTGCTCCAAGGGACTTACCTACCCCAATGCCGGAGTGGCAGCTGAGGCAGACTGTGGCGCCATCTGGCGTCACTCGCGAGAACTACCACTGGACATAAGCCGAAGCTAAACAGGTCCACCTCCATAGATGGATGATGTCGCAGAGAAAAATTAATCATACTGCATCGAGAAAGAAGAGAACGGACCACCCGAGAAGAAGACGAAGACGATTGAGGAATTCTGGAGAAACATATGGAGCAGGGAAGTAAGACATAACAGCCGAGCAACCTGGATAGAACTAGAATGATGAGAGAATGGGAGATTCGGGAAGAAGAAGTAAAACAGACGATCAAGAATTCTCACAACTGGGAAACTCCAGGAATAGATAACGTCCACAATTACTGGTACAAGAGCAAACTTGCACACACAAGCACCTAACAGAGCAGTTCACCCGAATGATAAGGCACCCAGAGACAGTTGCGAAGTTTTTCACTCAAGGAGGAATCACATATCTGAAGCCTAAAGACGAATATACAAGAAACCCAACGAAGTATAGGACAATAACCTCCCAACAATGTACAAGATCCTGACCAGTTGAATAACCAGGAAGATATCAGACCACTTGGAGAGCCAGAACATAATGGCCGAACAGCAGAAAGGATGCAAGGAGCAATTAACCATAGATGCCACGGTTGTGGAGCAAGCTTACAAGAAGCGCCGCAACGTGTGTGCAGCCTGCATAGATTACCAGGGAGGGACTCCGTGCCTCATAAAACCTCACAGAGCCTTATAGAGGCGCTGAAATCTACAAAGTCAATCCGATAGTGACAGACTTCCTAGGCGAAATGATAGCGAAATGGAGTACCACCATTAAGGTCGGAAACGTCACAACCAGGCCAATCCCCATCAAGAGAGGAATCTTTCAGATGCCCTGAGCCCATTGTAGTTCTGTCTAGCAGTTAACCCGCTATCTACCATGCTCAACGGCAGCAAGTATGGATATAACCTCAAGTATATCTAACTAGATGTGAAATATTAAATTTCAAGCATGGATAAAGGGAGATTGTATCGGCAGCACAGCTCTCTGCTTTGTGATAATTTTTCTACACATTGAACTTAGTTTATTAATTATTATTTTAATCTTATTTAATATTTTATCCCTTGGGCTGTCAAAAAAATTTTGGTATCAAAAAACTTGGAATCATATAGTAACTGGAGCAATTTTGTAAATGCAATTGTCCCCTGCTACATGCACATCATTCAGTGCTTGTTTGCTGTAGCACTTTGTATTTTTTGATACCCTCCCCCAGAGTTATCTGTTCTTCCAGAATAGAACTATTAGTTTAGAAATGGAGAAATTACTTATATGATGTCTTGTAGAACACTTTATTGCTGATACTCTGTTGTTGTATAACTGTACAAATAGATTACATGTATTCCATATCCTCATAGACAAAATCAATGATCCAATGCACCTCGGAATCAGAGGCCTGAGGACCCCCAAGCCCATTCCCAAAATACTTTGTATATTGGATCACCAACCCTAATCTTTGAGTGAGAGAATACAATATGTCCATATTTTAAAAACAATTTAAATGCCTTGAAACCAAATAAATAATGAATCTATACTTTTAATACTTTAAAAACTAATATTAAAACAATAAAAAAAACATTAAGATTCCTCTGAAACATTAAGAAACTAAAGAATTTTGTTACTTCCCTGAAGTGGATGGGGCTTTTTGACCAGGGTCATGATCACAGGAAAGTGAAACTGCGGGTATTGTGATGAAATTTTATAGTATGGAGATTAGTTGCAATCCTGGTGCATGCATGTGAAGGACCACGAATCTGAGATGGGGTAGGGGCAACGTACATTGGCTGAATTTTGATGTAATTTAATTTCAAGCAACTCCAAAATTAATAGTTTGATATAATTATGTTGGATGCTGAGAATTTTTGCTATGTTGAATAGAAAGGTGTGGCTTTCACTGATCACATGGAATGCGAGTTCCGAAACTGAGGAGCGGGATGAAAGAACAGATGTTGAATGTAGTCTCGTTCTCGTATTGAGTGTACGAGTATCAGAGACTGCTGGGAATCATTGGGTACAAGTAAACACATGGGTTGTGTTAGGGTAGCTAAGAAAAAGAACAGGTGCATGTATACTTGCGTGTACACCAATGCTAGGAGTTTAGTAAATAAATTTGATGAATTTGAGGTATTGCTCAAAACATCAAAGGCAGATATTGTGAGGATTTCAGAGACGTGGTGTCACACAGATATGGGGAATGCAAAACTGGAATTTGGGGAGTACAATGTCTACAGAAGGATAGACAGGATAGGAAGGGAAGAGGGGTTATGCTATTAGTTAAGAAATACATAAAATCCAAGGAAGTGAAGCCAGTCGACATTGCTGGACGGTGCAGTGTCGAGTCAGTTTGGTGTGACATAAGCATTGGGAGATCAAAATTGAGAGTAGGAGTGTGCTATAGGCCTAATGACTCTGATGAGTATAATAAGAAACTGTGCAGGGAAATAGAGTGGGCCAATAAATCAGAGAGTCTTATAATGGGGGATTTTAATTTCCCAGATATTGACTGGAATTTGGGGGCTGGTCACTCACACACTAGCAAGTCTTTTGTGGATTTATTGGATGATTGTTTTCTACATCAGCATGTTCGGGAGGCAACTAGAGGGAGTAATACTCTTTATTTGATTATCAGTAGTGATTCTTCATGCATTAAGAATCTGCAGGTAAATGAACCACTAGGTGGCAGTGATCACAGTGTGCTGAAGTGGGATTTACTCAAAGAGGTAACTACGATTAGGGGTAAAGGGAAGGGTTATTGCTTTCGTAAAGGCGACTACGATGGACTGAGACAGTATTTAAATTCTATACAGTGGGACCAACTGATGATGTTACCAACAGCAAATTCAAAATGGGAAGCATTCAAAGAACTTATCTTGGAAGCTACTAGGCTTTACATACCAAGTAAGAAATATTGTTCAGGGTTTAGGCCTAAGTGGATGTCAGATGAACTAATGAGACATGTGGCAGAGAAGAAAAATGCATGGGATACATACCAATTAACACGTGACACAGAAGCCTATAATAGATACAAGTTGATCTGTAACCAAGTTACAAAGGAGGTTAGGCAGGCGAAGGCAGATTACGAGAAATCTTTGGCAAGGGATGCAAAGAAGAACAGCAAAGAGTTCTTTACTTATGTAAACTCTAGAAGGAAGAGGATGAATCAGATTGGTCCACTTGATATTGATGGGTCAACTGTTGATGATCCTGCTCAGGTAGCTAACAAACTAAATGAATATTTTGCATCGACATTCACACATGAGGAGTTATTAAGGGAGGAAAATGCCAGAAGGTTATCAAATTATAACAAGTTGATAAATGATTTTGTAATAACTGAGAGCAAAGTGGAGGAGAAATTGTTGAAGTTAAACATAAGAAAGGCACCTGGGGTGAACGGGATCTATCCAATTATATTAAAGGAGGTAGCAAAGGAAATAAGCCAATCTTTAGCCATAATTATGAGAGCATCCTTGGACTGAGAGGAAGTTCCCACGGATTGGAGATATGGAAATGCATCGACAGTTCACAAAGGGGGATCTAAGGGTGACACGAGTAATTACAGACCGGTTAGTTTAACTTCTGTTCCGGGTAAAATAACGGAATCACTGGTTAAAGATGCATTGCAGGATCATCTAGACTGCAGCAATAATTCCGACACAGCATGGGTTTGTTAAGGGTAAGTCTTGTCTGACAAATTTGATTGGGTACTATGATGTGGTTACAAAGGAAATGGATGCAAAAAATAATTTTGATATCATATACTTGGATTTCAGGAAAGCTTTGGACACTATTGCGCATGGAAGACTACTGTACAAATTGGAGCAGAATGGTATTAAGGATAAGTTGCTACAATGGATAAAAGGATGGTTAAGTGCGAGAAGACGGAGGGTGGTAATCAATGGGTGCTGCTCTTCTTGGACTAATGTTATTAGTGGAGTCCCACAGGATTCGGTGTTGGGCCCACTGTTGTTTTGCATATTATCAATGATATTGATGAAGGTATATCAGGCTTAAAATCGAAGTTTTCAGATGATACAAAGGTTGACAGGGTTGTTAATGATAGTAATGGCAGTGTGCTACTGCAACAGGATCTAGAAAATTTGGACAGATGTGCTGAGAAGTGGCAACTGAAATTTAACATTGACAAATCAAAGTACTGCATATGGGTAGAAGTAACCCCAGAGGAATGTACCAACTGTGTAGTACTACACTTAGGGTGGTAGAAAATGAAAAAGATCTGGAAGTAAATGTGTCGTCACATTTACTTCCAGTAACCCCACAGGAATGTACCAACTATGTAGTACTACACTTAGGGTGGTAGAAAATGAAAAAGATCTGGAAGTAAATGTGTCGTCAGATATGAAGTTTTCTGAGCAATGCAGATAGGCTGCAAGAGCAGGTCAAGAGCAGGTATTGTCAATGAAGATATAGGAATTTTTCTAGTAGGGAAAAGGAAGTGATTATCCCTTTGTTTAAGGCAATGGTCAGACCACGCCTTCAGTACTGCGTACAGGTCAGGAGGCCTCATTTTAGGAAGGATGTAGATTTGCTTGGGCGGGTACAGAGAAGGCCAACAAGATTGGTGAAGGGAACAAAGGAGTTCCCTTACCAAGTGTGGCTTAAGATCTGAAAATTGCAGCGGCTGCAGACTAGGCCCCTGCGAGGTGATCTGATTGAGGTGTATAAGGCCTTGAATGAATCGAGCACCATGAATTGTGATGGGATTTTTCCGCATGCTCAGATTACGAACCTAATGGGGCATAATTTCAAATTGAGGAAAGTCAGTTGTAGAATAGATGTGCGGAAATTTGCCTTTAGCCAGCGGGTAGTTAATTTCTGGAACAAACTTCACTGTCGTTGTGGAAGTTGATAGCTTAAATAAACTCAAGGAGCTGAACAAACGTTTAGAGTGAATGGTTGTGTGAATTTTTTTTTTTTTTTTTTTGGCTGATGCTACATAAGCTCATTCGCTTGCTTTCTTGCATGAAATGCCTCTATTACTATTACTCTTACGTTTACTATTATTCAATTGCTCCGCAGTCATTTTTCAGTAATCTGTTGCACACTTAATCTTCTATTCTGACATTCTTTGCATTTTCAATTCCTGTTGTTTCGTTCTTATAGTACCGACTTTCTCCAGAATTTCTTTTAGAGCTGCATTTCCTTTGGTCTTTTAAACATTGCATATTTTTGAGATGCTTTCGATTGAGATGGTTTCTTCCGACACACCAGTGATTTCCTTTGTTTTCTCAATTGTACTATAACACTTTTCTAAAATTGGAAAGGCCACCTGTCTTCAGGTGATCCTTCCAATTAATAAATTGATTAAAAAGGGGCTCCTTGTGGGTAACACAGTTGGCATAATCATCGCCCACGCCAGGTGGAAAACACCTGAGTTCGAAACCCGTCATTGACGCGAGGAATTTTTATGGACCTTTTTCACAACGTGACTGAGTTATTTGGTTTCAGGCACGGATACAATGGTTCTTCCTCCTGGAAACTTGGGGTTTCCCTCTAGCAAACGGCAAATCGGACACAGAACTCACTCAATTTACAGACACATTATATACAGCGCAATATAATGTTGTAGAGTCTTAGTCGCATCAGCAACTCAGGCCATGTTGCGCGTTATATAATATTGATATATCTAAAAATTGCGTGTATGATGTAGTTGATTTGCTGTTTGCTGAATGAAAACCCAGATTTTCCAGGAGAAAAAAAATGATGCTACCGTAGCCTGAGACCGATAAATTGTGCCACCTTGTGCAAAGGGTCCATAAAAATTTCCCGAGTCATTGACGGATTCGAACTCAGGTGATTTCCACCCGCTGTGGGGAGGACGGTGATTATGCCAACTTTGCCACCCAAGAGGGCATTTATCTAACTTGTGATCATACCATACGACAACTTATGTTTTCATACAGTGCGTTTAATTATCTGTTGGCACCAACTAATAAACGTCTGTAAGAAATACCTATAACTTTGACTAAAATGTTTTCTAACTTTTGGCCCCTGAGTGTATTTATAGAGGCAGTTTTTAAAAGATCTCAAACTTTGCGAGTGTATTCTACTCATCAGAGGGGTGAAAAAATTTAAAATGGACACAGGTCTAAAAATGCTTCTCTTCTTAGTTTAAAGACCATTTTGTTTTTTCATAGGGTCAAGGTAAGGACACCTATAAAATTAAATTAATTATAGTCATTAATGCACAATGTAATGACGGGTGAGAAATTCCTTTTACGTTCACATTAGAGGAAGAATTCGAAAAGGTATCTTTGAGCAGCAATATATATCTCATAGAATCTTCTCAACAACTGTCGAGCAAGGTCAAAAATTTCAGCAGGGTTCCGAATTGTTCGACAAACGTTCATAGTCCGTTCTCATACATCCTGTTGTGCATTATGATCAGGGGTAACATAAAGGGAGGAGCGTGTAGGACATGGTCTACCTGTATGAGTCCAATGGCCAAGATTATTGTGGAATTCTCAAGCAGTGAGGCTAAAATGTGCTGGAGCCCCATCGTGCAAGAACAATATTTCACGGTGTGTTTAAAATGCAACCTGTTTCATCAATGTTCCTCCTCCTCCAAGAAGTGCTTCTAACTTTGAATATTGAATGTAGGTGGCAGGAGAAGTGTACCAGTCAAGTAGTCACAATTATGTCAGCTGGAATGTTCCAATGAATCCACTGCTGATGCCTAGACTAGGAGATAACATGAGGATTTTTCCGTGTGCATTGGTTATTATTGCGAAAATTCAAAATGACATCCCTTGTGAATTGTGATTCATTCATGAAAAGAAAACAGCGGAAATAAAGAGGATTCAATGTATTTCTGCAGAAGCCATTGACAAAACACCACTCGTGGATGGAAGTCATCTTGTGAGAGGGTCATCGCTGTACGTGGTATCGGTACAGTTGTAGTTATGAAGAATTTCTCACAGAGATAAATATGAAGCATCTAATATTGCTGCTACTTTTCTCGCGCTGGATCCAGGATCCACCTCGATTGCATCCTTGAACGGTTCCTCCAAGGTTGGGATAGTTTTGGTTCCTCCTCAATCAGCAACAACAGGAGATAAGGTCCCAGGCTTAAAGATGCCCACTAAGTATTATTGCTGTTCCCTTTATAAAATAACTCTATGAAATAAAACAATCGCATTGTAAATAAAAAAAAATCATTTTAAACATGAATCAAAATTAAAAAAAAAAATGCTGGTTACCATTATTGAAATGTTTCATGAAATTTTAAGTAGCATTACAATAAACGACGTAAAATATATAAATTAATTTATTTTTGTTTGCATGTTCTTTTGTAATGATCAGAAGCGGGAGAGATCAATGTCCAGTAATAGTCTGCCAAGTGGACTTCCACCTTCCTTGGTAACGTTATTCAATGGTAGCAATATCGTGACGAAAACCTTCACCATGTTTATCACTAACATGTCCAAAGTCATCTCGTAAGAGTCTAAATGAAAATGGAAGAAGGGTATTTTTAGACATGCGTATATTGCAATTGCATTTGACATCGAAATCTAAAAAAGAGCACGACTTTAGTAATACGCAGCAACGTTAAATCACTCACAACTCCAGCTGAATTAACTGTCTGGGACATTTGCTTTATACACTCATGAGCCAAAACGTTAATGCCACCCGTCTCTAAGAGTGGACGCATCCCACAGCACCCAGGAGTGACATCACCGAACGGTGCAGTATATATAGTCGCGGAACGGATAGTGTCTGAAATTTGATCACTACGAAACCCTTGCACTGGGTAAAGGGAAAGACCTGTTGGAATTTAAATGGGGAGTGATTTGCGGAAGAAATACGGGAGTTGGTATCTCAGCAACCGCAGATATTGTCGGCCAGCAGGTAAACAGCTGCAACTAGACTGCACGGTTGAACGAAAACAGGCTGACAGCGGGATGGTTTGGGGGATGTTTTCATGGATTTCACTGGGTCCCCTAGTTCTAATTGAACACATCCTCACCTCTAGATCCTACCTCGGCATTCTTTCAGACCAAGTTTTGATCTATGGTGACTGTATAGATCAAAAGGATGGCACTGGACTCTTTCAATAAGACAACATCCCACGCCACAGGCCCATTGTTCAGGTAGGTTAAGAGGGTCAGGGGGAACACAGAATTTCCAGAGTTGCTCCCTACCTCCAAATTCCTCCTGAGTTAGTCGGTCTCAGGCGAGGGGAGCATGTTTTTTTTTTTTTTTTGCTGGAAATTCGGGTTTTTCGTCCAGCAAACAGCAAATCGACCATAGAACACAGTCAAATTTTCAGACATATTATATACGACGCAATATGGCCTAAGTTGCTGATTAATAATATAATAAAATGGTACTTATTATACTATTATTGTTATTAGCTGTTTTCTACTAGAGTCACATAGCAACTTTTCTGTTAGGAGATTGGGGGCTCCAGTGTGTGCTGAACATGTTCACAAAGTGATAACCAATGATGTGATCATTTGATGTTGCTCATTTAAGCCATTTCTCGTAGCATGTTGTAAGATGTAAAATCTTACTAATATAATATTTTGTGGAGGAGGGAGATTTATTTAAAGTAAAACTTATAATATGGCAATATGGGGGAGCGAACCTTACAAGCCAAGCAATTAAATTAGACGTTTATGAAGGTCAGCGTTAAGCTTGACAAAGGCTAATGACAAGGAAGGGGGTGTACTTCGGTTCCCAGCGCACAGGAGCATCCAAAACAATGGAAACTGGTTGCAACTGTTATTAGTAAAAGGTGTCAACTCTGGTAAACAATAGCGCGGTGGAACATGTGCTGTCGGGACATCTCTTTAATCGGTTACACCTGGACAGTGAAAACAGAACAAATGCTGGGAAGTAGATATAAGACTGGCGGCTGGCTGTCGTGATGGCAAAGTTGTTAGATCGTGAGAAATTAGTCTGCCACAGTATGACTATAAGCGGCTGACTTCAAAAGTACAGACAGCCTGAGAAATTTACAAAGTTCTTAAAATAAGAAGGGATAGGGCACTAAACGGACACCGTGAGAAAGATTAAAATTAGCTCTGAAGATACATACAGCTTGAGAAATTTTAAAGGACGAATAGGAAATAGGGAAAGTTGATAAAATGAATAAGATTGGTTAACTGAAAATTAGAGCGGATTTGACATATGTAGGCGGTACAGAAATTGAGATGAACAAAAAGTGAGTGAAGAGGGGGAGAGAGGTGAGACCCCGCAGTTGAGCATTAGGTGGATGGTTACGAAAATTAGTTAGGGGAAGACAAAGTGAGATTCTTGTGGGTGTTTGGGGAAACGAGTTAAGAATGACAAAGTCGAGATTCTTGTCAGAGTTGTAAAAATGAGTTAGAACAGACAGTTGGGTTTTTCGTCGATATATGTAAAAATGTGTTAGTAACATGTACAGTTGAGAATTCTGTTGTAGTAGAAAATATGTGTCAGTTAACATTTGAGCGTTCGGTCGTGTTGGAAAAATGAGAAGGGTAGCGCCCTGGGAAGTTTTCTTCTGGAAAGAGTTTTAATAGGTGGAGCGGAAAAAGCGAGGGTAGCCCCTATGAGCTTTCTCCTTGTGAAAGGTTTTAATAAGGTGGAGAAAAAAGAGCGAAAACTGCAGAATTAGTAGCTCGATGGAGGAGCGAAACTGCAGAATTAGTAGCTCGATGGAGGAGCGAAATCCGCAGAATCAGTAGCTCGTGAAGGAGCGAAAACTCGGAATTTGTAGCTCAATGAGAAGGAAGGAAGCAGTGAATGGAAGGTAGCCGAATAAAGTGGAGGAAGGACGCCAGATCCATGCAGCAAAGAGTTCCTGATAATTATCTATAGCAGTTCCAGATGAAAGCAGATGAAGGAGAACCTCAGTGAGCCAAAAGTGGAAGTTTGAAACCTCCCCGGATAGGAAAGAAAAAAGATAATAGTAAGTAATGTAAGTTAACAAGGACTGTTAGGAAACAGTATAGTGATTAATTAAAATGAAATAGAGTGGTAGCACTAAAAGTAAATTGATAGATAAAGTATCTCTGAAGTAAATTATAGATATACAAACAGAGTTTAATTATTTAAAAAAGGCTATTGTAGAATGCAAGATAAACGAAAGATAAGTAAGAGATTAGATTGTCGTCAAATGATTATATAATTTGTTAGGAGGATAGTAAAGTTAATATGAGAAGGTTTTATAATGTTTTAAGGATAGATAATTGAATATAGGGTTAGTATTAATGAAGAATTGTTGGTTCAAAGATAGATAATTGAATTATAATTGAATTGAATTCAATTAGATAATTGATTGTTTTAAAGATAAATTGAATATATAGAGTTTGTATTGATGAAGAATTGTTGGTCCAACTGAAAGACTAATAACAAATAGAGACTTTAGGAAAATTAAGATTGGTCTTCAGTTATTGTAACAGAATGGTGAGAACACAGAGTATAATGATGAAAATAGCATATTGATTGTTAATATAAGAATAATATATGCAAGGTATCCTATATTTAACTTTGTATGCATATTACATGTTTTTTTTATTCAATTGCATATTATATTGTATATATATATATATATATATATATATATATGTAAATAAACTTTTTTGCTTATTAAAATGTGTTGTTTGTTATTCCTGAACACTCAGCCCTTCCGAAGGGAATTATAATTAATTGAGAAGTTCCCTTGAATTTGGAATTCTCCTGTAAAGTAAAGTCAGATGTGTAAGTGGGGAAATTAACCTAAGGTGGATAAACACATAAGGGAACTAAAATAAATAAAAATAATAAATTTAAAGAAATAAAAATATCATAATCATTTTCTTTGAAATTCCACCCCCCACAATGTGAACAACCTGTTCAAAAATGGCTTATGATACAAGCAAATTCAGTCGCTGGAGGTTGTTGGCTGTGAGTTGATATCGAACTCATTTGGCAATTTGTGCAACTTTCCAGTTGAGTGTCTTTTGTACTTCAGAAATGCATCGACGGATAACAGCCATTTTGAAAAAAAATAAAATAAATAATAATTTGAATGAATCGCACGAAATTTTTTGGTTACTAGATATTTATTTATTTTTTTTATTAATCCATAGGATACGAAAGAATAATTTACACGTTTCTTGATGGGTGTAATTTAAAAGAATGGTAAAATTGCAGAGATGAAAGGCAAGCAAGCTTTTCACATTCAGCAACTCGTGTATTGTATTTCAATTTCTGTCTTTGGGGAGGAAGTAACGTTCACCGTTTTCCCCAGCCTCACTCATTCTCTCGCCGACTGTTTCATTGGAGCATTAGCTCATCATTTCGTGTTACATCAAACTTGGGAAACATGATTTATGATAGTAATTTCCTCGACTCAAACAGAGTTAATGATATTCTCCAGTACTGAACGGTGTTTATCCAATAGACTACGTCAGTGTAAAAAGGAGAATACACAAAGGAGGGATATTGAGCAACAGCTGCAAGTGTACCAGATCGGTAATCGACCTATACTTGTCCAGTTATTCATGCTCAATATGGGGTCGTTTTTATGAGGAAAGTTTACTCTCTACGTCCAGCACTTAGCTCAGCAGTCAATATTTAATGAATGGATGAAATTCTTCTTACCCCATTAGCCATAGAACAGCGGTGGTTCCAATAAGCACTCTTGATTCTTAAGAATGATATCTGAGGGCCATTGTTTGTACATTTACTTTATTGCTTCATAAAAGTATTCTCATAAAAAAGTAGTTTAAGAAGACTGACAAAAAACGGTAGAAGATTAAATGAAATAGCACTCAGAGTTAATGAATCTTTTTACCACTTTCCGGACTCAAACTCTGTCTATGTATATTCCTCTCTCTCTCTCTCTCTCTCTTTACGGAGAACACAAAAAATACTTGGATGGCCAAAGTACATTATCTCCTAGTTACCAATTCAAACTAGCAGATGTTTGAAAATTATCGAGCCATCAGTTTTGCCCATGACGATAACTTCTTCCGATAATTAGCAACTCGGTAATTAAAAGAAACTTTGTACATTCCATTTTATAACTCTTTCTCCTTAGTTTGAATGTATGTCCCTTGGTTCTGGCGTTATTATTACCGTGAAAATTGAAATTTTCATATTCATTCACTTTGTTATGCTCACTCAGAGTCGTATGAATCACAATCACAACCTCTCTATCTCGAATATGTGGCTTATCAAGCTCTATAGTCCACATATTCGAGTAGGTTCAGCTATCCAGGAGCATCATTTGGACGTTTTCAATAAGCTCGATCTCACAATTACCTTAATACAGAGGAATTATAAACTTCCCAACTCTAAATGCAAATGTTTGATGAACCATCAACAGGACATTGGACAAAGAGTATCCTCAAATATATGCAAAGATTAGTTTTGATTTTAGTATAAAAATCAATATAAGAAATGGTACTTACTTGTTCCATTCATTAACCCTTGATACAATTAACGTCAGTAGCTCATTTTGGTTAACGTTTTAATTAATCTAACTAATTTTAAAACTTATTTATTTATAACTTCGTCATTTAAACAAAATCAACAGGTTGTATTTATTTTGAAATAATATTATTTTAATTTGTTTATGAGAAAAGATCGTTGGAATTATTTTGTGGGTCTTTGACATCTTTTATGGTCAAAAGTTTGACCACAAGTTGTCCAAATAATTTTTGACCAAAAATTTAGACTCAATGACCATGTCGTTTCACTGAAAATGTAATTTATTTAAACAAAATTTTGCTGGTGATTATATTTTCTAGGTTTTTCATCATTTGTAATTAAGGATAACAGATGGAAATGTAACTTTATGATTATAACAAATTATTTATTCATTTGGGTTTGTTCCAATAAATTAGTGATAATCACTACTTTACGATTTTGGATTCCCTAATTTTATGGTTGTCTATATTGCCAAGAGGTGGCACCACCTGCGAAATGTGGCACTGTTCTGTTTAACGTTCATTGGGTACATTACATCGTATGCCAGTAGTGCATAGGATCGACTTTTGGAGTCTATGTTTTCAATTTACAATTATTTGTAAATTCTATTATAAACTCTCTTCGTTTTCTTTAGAAGTATTACTATAACATTCAGAGATAAATACTCTCTCCTATGCTATTTTTAATCAACTTGAATGATGTTGCTGCTGTGTTTTAGGAGCATCGGTGACTAAGGCCATGTTGCTCCCTGCACACTATCTGTAAATTGCGTGTGTGAGGTCCATTTTCTGTTTGCTGTACGAAAAACCCGAGTTTCCGGGACAAAAAACCATGCTACCCTCTCCTGAGACCGACTAACTCAGCCATATTGTGAAAAAGACCCATAAAATTCCTCATATCATCGACGGAACTCGAACTCAGGTGTGAGGAGGGCGACGATTCTATAAACTGTACTACACACGTGGACGCATTGACCTATCTGTAAATAATTATACATATTTTGGCCAGTTGGCAAAATCGCCATCTTCTCCACACCGGTTTAAAATACCTAAGTTCGAATCCCTTCGATGACGTGGGAATTTTATGGGTGTTTTTCACGACGTGGCTGAGTTAGTTGGACTCAGGAGACAGCGCGGTTTTTTCTCCCGGAAACTAGGGTTTTTTTGTCCATCTAACAAGCGAATCGACCACAGAACCCACGCAGTTAGCAGACGTAGCATATACTTTGCAATATGGCTGAAGTTGCTGATGCACCTAAAATCCTACAACATATTTTAATCGTTCAGTTGTAGCCTTTTACCTGAATATATGCCCATCATCTGTCAAAAAATAGAAATTTTACATAAAACTTCCTATTTTAATTACTTTCTTGAATGTATATGTAAATCTCACTGAGATGGATGCATTTTTTAATTTGTATCATGCCATCCTTGCCTCTAGACTGTGTGTAGGGACTAAACTTTACGTTTAAATAAACGTATAATACAATACAATGAAATTGATTAATCAAAAAATTTGTTTACAATAAATAAACTTGTTAAAGGTGACGTTTCGGGTATCTTACCGATACCCATCATCGGACGAAGCTGCTGATAGACTCCTCTTATGCACATCAGGTTTCTGGAAGCATTGGCAAGAGGAGTCTGTCAGTAGCTGCGTCTTATGATGGGTATCGGTAAGATACCCGAAACGTCACCTTAATGTACACTGCCTTACCATTAATATCCGGACACCTACCTTTAGAAAAAAAAAAAAAAAAAGAGCTTTTATTGTGCCATTTAATATTTTGTGCTGAAACCTTTTACTTTTATGACGGCGTTCAATCTTCGAGACATACTTTCAACCAGCTTTTTGTAAATGTCAAATGTCAGGTGATATGTTTCTACACTCGGCCTTTAGCGCAGCCACCAGTTCGGCCTTTTTCTTTGGTCAATCTCGACGTGCACGTGCCCAACGATCCAATACATCCTAAAGATGCTCGATAGGGTTCAGATGAGTACTGTGGGCTGGCCAATTCAATTTTTCCACACCCGTGTCCTCAAACCATTCTGTTACGACCCGAGCAGTATGTCATGGCGCATTGTCTTGCTGATACAGGTGTGGGCCTTCCCCGAAGTATTGCCATAATGTTGGAAGTGCATAATTGTCCACGGTGTCCTGGTATCGAACAGCATTCATGGTTTTGTTGATAATGACTAATGGGCCCAAGCGAAACGATGAAAGGAGCCCCATATCATGACACTGCTTTCCACCAAGCTTCATTGTTGGGAGGATACGATCAGAAAGGAAATGTTTCCCTGGAATTTGCCACAGGAAGGGCCATCAGACTGGTAGATTGCGAACCTCGACTTGTCTGTCCATAGGACTGTTTTCTACTGCTCTACAGTCCAGGATTCGCGCTCCTTACACAATGTTCATCGACATCAAGCATTTTTGAGGTGACCAATTCAGTTGAACTGTTGAAGTAATTCTGTTGAAGGTGTCATCTTGCATGCCCACTTTTATAATTGACTGTTCGAAGCCTAGTGTGCATATTTATAACAGGTTCTGTGATGTGTTGCATGCATAGGACCTGTTTCCCCATCCATGGAGGGGTGTCCCAATATTAATGGTAGGGCAGTGTTTATTAATGTAGGCAAACAGCCTAATAAACTATATTATTAATTTTCACTTGGCATAAGGGTGGTTTAATATAATAATAACCTTAAGTTACTACACAATGCATTCCACACATTAAATAGGGATTAGAGGGAGTTGTTTTACATATATATTTTACAATATATATGTAAAACAACTCTAATCCACTGAATCATTAAGAATCGAAAATTTTCTTATTAAATATTTTAATTTGAAAATATGATAAGTTCTCCTAAATTTAAAATAAACACTAGCCAACAAATTGTTAATTATATTCATTGTATTTCATTGTATGTTCTCCAAATCTATTTAGTACCCTAAGGTGGGGCAAAACAATTGCTTTAGGGTTTCTTAAATTATGTGAGAAATTCCTTTGCTCACTCAACTCTTCAAAAATAATGTTCAGATTTTTCAAAATTCAATTTAACTTCTGTTTTTGAACTGGATAAAGGACTTTTTATTTTAACAAAAATTGACTTCTCTTATTCAAGTCATTCCAAATATTTTTTCCCATTATAATCCTCAAAATTCTATTAATTAAGTCGTTTATAACCCTTATTTCAGTTATATTTGCTCGTGCCCATACATTTACTAAATAATTGAGTTGGGAATCCACTAATGCATAACATAAGGTAATTTTTGTTCTAATATTTGATTTATTCTTTATGTAGTAAAAAGTACTTATAAAATCTTACTTTTTTTATACAAATTTGTTATATAAGTTGCCCAACCAAGTCTGTAGTTGGGCGATCATTAACTACTCTACCAATCTTTACATCATCTGCAAATTTAGACATCACGCCCTCTATTCCTTCATCGATGTCATTTATGAAAATAAAAAACAACAATGGTCGTAATACTAATCCTTGGAGAACGCCACTTCTTACATCAACCCAATCTGAGGAATAACCATTTATCACAACCCTCTGCCTCCCACCCTGAAGCCATCCAGCTATCCATGTAAGGATTTTCCTGTGATTCCAACCTGTTCCAGCTTACAAAGTAACCGCTCATGTGATACTGAGTCAAATGCTTTGCTGAAATCCAAATAAACAATGTCAACATTATTCCCAAAGTCCAGCTCTTGAGTGACCTTGTCAAAATAGCTAACCAGATTACTTAATCATGATTTTCCCTTTACAAAACCACGCTCAGTATCCTTCAGAATTCAATTTCTGTCAAATTGATCCTGAATTCCAACTTTGATCATTGTCTCCATGATTTTCCCTACTACTAAAGTTAGACTAACCAGTCGATAATTTCTCACTTCACTCTTAGAACCGCTGTTATGTATTAGAGACACATTGGCACTTTTCCAATCCAACGGAATCACTTTCGAGTCCAGTGATGCTCGCATAATTAGCCTCAATGGTTCAATGCACTCACTTGCCGCCTCCCTTAAGATTATAGGGTATATGCCATCAACCCCAGGAGCCTTACTGGCTTGTAGGCTCGAAAGTGTTTTTTTTTATTAAATAAACATGTGAAATTTCAACATCATCAAATTTTCTTTTCAACTTCACTCCCATAATTTCTCATTGACGTGAAGGGTTTTTCTTTTGTAAATATCGAAGCAAAGTAACTGTTGAGTTCATCTGCAACTTCAGCTGGGGTATCTAATACTATACCACGTCCATTACATAAGGGTACAATCGTTGTTCTTCTCTTCTTTGTTCTTCTGTGGCACCATTACAGATCAATTTGTAGCTGTTATACGCTTCTGTAATTTTTATTGCTCTGTAACTTTTCCATGCTATCTTTTTCAGCTCAAGTAATCTGGCAACTTCATTATTCATTCCAACTTGGAATCCTCCTCGTGGAGTATTTTTTTTTTAATGGTATATACGCATTCAAGGCTTCTGCGATTAATGTTTTAAAGGCATATCATAGTTAAATTTTATACGCTCTCTGTGAGATATCTACCCAGTTAATAGAGGTCATGTCATCTTAAGCCGTCGTAATTTCTTTTCCTGAAGTTATAACCCATTCTTTCGCCTTTAACTACTGCTACCTCTCTCTCTTCATCATCTACCGTAGAACTCCATGATCACTTCCTGCTACTGGTTCCTGTACTGTCAGCCCTGTTATGTCATCTGGTTCATGGGTGATGATGAGGTCTAGAGTATTCTTTTCCCTAGTACATTTGTACTTTCCTTGACATATTGATACAAATAGCAATCATCTAGTTGGTTTAAAATCAATTTAAGATCAATTTGATTTAACATAAATTAATGTAAATCAATTTAATATCAATGAATTAATTCAATATCAATGAATTAATTCAATATCAATCAATTAATTCAATATCAATCAATTAATTCAATATCAATCAATAAATATCAATCAATATCAATCAATTAATTCAATATCAATCAATAAATATCAATCATTTAATATCAATCAATTAATGCTTTGGTCAAATCTATAAATAAAATCATGAAATTATTATTACTTAAATGTAAGTTAAAAGAATCCATTAAATTCTCTAATAAGGTCTTTGTACTCTTACCCTTGTGATATGAGAACAGAGAGTTGTTTAGCAATCCATATTGATGTAAGTACTTGCTAAGATGAGACAAAATATAATTTTCTATAATTTAATTTAGTACTGATTGTATTGTTGTAGGTCTATTATTATAATAATCATCTGGTAATCCCTTTTTATATATTGGAATTACCTTAAATGAAAGTAAATTAGTTGGATAGCTTCCTGTCTCTGATATCCGTGCTATAAGTTCCACTAAGAGTACAGCGAACTGTCCTCATTCCTTTAAACTTCGGTTCCTGTAACGAATACAATCCACTTCAGAAGATTTCTTGTTCTTTTAACTGTTCAAAAATCCTAGAAATCTCAGTATATTGTACAGTTAAAACTATACAAGAATTCACAATTTGAGGAAGACTATCTCGGTGTTTAAAAAATTTTGGCATTGATGATTATGAAACCCATTCATATCTAAAATAGCATTGGAAAACTTATTTGCCAATACTATTTTAGTATGTTTGTTTAAAAAACAAACAAATCTGTTTGTTTTTACCAGACATTTGTTCTAATAGCGTTTTAATTTGATTTCCTTCAGATATAATAATAATAATAATAATAATAATAATAATAAATGCAAGACACACCGATTGCACCAGGGAAAATTAGTCAATCGAAACTACACTGGTGTGCAAAACTTAAGGACCAGTCAGCTTTTCACCTGTAGCTTCTCATAGGAGTGGCCTGGATATGGGAAAAGCATACCAAAGGAACCTCGCAAGGTACAGAAATGATGAAGGAAACAACACCGACACAACAACGGTACACGGGGATTTTATTCAAAAACAGCGATTGCTAACACACAGCAGTACTACAACAGGTCATAAGGAAGATAGACAATCGGTATACCCCACAACCTAAGCGAGGAATCTCCTCCCAACTAGGAGGCACAAAAAGTTAGAAAGATGGGCAGAGAAGACACTTCATGACAGACACTACAACAATCTCCATCAAGATCACATAGATAAAATTGCTTCCAATGCATGGCTCACGAGCGGGACGCTCTTCCCCGAGACTGAAGGATTCATGCTCGCCATCCAAGACCAGCTAATCAACACCAGAAACTATAGAAAATACATCGCTAAGGAGCCCGGTGTGCCCGATGACACATATCGGCAATGCCACCTGGCCTCAGAAACGATCCAACACTTCACCGCAGGATGCAAGGTGATCACCCAGACTGAGTACACTCGTAGACACGACCAGGTAGCCAGGATAATACATCAAAAGCTAGCAAGGAAATACCAGTTGATCAAAGAAAGTGTACTGTAATACAAGTGCGAACCACAGGCAGTACTAGAGACTCCAACCCACAAGCTGTACTGGGACCGCGCCATAATAACAGATAAGACAATCCACACAACGGACCGGACATAGCCCTTATGGACATAAGGTCCTACACTTGCTTTCTTGCATCAAGTGCCACTACTACTACTACTACTACTACTACTACTACTACTACAAGAAGGAAAAGGCTACCTCCCTGATAGACATAGCGGTACCGAACACTGGCAACCTGCAGAAAACCCATGTGGGAAAAAATCAGGAAGTACACGAACCTAAGACAGGAGATTAAAGAGATATAGCATAGGCAACAAGTAGCGACCATCCCGATCATCGTGTCAACCATAGGTATGGTGCTAAAGACCCTACATAACAGGCTAGCAGCAACAGGTCTCCCAGCGAACGCCTACAAGGAATTCCAGAAAGTCGCAATCCTGAACGCCTGTAGGATAGTCAGAGAGTTCCTCGACCAACAGTAACACCAGACACAACAACAACCACTCTGTGTACTTGGTACCAATACCCGTGACGAGGTGAAACACCCAATCAGCGAGAAATAATAATAACAATATAATTTATTCATTAAAAGAATTTCTGTACAATAAATAAACTTGTTAATAAAATTAAATTTCTTAACAATAACTTGTAATTCATCACATAAAACAGTTTTCCAGACAAATTTATTATTTAACAGAAAAGAAAAAGAAAAGATTACAGTATATAACACATTCCACATTGTAAACAGAGGTAATAATTTTTATGCATAGAAACTCTAATCTACGAAATCATTAACTAACAAAAATTTCGTTATTTGAAAACAGTATACGTTCTCCTAAATCTCAAATCAACACTGACCAACAAATCATTTAATAATAATAATACTTACATTTAACAAATAAATTTTCTCAACGTTCAACACTGGCTAGAGGGCGCGTGTGTTCTTAGAATGAAAATAAGAATCGGAAATAGAATAATTTAGTATTTCTTTCACTCGCATTTATATAAGGTAGCTGAAAATACATCAAAGGTAAAGTTAACTTTTTATTATTAGATTCATGAGTATACTTTGAAAACTAGCTTTACAAGCTTAAATTCTTTTGATGTGAAAGAATCGAATGTGAAAGGAGTGTAATATACTAACGACATTAAGCCTACTTTCCATTGCCATATTTGTCATGCAAATGTTAGTACTACAATACATTTCTGTGTGTTTTAAATATTAATAGAACTCCACAAAGTTTTGATATACAAATTCTTTCTGCTGTATCTTCTCAACGTACAGGATGGAATGGCAAAAGGGGGTAAGCAGTTAGCTCCGAGGATGTTATGTCTGATTATGAATAAAACAACCACAGCAACCGGAAACAAACGTCTGAAAAAGAATTAAACGAAAAAAAAAGGAATATTTTTACAAGTAATATAAATGCGGCCCTCGAAAATGTTGCCCTCGAAGATAGACCTTCCATGGCATATTCCATTATCATGTTCTGTATTCTTCCTCAAAATATGCAAATAGAAACATCTCATTTTCTAGCTTGGACGTCATCGCTTCTGAACTAATATTTGTCCACGAGACATGCTTTTATTTAAGGTGATCGATATTGATTAAAGATGGGGAGGAGGAAATCGAGAACGTTCGCGTATGCCATCAGTTGGATCTGCGAATATAATAAAAATTGGATAAAAAATTGCGAAAAAAAAAAAATTTAAACGCTTTGAATAACAATTACGACCAGGATATGAGAAAGGCAAACAGAAAACAAGCGTAGAATTAGATTGCTAGCAGGAAAGAAACAACGAGACTAATTCAATTTAAAATTTGGTATTACAAAAAAAATCGCTGTAAATAGAAGATTCATCTATGATTACAGAACATAATCTCAAAGAAATTAAACACTAATGCGTTTCTCGTCTCCCTGCTGTTTCAGGGAGACGAGATCCAGGAGATCCGAATGGAAAAATTAATGTTAGAGCTCCTTGGGCTTCTTTTCCAAAACTTAGGGGGGGGGGTCCCTCGTTTAGATTTGATGCCCTTTTCAATCGGGGAGGGGGTTCGGTTACGTTGCTTCTGCTCCTGCCTCTTGCACAACAACTGATTTTGGCATAACAGAGTTGTACAGTGGACGGATAGCATAATAGAAATACCTGATATGAAAGTAGTAGTTGTAGTAGGGTTTTTGGTTATACTGCAGTACATGGGTACACCTTGTTCTTCGGCGAGAAAGAGTGGAAGAAGGCTAATTCGGGACGGATTCAAGCAAAAGAAGTGTGGGTTTTTTAATAGACTTTCATTTTTGGCTAGTGAAAAAGATTAGGTTAGTTTACGCCACTAATTCGGGACGGATTCAAGTAAATAAGCCACACTGGCAAAGTGGTACCCATGTTCTGGAGTATAACCGGGTGTTTTTTAGGAGCATCAGCGACTAAGGCCATATTGTTTCGTGTATATTGTCTGTAATTAGGTGTGTTCTGAGGTCGATTTTCTGTTTGCTGGACGAAAAACTCGAGTTTCCTGTAGAAAAAACCATGCTACCCTCACCTGAGGCCGACTAACTCAGCCACGTTGTGAAAAGTGCCCATAAAAATTCCTCCCGTCATCAACGGGACTCGAACTCATCTTTTCCGCCTGGTGGCATGGGGAGATGAAAGTAGTAGTTTTTGTAATGGATGTATGACGTATTTATGAACATGCAGTGATGATTTTTTTTTTCTTTCAGATAGTTCTGTGAGGGAAAGACAAAAGCTTATGTTTATTTTAGAGGAAATATAAAAGGTAATATAAAAGATATTATGTTGCTTAAAGGCAATATAAAAGGTACATGAAGAAAATTATCCACCTGTCCGAATTCCAAAGTGGTCAAATTGTTGGTGCCGGTTTAGCAGGGACCACTAAAACTGTGACTAAAACCGAAACAAATATGGAAGAATTCTGATAGGACGAATTGTGGAAGAAAATCGAAGCTGAGTGAGGGAAACCGCCGGACACTGAAAAGGACTGTAAGCCTTAAAAATACTGCATCAAATATGACTGCAGAACTTAACACGGGTCTTAGAAAATCAAGTTGTAAGGAAAACAGTTCGGCGAGAACTTCATAAAGCTGAAATTTATGGTAGAGCAGCCGCGATTGCCAATCTACTCGTTACTTATGGTAATGCTAGAAAGAGAATGCATTGGTGTAAGGAGCCAAAAACTGCACACTTGATTGGAAACGTCATATTTTCAGACAAATCATCATTCATACGTTTTCCAACATCTTTACGTTTGGCCGATGCCAAAGGAAGCTTATTATCCTGACTGTCTTGTGCTAACCGTCAAACATGGAGGAGGATCAACAAAGATTTGAGCAGCAGTATCTTGATATTCTTTAGATCTTATCATTAACCGTGAACGGGTTAATTACTGTCACTGATAATCTTACTAGGTTCATCGCATAGTGCAAACATTGTTTCCCAAAAACGATGTCGTGTTTCAAGATGATACTGCTCTAATACACACTCAGACAGATGCGTCCAATCTTGCTTTCAGGAGCACGAAACAGGCTAATTTGCAATTCACCAGACCTAAAAGTTATTAAACCACTGTGGGCATAATTGCAGGGTGGATTGAGAAGCAGATTTTCATCAAGGAGTTTGAAACGTTCCTCCATGACGAATGGTCCAGTATTCCTCTTAAGACGGTTCAAGATTTGGAACCTATTTCACGTATAATACAGCTGTTTTAAAAGCAAAGAGTGACCCAACACCGTATCATTGCGTGTGTTCGGTCACTCTTGACGCAAACTGTGTTTCCATTATTTTGTCCACTTCCTATACGTATATAACTTTGCCTAAGAATCATAATAGGTGGTAAAAAAGATTACTATTAATTATGAACCTGCTGTTTCACTTGATTAGCTCTTTTTATTCGTGTTCAGATTAGTGGAAAATTCAGATAACAAGATCGGTTTAATAATTCATTCTGCGCACTTGACGTTCGTCAGTTATGGAAGTTGGTTTTTTGTATGTAAGAAAGCAAAAAAAAGCAGATCATGTTTTTTTTTTATTTGATTTTCTAATCAAGTAAACAAGGGATGAGCCTCACTCCAATCTTGAAAAATAGGAAACTATGCATTTGTATAAAGTATTGTATAGAGAGAAATCATAATTTTATGGAATCCAAAAATACTGAATGTCTATTAAAATTGAGAATTACAATTACTGGATTTCTATTTTAATGAAATTTGGGATGGTTCAACAAATCCTACTAAAGTATCCAAATATAAAATTTCATGCAAATCTGCCCAGCGGGAGTTGAGTTGCTGTTAAGTGCAGACAGACGTACATACACAGTGGAGACAGCTGGTGTTTTAGAGATCTGAGATTGCTCCTGAAAATTGCAATTCTAACAACATAATTCTATTTGAATCTTTCCGTGGTAAGCAGGAAGTATTTGCTTTGTCCTGCTGTTCATAAATATAAGAAAATAAAAGAAACTATCCAGACACTTTCCAGACGCCTCTGCATACATAATATGCCTTTATTAAAATGGAGGGCAGCTTGGACATCTTAATGACAATAATTGCATTAGACAGAAACGAATTTATGGTAGTTGAAAATATAGAATTTTTTAGTATTTTTGACGATGTGGATCATGATTTTAATGTTTTGAAAGTACAGAGCTGCTGAAACTGTTGTATGAAGTCTAACTCCACTTAATTCTGAAATAAAAGCGATGTTTTTTGATTTTGTTGCTCTTGAACGTTATAGGAAGTTAGTTTATTGAAGGAAAAAGGGCGAAAATTGAAAATTTATGAGAAATAATGGACTGGTACCGAATTAGTTACTATTAATTGTAGAAAAGCCATCTAGTGATAATTCTTATGGACCCTCTGAAGATGGATCCTTAGTGTGGTCTCCTGCCACCCCAGATAAATTTTGTATTTTTTGTAGCATTGGATCAAACTGATTTTTAAAAAGATTCTGAGAGAAATTTGACCATGTCCTTCAGCGAGCCTTCAGCAGTTGGAACGTCACTTGTACCAATCAAGCAGGAATAAGTTTTTCCAATGCGTAGCATACGTAGTCGAGGAACAAGAGGTGGATCCTTGTGCTTGATGCCCTTATTCAAGAGATTATTATTACATTGAAAAATTGAAACTATACATTACAATTACGCAAACGTCACATCATATATATACATACACTCCCACCTAAAAGTTTAGAATCACAGCGTATGACAACAGTTTCATTTTTTTTTTGAAATTAGCTACGACAATGTAAATTTTGTTATTAAATAAAAAACACCCTACAAAGTATTTTAAGATTTTTTTTTATTAAGTATTGAAAATTTTTTAGAGCAAAAATATTGAAATGATTCATATAGTGATATTTCTTAAAAATATTCTCCACGAGACCTTACACAGACGAGGCATTCTGGCAATTATTATAAAATTAATGTCTTGATTAATATTATTCCAAGCGATCTGCAAGGCTCCCCATAAATTTTTTGAGGATGGGCAGATTTAACGGACTGGACGTTCTGGATGATCTCATAAAAGCTCTATTGGGTTTAAGTCAGGGGATTTGGATGAACACATTATAATTTGCAATCCCCCCCCCCCTCCGTTGTTTAGTTGCTAGAAAGTTCCTGCACAGCTTAGAGCTGTGTTCCTGGTCTTGTAATACAGAATTTCTTCCACAAAGTTGAAGTCCATAGGAAATGGCATTATGTTCAAGGATGTTTTTATAGCCTTCTTTTCTTAAAATTCGTTCATTTCTGATGATTATTACCCATTCCAGAAAAACAGAATCAACCCTAGACCATGATGAAATCGCCACTGTGCTTAACAACGTGATACAATTTTTTTCTTCAGTTGAGCGTTTGAGCGTCTCACATAAGCTATATGCTTGGGTCCAAAAATTTCAAATTTGGATTCATCCATCCACAGTACGTTTTTCCTCTTTTCAGTTTTCCAACATTGATGGCTGTTATCCCAAGCCAACCGTTTCTTACGATTTTCCGACTTCAGTAAGGGTTTTTCGGACCTCAATATGACCACGAAGTCCTGCTTCTTTAAAACGAAGTTTTACAGTGGATGTAGACACTGGTGTTTCTCTATTCCTGTTGAACTGAGCTGGGATTTTAGCTGAAGTAAGTTGTCGATTGAGTTTGGAAAGCTCTTATGTCTTACCTTGTGCTTCCGTTGTAACGCGTGGTCGTCTTGGTCGTGTCCTTTAAACTGCCAGTCTTCTTGAATAGTCGAATGGTAGTTTGTACTCTTAATCCTTGTTTCTTGCCATATTTATCATGAACCACACAAATCTTACACCGAACATAATTTCTGAATGGCTTGTGTTCGATTATATAAGTTTCAGATTTTACTCCTGTATATTATGGCAAAACACTCTAGAATCATCTGCAATCTTCTATAATATTCAAACAATACTCCCGCTTTCCAGAATATTCTAGAATCATCTACAGCGTAATACCACATTCAGGAGTCTTCTACAACTATCTGGAATAGTCTTGAATATTCTAGAAATTTCTTAAATATTATTTAAGGTAAACAAGTAAAATAGGTTAACAAGTTTATCCTATTTTAATAAAAACTGAAAATTAAGTAAAATGAAACGTGATTCCGAACTTTTAGGCGGGTGTGTATATACGGGGACACAGAGTAGAGCTGTTGATAGAGAATGACTCTGTCTATGAGATGCAGCTTGGTTGAGCAAGGAGATTGTGTCAGATAGCATTCTGATGATTGTCATCAGTCATATTAACGGAAGTCTGCGAAGATGTGGAATGGCTTCCAGGGCAGTTGTCACGCAAACTGCTCGGAGGCTGTGTTTATATACACATGGCCGTGCAATAGGGGGATGCACTTTATGAGACGTATCTTGGCTCCTATACAGAAGAAGCCCCAGAGAATTTTTCTTAATTCTAAAATAAGGGTGCCCCAAAATCAATCATGTACCCAGGCCCCGGAATACCATTGTATGGTCGTTATACATAGCTCAATGCAACCAATATTCTTCTGCAAATAGTTATTTAATTTAATGGTAGTGAGAAATGCACAGCCCCAAATATGGTCTCCATATATGTTGTTGTAGGAGTCTATCTGCATAAGCAACTTTGTCATATTGCGCCTATATAATGTCTGTAAATTGCGTATGTTCTGTGATCGATTTGATTTTTTTTTTCTGGATGAGAAATGTGAGTTTCCGGTAGGAAAAAACTATCCCACTCTAGCCTGAGACCGGCTAACTCAGCTGCGTTGTGAAAAAGTCTCTTAAAAATATCCCGTCGTTGTTGGGATTTCAACTCCCTTCAGTTACTGCACTCGTGGGTAGCACAGTTGGTAGGATCGCCGTCCTCCCAACACCAGGTGTAAAAAACCCGAGTTCGAGTCCGGGAGGAATTTTTATGGGCTTTTTCACAACGTGGCTGAGTTAGTCGGTCTCAGGCCAGGTTTTTTTCATTTTTATGGGCTTTTTCACAACGTGGCTGAGTTAGTCCGCCTCAGGCCAGGATTTTTCCAATGGTAGCATGGTTTTTTCTCATGGTTTTTTGTGGACGAAAATCCCGAGTTTCCGGGATTTTCGTCCACAAAAAACAGACAATCAACCACAGAACACACGCAACTTACAGACAACATACACGGAGCAATATGGCCTTAGTCGCTGATGCTCCTAAAACCCAATTCATCTAATGCTTAAGGGATTCGAAATCAGATCTTTTCCACATGCCGCATTATGGCTGTTTAATTTTTGTCTCTTGGCAGATAGACTGTGATAGGTAATTGTACAATGAAAGGACAGAATTCATGGGATACCTGGTTTCCGGGCAACGCAACGCTGTCATCCCTCTCACTAATGTACGAGCCCACCGCTTGGCAAGTATATAGGTGCGCTGTATTCATAGACGACAATTCGATGTCACTAGGCCCGCGGGTGCATAAGTCACATGCCTTGCGTGACTGGGGTTCAAGCTCGTGACTACTGAATACGGTGCTGTTTGGTCGTCCCGGAGTATAAACAGAAAAAAATAATAAATAAATAAACGTCGTGAGTTAACCGACTTTGAAAGAGGGATGATAGTGGGTGTTCGACGCATGATCACCCTATTGCGGAAGTGGTACAGAAATTGTACTGTCCTCGTTCGATGCTGTCAAGGATGTATCAGGAATATGCCATTTCTAGAATAACATGTCATCGTGGACAGCGCTGTGGATGGAGAAAAGTGGTGGATGAATGTGGCCGTCGACGTCTGTCTCGCATTGTTTCAGCCAACCGGAGAGCGACAATGGCACAAATCACCGCTGACTTCAACGATGGAGGTGCCAGAAACGTCTCAACCAAGACCATCAGGCGATCATTAGCCTCAATAAGTTATGGGAGCCGCCGACCCCCCAGAGTCCCATTGCTAACACCACGACACAGGACTCTAAGCTTCAACTGGGCGAAAGAACATCCACACTGGACCTTGGATGATTGGAGACGGGTCTCCTGGGCCGATGAGTCCCGTTTCCAGTTATTTTGAGCGGACGGGAGGGTGCGTATCTGGCGGAAACCGCAAGACGCTATGAACCCGTAATGTCAACAAGGAACTGTTCGGGCAGGTGGACGGTCGGTGATTCGTCTGGGGCATGTTCAACTAGCACACTTTGGGACCTCTGGTACATCAAGACTCATCTCTGAATTGTCCAGGTTACGTGTCCATCCTTGCAAACCATTTGCATCCCTTCATGGTCATCGTACACCCACAGGGCAATTGACTCTTCCAGTTAGACAGTGCGCCTCCCCACAGAGCTGTGGTGACTCGAACATGGTTCGAAGAGCCTTCCGCAGATTTTACCACCATGAATTGCCTCCACGTTCATCGGACATGAACCCTATGGAGCGTCTTTGGAATGCTGTGGAGAGGTCCATTCGAGCTTTGGATTCTCCACTCAGGAATGCGACGGAATTATAGACAGCGGTGCAGCAAGCACAGATGGAAATATCTGTGGAACACTTTTGTGGATTCAGTGCCTCATCGTGTGACTGCCCTTATCCGGGCGAAAGGTGGGCCTACCCGTTACTAGGTAGGTATCCCATGATTTCTGTCCACTCAGTGTATAGTATATTTTTACTGTACAATAAAGATTTATTGTACCTTGAATAATCAGAAACTTGGCTTTGCACTCGGTTCCACAAACCCTAAATCTGACGCTCTATGTTATGCAGTTTTTTGTTCATTTGCTACAGCTTTGGCTTTCCAAAGACAAATAAAGAGAGAAATAAAACTTCTAGACATGTCTGACTAATTAAACAGTCCTTTTCAAGACATGCTTCATCTTTGTTTAAATTAAAATGTTTAAAAAACTCGGGTTTCATAATAGTGTCACGTACAGAAAAAGATAAAAACGTGAAATCTCTTCTAATACACATTACAATTATCATACAAACGACTAGTAGTCAGTTAAGCCATAACTACACCCACTCATAATATTTAGGCACTAAATCATCTAGAAAAATTCCAATTCAAGTCGTGTAGTTAAAATGAAAGAAGATTTTAATGATATAATAAGAAGTGCACCGGATTAGAACAAATTTGTGTTATCTGTGATGAAAGAATTTGCGTGAGTTTTTGACACCTTTGATGATTAATGTGATGCTGTTAAGTTTTTTTCCATTGGAAGATTGGTTTAGAAACTTCTAAGAGAGACAGATTAAAGGTCTTGTGTGTTCCGCAGAAGTTCTGAAATGTACTCGTACCATAAAGTGTATACCTTTCAGATCTGCCACTTTTGTATCCCAGTGGAATAAACACTGGGTGACCAAAAATGTAGGAACCAAGGATTGAATGTTCATTTTCAAGAAAACATACAGACCAGTCACTTTTCAGGTTTTTAGAATACGCGCCATGGTAACTTCCTTTTCAAAGACCTGTAAATTTGCTGATGTATAATGAGAGCTGATGGTCCTTTGCACTTAATTCATCCTTTTGAGCGAAACAAAGCTTCATAAGAAGTGGAAATTGTTTGGAGATGTGGATAGGATCACATTTTCAATTTCAGAAAGACCTTCAACAGATTGAAATCTGACTCAATTAAAGGAACCTCAGTTGCTCTTAATAATGGTAGTACTTTTATAACTCGGGTATGGCGGATATATTAATCCCCTTGACAATAACCCTTGGCTTAATTACATAGCTGCGTTCTGTTCCCTTGCCTATGATGTTAATCCTCCGTGTATACCCCAGTGGTGTACTCCTTTTGTACTGTTTGTATTCGCATTTCTAAATACGAGCTCATCAAAGCAACGAATGCCATTTTCCCGTGACCGCTGATAATGGCAGAATACCTTCAGTATTTACAACGAGATTCTAAAATTTATTTATTTCAGCTACAAATAGCAATGGTACATGCCTCAAAATGCAGCTACATAAAACTATAACTCAATTTCAAAGAAATTCAGATTTTTTTTTTCAACCCCAAACACGAGAGGTATTAGAACCTATAGTACTTAGTACCGTGCATGGGTTGAAGGTTGAGAATAAGGACGATACTGTGGCACGTGTTTAGATTGTTTTGGAAGGGAGAGTGGTAATTGTGGAAGCCAGTTTAGAAGAACAGTGCCGATGGAAGTATCTATAGAAAAGGCATGCAGCAGAAATAGAGGGTTGATGAGACAGAGAGTGGAGAGACTGTTAGATGAGTCATTAATTAACTTAATTTTGTATTAATTCTTGTATTAAATAATCTCTTTTGAATAGAATCTAGAAGCCTAAGAAAGGTTTTGGGGGCACCGCCCCAGATGTGGGAACAATATTCTATGGGGAATTGCGACTTATACAAAGTGAACAGCTGATTGAAAGATAAGTAATGCTGAGAGCGAAAGAGAAAACCTAGTTTTTTAGTTGCAGAGGAAGTAATATTTGTAATGTGCTTATGCCAAGAGAGATTAGAAGTCAGGATAATCCCCAAAAGAGATATATAATCTTGCCTAGAAAACAGTGTCATCGCAGATAAGCATAGGAGCAGAAGAATACTTTTTTGCTAGACATAAGACAGGTCTTAGAAGCACTGAAATCAACTATGTTATCTTTCCTCCACTGGAGAATTACATGGAGATCAGCATTTAAGTAACTGGTAGTAGATTTTCGAGAAGTTGAAGCTGTTTGTTCAGGGCAAAGTTTCTTAACCTGGAAGGGAGAATGCAATGCGCTGTCATTAGGCGAAACTATGAATATGATTTTTGGTCAATGGAAGAAAGTCATTAATACACAAGAGGGAAAGAATAGGAGAAAAAAAATTAACTTTGGGGAACACCAGCATTAGTAGTGTAAGAGCTGGCGGTTAATTGATTTCTCCATTACTTTGGAAAGAGTAGTAGTGAGTGTCATTTTAAGTAATGGCTCTTACTTATGATAAGCTGATGTAGTGACCTTATTTTGTATTAAATATATTAAAAAACTGTCACATTAAGGCTACCTGAGAATTATCTCATCTATCAATGTGTATATTGCGTGTGTTCTTTGGCCGGTTCTGGACGAAAAACCGAGTTTCTTGGGGAAAAACCTTGCTGTCCTCGCGTGAGACTGACTAACTCAGCCATGGAGTGAAAAAAGCCTATAAACGTTTCTTGTCACTGACGGGACTCCAACTTGAACCTCTTCCACCCTATGTGGAAGGGGCGGTGGTTATAACTACTGTGCTATCTGCGAAGATTGTGTTAAAAGTTGTGGTGATGTATTAAATGCTCCTTGTGGCTATAGAATTGGATTAGATCGGAGATTTCCAAACTTTTATACCTTGCTGTATTTTAGATTTTATTATGTTCCTGTATTATAAACTCAAAATATTAAATATCTGTTACGTTGGTCTCAGAGCTTTGTAAAATATTAAAGTCTAGCGTGCATCTGGAGTGGCATTTAAAACTGAGAAAAACAAAAGATAAAAAAAAAAAGAGAAAAGCTAAACTGAAATAGTGCAACTTGGATTTCAGTGGAAATAACTCTCCTGGTCATTCTGTAAGATCTATTGGTTATTTGTTATTTGGATTGTTCCCCAGCTATCAAAAAAAAAAGGGAATAAATCTTGGAAAGGATATATACCAAAGGGAAAACTTTGTTCAGTGATCACGCAAACTGTGTTCTTGAAGTCCCAATTGAATTCAGCGAAAGAACGCGAGAGCAAGAAGGAAAAATAAAATGAAACCCCGTTTTTTAGCAGTCTTATAACAAACAGCCCTAATTTTCTTAACCTATGGTTGGCCTTCACATCTGAAACGTAAGTTGAAGGCTCGCTAGTCTATTTTTTGTATAATAAATTTTATTGCTATTAAAAATACAAAGGCATCCTCAATATATATATTTATTATTTATTTTCAGTACTTTCACCATCATTTTAAGAAGGACATTGGCTATTAATAAATATAAAAAAAAAGCATATTGACATGGTTGGAATCTAAGCTCTCTCCTTAATAAAAGAAGAAACAAATATATTCTTAGGAATATTCTAAATTTTTTTAAGGTAATATAAATATAGACCTAAATTTAGGATATTATCTGAATGTGCATCTGGCATTTACTGCTGTGAAGGGAATTTGGTCCTAACCAATGTAGTAAGTAGTATTTTGGTTAGGGCCAAATTTCTATTTGGTAAGACAAATAAAGGTTTATTTAAAATAGCAGTATATTTATGTTAAAATATAATAACAGAAATTTGGGAAATTTTTGAAAATATTGCTACAAAAATATGATTAAAACACTGCTTACTTTATTACAGAATATTGCTTGTTTATGTCGGGGAAGGGAAGAATTCATAATTTCCGGATCTGCCCTTAAAGTAAGTCATTAGAACATAGATGAGTGAAATGTTATTGAAAAACGAGTTTTATTGTGCGTTATTTTAGATTGCAACAATCAGATATTTGATTTCTGTCGACTTTACTTTCGCATCCCACATTCCCTGCCTGGAAAAATCCTAGAGTGATTACTTTATCGATAGAAAGAAAAGAATGAATGCTGCAATTTTATCTTGGCTTTCGCTCTGATCGCGTTTTAATCTAAAATTCTTGATTGTAAAAGAAAGTAAGTTTGAACTTTGGTGAAAAACGAAACAAACATCTTACTTGTTTGCTTTCTTAGAGAAGCGTGAAAAATGACAGTTTTTTTCCCCCGAACAATACAAAGATGAGAGAGATCAGGATGGAACTACTTAGTCTCTTCGTAGCGAAGGAGAGGATGTCACAAACACGGCTTCTGGTGAGTAATCCTTGGAAGAGGCAGGGCGCTTGAGCGAGGGAGTTGAGGGGGAAAGATGCTTCAGCAGACTCAGAAACCAACACAACGAAAAGAATAGAAATGAAAGAGGTGCAATGTAAAAAAAATCGCTCCTTCTCTCTTGATCATTCGGTTGCTGCAATGTAAACGCGAACTGCCAGTGTCCCTGTCGGGTGTTGGAAAAAGGATGCGCGGCAGCCTCTCCATTCTTTAAACACAAAAGAAATTTCATTCCCTTTAAGAGTCCCATCAGCATCGTTGACGTTGATGTCTCTGTCGCTTCCGGGTTTAGAATCACCGCTTTCGAAATACCGTGAAGTCTTTTGTAATTGTACCTTGTCTCTTGTATTACATTCTTAATTTACTTCCATATTATTCTCTAATTTTCTTCTATTTTAATCATCGCTTACTTGTTGCCCTAATGAGATTATGCAAAAACAATCCAATTTAAAATGAGCCACGATTAATGCAATTAAATAATAATAACTTCCAATCTCGCTGACCTAGAAAAACAGCAGCTTACAGTATATTTCATACCGTTTAAGGCAGCTCGTGGTAATGTCACCATGACAACAGCTTACTGTATATTTCGTACTGGTAAGGCAACTGCCTTAAATGGTACGAAATATACAGTAAACTATTGCGGTACTGTGGTCACCATGGCAACAGCTTACTGTATATTTCATGTCTATAAGGCAGCTCTCGATAACTTTACCATGACAACCGCTTGTGCATTTCATATAATTTAAGGCAGCTCGGGATAATGTTACCATGACAACCACTTGTATATTTCGTATCGTTTAAGGCAGCTCGGGATAATGTTACCATGACAACCACTTGTATATTTCGTATCGTTTAAGGCATCTCGGGATGATGTTACCATGAAAATTGTTTACTGTATATTTTACATTGCTAATGCACAGTATGCTTTGGGGGTATGAAATATACCCAAAGTTATTGCTATGGTAACCATTAAAATAAAAGCCCCAACTTTCATAATCTTAAAGTTGTTTCTGCGATAATTTCATGGATTTGCATATATATTAAACGAAAAATAGGTAAATAAGTTATTTATTTAATTTTTTAAATTAAAACTATTCAAGCATCAGCTGAAAAAAAAATGACACACGTATAACTTCCTATATAGCTAAATTGCAAGTAAAATAGGTATTTTTGTGTTTGTTTTGACTATGTTTTTTTTTTAATTACGTAATTTTATCTTTTAATTGTTTTAAATTACAAAATATACATTTTAATTTCATCATTTCTTATAATGCGAGTTGGCTCTGACCGTTTATCTCCGATTATCGCGGCTCTACTTTTTTGCAAGAAAACAATCTTCATAGCAAAATTATAAAATAGAAGAGGTAGTCACTTTATAAGAGTTTCTTTATATAAAAAATATATAATAAACAAATCCATCTGTTTAAATGTAAGCAACAGCATCTCTTTTACATAGAGAAACAAACTGTGAGCTATTTTGCATACTTTTCTGTTAGCCGAATAATTCAATAAAGACTATGATGACCCAAAGACAGCGATACCGCTTTTTAAAAAGGAACCTTTGCTTTTAAGTTTATAAATCTGCGTGGTAATATTATTATACATTTTGGTGACTGCCTACGATGAAACACCACTCTAAGAGTGTTTTCGCATTACTATCAACCGCTTTGTCCTTGAGCTTAGGAAAAAGTTTCACGACTTCTCCGAAATGGGTGTTGTTTGTCGCCTATAATACCGGAAAAATAAGGTGATAAAAGCTATCAATATGTGTCTGCTATTCGTGACTCTTCAGCGTGAACTCTAACGCCAGAGAATGCTTCAAATGATGCCTCGTAAAAGAACATTACGAAATGCGACAGTAGTGCATACTGGGAGCGGTGTACATGGACACCTACATAGCTTCATAACATAGTTCTAATGTTAAATCATAGTAGAATGAAATAGATTCCAATACAAAAGCATCCCAACGACAGACAGCCTTATCTTTACAACGTCTATAAAAGAAATTCTTCGATAGAAGGAAAACACTGGAAGATACGGGGTGGGGGCTTAGTCGTAACGGATCCTAGAAAGGATGTTTATATTGCTTTATGCCAATGGTTCCATAGTGACAACATAAATGACCCTTACCTTGACTTCTGCACTCTAAACCACAGCATTTCGCTCTTATACAATACTGTATAGGAGCTAATCTACCATTTAATGATTACTGTATTTTTTTTCTTCTGAAACTATACTGGTTTTTAAAATTAGCAGAACAAATCGTTATTACACGCAGTTATTGTGATATGGCATGTTTCTTCCTTTACTTTTGCACGCTGGTATATTTTCTGCTATCTAGATTCAGCTTTGTTTATTTAAATATTACATTAATGTATATATATTACCGAAACAGGGTCTGTTTATAATTAATCCCCTAAACATAGAAAGAGATCATTAGCCAGCTAGCGTGAATAATTGCCCTGCCTCCACCTCATATTCTATGCATATCTGTTAATAAGAAAAGCCAAAACAATTATTGTTTAATGTGACCTTTCTAATGTGTAACGAGATAAGTATGTTGTTGAGAAGGAGCAACGGAGGATGACATAATATCACATTGCTGCCATGCATTTGCATGTTTCGGATTCGGTCCAAAAATTGAGATAAAATTAGTTCTATACAGTTTTATAGACTATTATTCTTTGATTCTCTGCAAGTCAAATAAAGGTATAAAAAGATAATATTTTTGTCTGTCTGACTCAGTCCTCTCCTCTTCCATATATCTATCTACCAATCTGTTTATCTTTGGTAATTTTCTTGATGTCCTCAAGAATATCAGGGCAATTTCTCCATTGTTAGGACTGAATATCAAGGGAATCGAGTACAGTACAAAAGCAATAAACCTCAGTGAACGCATCCTTCCCTGACTGATAAGAAAAGGGGAGAAATTTCCTTGGAGGATCATGAAATATCTCCACTACTCCTCCCAAACACAATAACTGCATGGGGGATGGCTTACAACGTCTGAAGGAGATAGTTTTGTGTAATGCTACACGCCATACGATGATTATATACGTTGCTTTTCACTCCGTCTGTCTATCCATTTATCTTCTCTCTCTCTCTTTCTTGTCATCCTTGCTTTATACTCCTTTCGGAGTAATATTCTTTGAAGTTGGTTTGTTTCTATAGCTGCACTCCCCGTTGATAAAAGCTTGCTCAATCCATTGCCGTTTTCCCAGACATGTTATTTCCATCTTATCGACTCTTTCTCTGTAGAATAACAATTCGCAGGCACCATATACTAATTCAAGGCTATAGTTTGCAAATAGTTTTATTATTCCGTTGGTTCCAGGAAACAAAATTGCAAATACCTAAAGAAACTCCATTAGACAGAAATCCATTAGACGGATTCAAAAGACCAATAAATAATATTGGTCTTTTGAATTAATGTCTAACCACGATTTCATTTTTTTGAAAACCCCAAACACGAGAGGTATTAGTACCTATAGTACTTAGTACCGAGCATGGGTTGAATGTTGAGAAGATGAAAGAAGATATTTGTTGACAATAGACTTCAACTTCTGTAGATTATGATTTTCAGGGAATACGTATCAAGGAACGTTGTTCCAGAGAATGGAAATTGAAGGAATAAATGGTGAAGAAGAAAAGTTGGTTCTGTGAATTTGAAGTTGGACAGTGAAATAATGTTGAGTAGTTTCAGCACATATTCGGATTGCTTTGGAAGAGAGAGCGGAAATTATAGAAGCCAATTCAGAAGTACAGTGCCCGTGGAACTATCTATAGAAAATGCATGCAGCAGAAACAGAACGTCTATGAGAGAGAGTGGAGAGACTCTGTTGGAGATGAGTCATCAATATCTGCCCTCTTTTTAATGGAATCTTAGAAGCCTGAGAGAGGTTTTGGGGGCACCGCCCAGATGTGGGAACAATATTCCATGGTAGGGCGGATTTGCGATTTATACAGAGTAAGCAGCTCTTTGGAAGAAAAGTAACGCCGAGAGCGAAAGATAAAACCCGGTTTTTCAGATGCAGAGGAAGCAATATTTGTAATGTGCTTATGCCAAGAGAGGTTAGAAGTCAGGGTAATCCCCAATAGAGATAAATGTGATCTTGTCTAGAAATCAGCGTCATCGAAGATAAGCTTAGGAATAGAAGAATCCTTTTTGCGAGATATAAGACAAGGCTGAGTTTCAGAAGGATTTAAATCAACTAAGTTATCTTTGCCCCACTGGCGAATTACCTAGAGATCAGCATTTAAGGAATTAGTAGTAGATATTCGAGAAGTTGAAGTTGTTTGTGCATGGCAAGGTTTCTCAAACTGGAAGGTGGAATGGAACGTGCTATCATCAGCAATTTTTGTCAAATATTGTAAATAATTCTGTGAATATTATTATAAATATTGTTATACACAATATCAATATTTTGGTTGCATAAAAAATATATATATATTTATATCATCTCCATATAAATTAATTAAAAGCATAAAACAAAATCCTCACTTTTTGGAGATTTTTTTTTAGATTAAGAATTTCTTATGACAAAATTCTTAACACTTTCTCCAGAACAGACTGGATTCGTCGTTACATGGAATCAGCAACACCTGATGTTGTTACAGGAGGTGTACCCTACCTAAGAAACGAACTACAATATTTAATACGGTTCTTCTCGAACAAAGAGGATTTGAAACATTTTTCTGTCTTTCATACGCTCTGACGGCTGCAGTGACACTGTCACATTACTGAAAACAAAATTTAAGAGCGATTTATCTTCAGGCAACATTTTAAAACGAACGTGACTGGACCTGTTTACTTAAGTTAGGTCCAGTGTCAAGTTTTTATCTTGAAAACAAAGAATAAGACCACGACGAACAAACACTCGAATTCTTCGTTCCTAGAGCCCTTCCTTTTTTTACAACAAACGCAAGAATGGTTGATTAGAGTGAATAAATCCCCCTGGCGATAAAATTTCGAAATAATTCTTATTGTTAAAAAAATTCCCCAATATTCCGATAACAAACTTTTAAGGACTTCTTAACGTTTAAGGACTTCTTTCAGTAGTAATTTATGAAGTGGTTGCTGGGTAGTTAGAGTCTTCCCTTTATTTATATTATAAATATTATAAATTTACTGTATATTATAAAATTCGTGACTTATTACTATTTTCTAATAGGTTAGCTCTATACAAATTTTCAGACATCAGCAACTATCATATGCTCATCTCATCTCTCTTAAATGCATGAATAAAAGCTCTCGTGGGTAGCACAGTTGGTGGGATCGTCGTCCTCCTCACACCGGGTGGAAAAGACCTGAGTTCGAGTCCCGTCGATGATGTAAGGAATTTTTATGGGTCTGTTTCACAACGTGGCCAAGTTAGTCGGTCTCAGGAGAGAGTAGCATGGTTCGTTCTCCCGGAAACTCGGGTTTTACATCCAGCAAAACAGAAAATCGACTACAAAACACACGTGCAATTAACTGTCAATTGACAGAGCAATATGGTCTTAGTTGCTGATGTTCCTAAAACCGAACAACAGCATGAATAACAGACGATTTTCAGTAGGAAGAGACAGACAAAAAAATTTCTGCACACTCACATGCCTCAGCTGAAAAAAAAGAAAAAAAGTTGGGCCAGTTCGAACAGTCTGATAGGTAAGAGAATTCCCAGGAGGAAAAAGGGACGTGGGTAGACATTAGATAGCAAAAGCTTTAGAAGCTGCCGAGTGACTTTATCTTAGTGTGCTAAATATAAAACGCCTTTTTTAACTCCTGTAGGAGAGTATCTAACGGGGTACAGCTGTCCCATAGGACTTTAGCACGCATGTAATGGTATCAAAATGAGATTTGAGGTAATATTTGGGTGTCCAAAGCCACCTCCTCCGTCTACAGTGTTGGTAATAAGGGTATTCTGTGGACGACGGGCCTATATTACAACAAGGAAAAAGGTTTTTTTCCGATTTCCACGCCAGCTCTAAATTGAAAGAAGCAAGTTTTCTCCGCTGATCTACTCCATTGGGAAGGAGAAGTTCTCGTACAGTTGTAACAGAATAACAGTGTGATGTAGCAAGAAAGAAACGAATAAGTAATTTCCCTTTTGATTTATGGTGCGAAGAATCAAAAGATTGGATGACAAAAGCGGATTAAAATTATTCCAGGCGGATATGAATTGCTAGGATTCATTCAGCATTGCCTGCAACACACTACAATTGCTTCTTGAGAGTTTTATTTAAAACAGGTTTTGATTTTTTTGTCACTTATATGAATGTTTCTTCTCGTCCGATACTTTTGATAATGTCTTGTGTATATCCATTCTAATTCCGTTTGCTGTAAATGGAAGAAATAGTTAGTCTAGTTTACGAGAACAAATGTTGGGAAGCATTTCCTTGCGTCTTAGGTAATCGTAAAATTTAAGAATTTTTTCTTCTATTTATTAAAAAGATAATCAATCTTTATTTTATATAAACTCCAAACACGAAAAGTATTAGAACCCTCGAGGGAGGTTGAAAAGTTCATCGCCTGAGTATGAAAGGGTAGTGGTATAGTGTTAAAAATTTCTGTACTTAATGTCAATAGCGTTCACTGTTTTTATATCTCATCCCCTCTCTGCCCTTATTATATACACTCAGTGATCACTGAATTATGACCAACCTAGCCATTATGGACTATGCCGCATAGCTCTCAGTATAAAAAGCCGAATATCTTCGTATACTAGAGCAGTGGTAATTTGTATATGGTCGTGCAAATCAAAGTGAAAAAGTAGCAATTATGGGAGGCCACTGGAGGACTGCAAACCAGTGTATTGGTTGGATGAGTCCAAAAACCTGATGCAACATGCCGATGGACTCCGTGTGTGTATCAAACAAGAGTCCACGAACCGTTCGTGCATGGTGCTGACCGTGAGATGTTTGGGAATGGGAAGTGAGGCTTTTGGACACGCAACCGTCATCTGTTCGTACATTGTGGAAAGCCTTGTAGGCAGCATTGCTGCAGATATCTAGTGGAGTCAAGATTAGGGGAACAGCGGCTGTTAATCGTGCGAGTGTCCCAACACGGTATTAGATAGGTGATCATGCCCATTATTGTTAATCCAAAATTTTCTTTTGCGACTTCAGACATCTGGCCTTCCGTTATAGTCTACACTGAATAACCACTTTATAAAGTAAATTACCCAAATAAGCGAGTAGCCTATATTTTAGAATTTTTTTCATGGCGTGGACTCAAAGAGGTATCAAAAGTGTGCCACAGGGATGCTGGCCCATGTTGACTCAATTACTTCCCACACTTGTTGCAAGAAAGAAACACTTGTCATGATGAACCGAAGGCGAAAAGTGAAGAGCAAGATAAACACTGACAAGGAGAAAATTGAGTATACTGAGTTATGCAAAGCCATTAGAAAGAGACTCAGAGAGGACATAAGAAGATTTAACACAAGAAAAGTAGAACAAGCATTAAGGGAAAACAAAGGATTTAAATCAGCAGCCATGAGCAGTAATACAGAAAGACAAATAATACTGAAACTGAAGAATAGCGATGGTGTACTTATAAACAGCAGAGAAGGCATAATTCAAATAGCAGAAGACTACTATAGAGAATTATACAAGGAGCAGGGGAATGATGCCAGCAGTGGGGAAGATGGATTGCAAAGTAGCAACACATACGACATACCCGATATTCTTCCTCATGAGGTAGAACATGGATTGAAGAAAATGAAAAATCAGAAAGCCCCGGGGGAAGATGAAGTTACTGTAGAGTTGTTAAAATTGGGAGGAAGAGCCATAACACAAAAACTGGCAAGGCTCTTCACAAAGTGCATTAGAAAAGGTGTGACGCATAAGCAGTGGAATAATGCAATCATAGTTTTGCTGTATAAGAAAGGAGATAAATTGGAAATTATAGACCAATTAGCTTGTTATCCCATATCTACAACTTGTTCACAAGGGTCATTACTAACAGATTAGAAACAATACTTGATGAGAATCAACCGAAAGAGCAAGCTGGCTTTAGGACAGGATTCTCAACTATGGATCACCTTCACGTAATATCACAACTAATGAAGAAAGCAAATGAATATAAAACACCATTATGCCTGGCATTTGTGGATTATGAAATGGCATTTGACTCCATACAGCATAAGGCAATGTTTCGGACACTGGAAAGACAAGGCATAGATATCCCACATTATAATTGTGAAGAAAATATATGAGAATGCGACCTCCTTTATTAGACAAAAACAGTAGGAAATTTAAAATTGAGAAAGGAGTTCCCAATGAATTAGAGGAAAATCTTAATCAGTTATGCACAGTTAGTAAGGATTTTGGACTAAAGATGAATATGGCTAAAACAAAAGTAATGATGAACAAGTATGCCACAGAAAGGGAAATAATGATTGAAGGAGCAGTAATTGAAAAGGTGGAGTCATATACTTATCTGAGACAAGTTATTACCTGTAATAATGATAAATGGCTGGAAGTCAAGAGAAGAATAAATTTTTGATGGATAGCATTCAGGAAATATAGTCACATACTGAAGAGCAATATCCCAGTTTGTCTGAAACATAAAATAATGAACCAATGTATACTCCCCACCATGACTTATGGAAGTGAAACTTGGGCACTCACCAAAAGAATGGAAGAGAAGCTGAGAACTACACAGCGAAGAATGGAACGAATCATATTGGGAATCAGACTGTTAGATAAGAAGAGAAACACATGGATTAGGCAGCAAACTCAAGTAAAGGACATTCTGATCAAAACTAAAGAACCAAAATGGTCTTGGGCAGGACACATAGCTAGAAGACATGATGACAGATGAACTAAGAAAATAACAGAATGGTACCCAAGAGGAGCTAGAAGAAAACCTGGAAGACAAAGGCGGAGATGGATAGATGAAATTCATGAGTTTTTGTGTAGTAAATGGATGGCTAGTGCTCAAAACAGAAGGAACTGGAAAGTGGCTGGAGACGCCTTCATCCTGCAGTGGATTGAAAATGGCTGATGATGATGATGACTTGTTGCAAATTGGATGGTTGTGGATCTCTACTATGAAGTGTTCGTGTATTTTGTGCTACAAATAGGTGATGCTGTGACTGAAGGAGTGTCCCATTTCATGAAATGGGATGGTATACTAAGTTGAAACATTGATTGATCTTATCGGAAATAGAGTATTTGAAATAAAGCCAGCGAGTCTCACTACTCAGTATTTTTCACAACCTGAGTAGTCAAGAAAAAAAAATATAAATAATATAAAAAAGTTTTATTTTTTTATTGACTGAAACGATTTTTCCAATACTTAAATTTTAACTTCCTTTACTCTAACATATTTACAAGAAATGATTAACAGAAAGTTAATTCATATTTGAATTTGCGAAGACGATACGGACAAGAATTATGCAGAAATGTTTAGTACCAAAAGCCACCGCCAGGTGTCACATTCTGATGACAAGTGGAAGTAGGCGTCATGCTTTTGACATCTTTTAGCTGAAATATCTTTTTAGAGAGTTAATTTGAGTAAGATATGGGCACAAAAAGACCCTCAGGTGTGTACCTGAAAGAAAAATTAAAACAATCCAGTTCTGTGGTTGTTTTTGTCATTCTATCTTTTTCAGGTTTGCTCATTATCTTAAAACTCTACTTTCTTTCGACTGAGTAAGCATATCATTAATATTCTTTTGATCGAAAATACTTCAGTTATTTATAAGCTAATGGAGTTCAGAATACTAATTGGAACCAGTTGGTGATTGTGAAAGTATTCTAGACAGACAACAATACGATTCTTTTAGTTTTTAAGCAATTTCTGACTTTCAAATAACAGAGAAACTGATAAATTTGAATTTTAAATGCTTATTTTTCCAACTATTTTACATTAGATTTTTGTTAGCGCTCATTGTGGCGATACATGCCTAGTACGAAAGACGCTTGTCAGTTTTTGTTATCAAAATGGAAAAAAACTAAGGCCTGCATCGCCATCTGGTGGGATAAATGAGCATTGAAATAAATAAATGAGTACTATATTTTTTCTGCTACCCTTTCGATCTCTCTAGATTTGTTAATAAATAAAAAACTTATTACTACAACAAACTTCTGCAGGTAAACTTCTCTAACGGGTCTCCCAATCTTAGAAAGAAAAAAAGGAGAAAAATAAAAGAAGGAATTTTTTTTTTCGACTGTTACCTGTAATGAATCGAGATCTCGAAGTTCACTGTGCTAGTGAGCGAGCACACTAACCACACCCTCGCTTGCTAAGGTGTCTCAGTGTTGTCCTTTAAATACACAAAAATATACGAGGGGTGATAATTTTATTCGCGGACTGGTGCAAAATCTTATCTTAATTGTCATCATCCGAATTTTCTTGTGGATGTCTCTTTCTCGAAATACTCTCCCTTGAACTTTACACACTTTCGCCACCGTTGTACCCAAGCATTAAATGATGCTTCTTGCAAGCCATTTTTCGAAAGACTGCGAAGTGCTTCCTTTGTGGCTCTGAGAGCATTGTTCTGTCGGAACGCTTGCCATTCAGAACTTTCTTAGACGTGGAAACAGGAAGAAATCACACGGGGCCAAGTCCGATGAATAAGGGGGATGTGGCAGAACCTCGGCACCTATAGCCTGCACAATATTAGCCATATGGGACCTGGCATTGTTTTGCTGGAGAAACCACTTTATACCGGAATATGGCCGTTCTACCAAGACACGTCCTACCGTACGCTTCATTCATCTCTTTAACTGTTTCCGATGCATTTAATCTCCTTCTGACACAATAACGGATCACATATCGCTGTTCAATCTGTATGTCCGACATGATACTTGCTTCAAAACGATCGTCAGTGACACGCGGCTAAAAAAACTCTTCACGCAACATTAGCTCGACAAGTACTGACATGGGCACACCGAGTCTGCTCAATAGGAATCAGGGAGAGCGCCTCCAGAGTTGAACACTCATGTCCGTCCGATCCATCTCTCTGCACAGAGACCTGCTCTTCTTGGCATTACCAGAGCCTCTAGAACTGTGACAACATGTGCATTATGTGTGTTAGCTGGCAAATTGCCGGCTGACCTGCAAGTTGCTCAGACTCAACTTGAAGAGAGGGATTCCCAGACTGGTATTTGGCGTCCGGTCGTGCCCGGTTGCGCAGACGGACGATGCCTATAACATTACAGCTGAGCAGAGGCGGATCAGTGATGAGCTAGAGACCATATGGCAAGCCCAGCCAGCGTAGGCCTTGGCTCCGATTTAAACTGGCTGTCTGTTCTGTCCTGACAGTCTGCGCGGGTAGCACAGTGGTATTGTCACCGTCCTCCCCACACCGGGTGGAAAAGACCTGGGTTCGAATCCCGTTGATGACGCGAGGAACTTTAAGGGGCTTTTTTCGCTCCGTGGCTGAGTTAGTCGGTCTCAGGCGTAGATGGCAAGGATTTTCCCCCAGAAACTGGAGTTTTTTCGTCCAGCAAACAGGCAAATCGACCAGAGAACACACGCAATTTACAGACAAAATAAATATATGAGTAGATGTAATCATTTACGGAGGACCCTAATATTATAATTTGTTTTTTTTTGTTTTTTTTTGTTCTGTCTTGACTGGACATGGTCTGAGGTCGCGGCTGCTCCGGCTGGGGCTTGCGATCAGAGATCTCTGCTCTTGTGGAGAGCCAGAAACTGGCCTTCACATTGTGCTGGATTGTTCATTGTATGATGACCTCCCAGCGAGGCTAGAGGGAGGGACGCTCGCCCTTTCAGAGTTCGCGGTGGAGGAAATTTGTCAGTATTTTTCTAGGTTTGACAGATTTGTCAAATTTGTGAAAGGTGCCTACGCACGCTGACCTAATCGCTAGACAGGGCGACCTACCTCCTCGTGGTTGGGACGGTAACTCATAATAGGGGGGGGGAGACACCATCTCCACTGCGTGGCCAAAGGGTTGTTCCTGTTTTAATCATTGTCATTTGAGGTTGTGAATTGTATTCTTACTAATAATTGTTGTTATGATAATAACACTGCTAACCTTAAGAAAGATTAAGTTGCAAGTAAAGAATCGGAAATTACTTGCACCAGTCCCCGAATTAAATGATCACCCCCTCGTACTTAAGAACTCCCGATACACTTAAAAGAAAATAAAACAACTCGTAAAGTAAATTTTTGAATAATTTATTGAAACTGGAATTTAAATTTAAATTTCAATAAGTTATTTCTTAGCTTTAATGGCGTACTGAATATTTAAAATATTGCATTCATTTTAAAAAAGAAGTTCGGATAAATGGCATCCATCTCTGATTCGTTGCAAATATTTTTATTGCGTTCCGTGTGCAAAATTTTCTTTTGACTTTATGGAAATAGAAGGTCGCAGACAAAAGGAAATTTCTTTTTAGGGATTTAGCTTTTTATTGATGTCACTCTGTTTAAATACGAGTTCCAAATATCCGTGCACGTGGCCAATGTGTACACTTTGATACGGGCTTCCATTTCTAGCACCCCAACCTTATTCGAGTCCTTTGAAAGGTAGGATTTACATCATTATTTTAAAAAGCTGTTCGAGTTTTCAATCTAAGCCAAACAGCATTGTCGACTCCTATGAACAATAAAAGGCAGTTTCCATGGCAACCATTTCACGCATCTTCGAGAAGCAATTTATGTCCTTTGGTGATAAATGCACTTCGGGCATCCAAGCTGATAACTAATAATCATGCCTCGTTTCGCGGAAAATTCTCTGGCAATATTTTTATTTCTTTTATTCTTTTACAACATCCTCAACTATTTAACATTACCGGATATTTACGACAATGTTGGCCAATTGAATCTCCTAAATTATCACAATGCACTTATTTTAAAAATAAATTAAAAATTTTGCGGTTTAAAAAAAAAAATCAAAAAATGACAGCTGTTAAAAGTAACTGCAGTAGTATCTTACCAAACATCGAAGTAAGAGATTATGCGTGTGTTTGTAATGATGACATTTCCGATGTAAAAACAGCGGCTTAAGGGGTAAAGAGGATCAAAATGAATTTAAGTTTCAGTTTATGATATCATAGAACAACCTGAAGTTGGTGTACAACTAGTTTCACTGAAAAAGATTGCGCATGTGATCATAAAGCTACATTTACATCTAGGTACATATACAAATTTTTGTATATTGATATTGTAGTGAAGTTTTAGGAGCATCAGCGACTAAGGCCATATTGCTCCATGTGTATTTTCTGTAAATTGCGTGTGTTCTGTGGTCGATTTTCTGGATGAAAAACCCCAGTTTCAGGGAAAAAATAGATTAGATTAGGTACATGAGATAGGAATTGTCATAAATGAGGTTCTTCAGAGTGGACTAGAGCAGCAAGTGAAGTCCCTCTGGGATCAGTGATTGGACCTCTCTTAGTTTGGTAAGCAATAGAAATAGTAGTTTAAAGAACATCCTTTAATCCCTCCCACGACGCCTTGTTGGAGAGATTAAAGAAAAGTTCAATATGAGAAAGACTTGAGGATTACTATGCATGAAATTCAACATGAAATTGTAAAGAAGAAGCAAGAAGATCGCATGGTTTTCTATCTACACTCATTGATCACTGAATTGTGACCACCCCATCCATACTGGACTATGCCACATAGATCTCAGTACAAAAAACCCGAACTGCTTCGTACGTTAGAGCAATGGTAATTTGCATCCGGTCCTGCAAATCAAAGTGGTAAAGTAGCAGTTATTGGACGGTTTTAAAAGGACAAATTTGTGGGAACTCACTTCCATATTGGAAACATATGTCTTCACTGCAGCTCACTGCCCCATGTGGTTTTGGTCTACAAATAATGGTGTCAATGGATCGAATCACCTCTTCCGCAGACAGAACTGTAAAGAATTAAGCAAGGTACAGCGAAAGTACAGCGCATTGTAGATGCCCGATGGAAGGTTACCGAAGCCAAATATTTGATATAATAGGCATCCTGGCATGCAAGTTCCCAGTATCCAATAGAAATCGATGTACCACCTTACAGAATCACACATTATGCAAATTATTCATGCCTATAAAAACACGGGTTGCGACCACATCACTTCACTCCCGTTTGATGGCTTGCTCAGTGGGACAGCCACATTTTCAGTACTCAGGATGGCAAGTCATTGTCGTTTAGATGATTCTTTGGGATGGTGATCCGGTGGAAGGCCTGAAGCTGGGCAGTCACAGAGGGGGGGGGGTGACACGTTCACGTAATGTGTCACGCATGTCGTCTAGGCACTGTGGAAGCAGTTTCAGGAGACGGAAACCATTACAAGAACAGCGAGGGCTACGTCAACTAGAACAGATCTCCTATTTGGATCTAACAGCAAGACGGAACCCTGTCCTGTCATCAACTATCTAACGAGGTTGCTGTGGCCACAGGTGAAAACATTTCCAAGTAGACTGTGTTAAAAAGGCTCAGTTCAAGTGGACAGTTCAGTTCTCAGATTCTACAGTTATTTCATCTGGAGACGATGTGGTATGCGGTACCATCCCTCCAACATCAGAGAAAGGAACACCTATTGTGGAAGCGGTGTCCTCGTGTGGGAATAATGATCAACAGCTGCACCCCTCGTCATGTTTTGGTTAGGGTACCGTAACTGCACAGTGGTATTGAGAACAGAATCTGGAACCGTATATGCAACTTTCACGTGTGCACTTATCCCAGATTTTCTTTCATGTACGACAATGCCACTGAACATGGAACTCAAGTGGAGGAGGAATCTTGAAACTGAAGGTGTCCAGCGACTACCGTGGCGAACACGATCATGTGTGGGACGCCCTTGAACTCGAACATGTGTGGCACGCCTTTGGGCGTCGCATTGCACGCAGACAGTCAATTCAGCTAACGCCTCAGTCACTTGGTGAGCTGGGGTGTGCGCTGGTGTAAGAATGGGATTTATTGCCACAGAATCTTGTAGACACCCTTAGATTGAGCATGGTTGTCACTGTCAGGTCTGTTTAGCCGTTGTGGATCATACGCTGTATTGATGTCATGTGACCATATTTTCGAGCATCTTGTATCGACTTGTGTAATGTGACCTTTTTGGTAATTCTTATACAACCCCTAGAAATGTTCCTTATACCCGAAGTTTCTCGCTTTCTCTTATTTTTATAATTATTCTATGGTACACCACCATACCAAATTTTGTCCAGCTTCATCGCAAGCTGCAAGAGTTACACCACGTTTTCTACCGTGTTCTGTTTATTTTGTCGAGCAGTGTAGAACTTCTGGTGCAAAGAAGAGCGCCAAACATTATGCCTATGAGAAACGGCTCAGAAATTGTATACAGTGCATGACAACAGTGTTAGATCTTTTAGGGGAGGCTTTATTGAAGTATACAAAGCCTTGAAAGATGATTAGCAAAATGAATTACAAGGAATGGTGAGTGACACAAGAATCAAAGGGCAACTATAAAATCTTTGGGAGTAAGAACAGATTTGACCTTGTGAATAACAAACAATTATTAAATCACTATCTTTGTGAATGGTGAAATGCCTGTCTGTTCAAATTGAACCCGTGTAATAAAGTTATTTTCTCTTCGTGCGAATTCATCTCGGAAATGAATCGAATATTTGGTAACTTATGTTTACGGGCACTTCCAGTCTGGAACACGAATTTCTGTGCAGGAATCGATTAGGTCAGGCGACGTAAAAATGAGGAAATATTCCCTTATGGGCAGAACAAAAGAGCCACGAAAACTCTTTTCTTCGGAACATCAGCCAGCGTTGACGCCAAATATTTCGGAGAATGAACGAAGATGAAATACCGCGTACCTAATCCTTCAGAAGCAACAGAAAGCCGAAGAAACTTATTACACACAACAGCACCCCAAAGGAAATGGTTATACGAGCGGTCGATAAAGCTTGGAACTCTAAGATGCAAAAGATCATATTAACTGAACGGTGCTGTTTTCGATTAAAATTTTCGCACTGTGGTCACGTGTTATCCCTTGTTTATATAACTAGCAAAATTTGTTTTCCATTAGCATGACAATAAGATTGAAAATTGCGCAATCCTTTATGAATAATAAAAGTTTATTAATTAATATGATCTCGTCTATTATATCAATTGATCAAGTTAGATTGCTCAATTTACATCTTTTCAAAACCGTATCCCAGCAGATCCTCTACCTGAAATTAAAATTGCAGACGTGTATTCAGTCCTCAAGATCTGGTCTATCCAACAGAGTGGAATAATTACCTTTTTTCATGCCTACCAGCAAAATTCCTGAACTTCATACACTCACTGGCCAAAATTTAGAAACGTTGTTGTTGTTTGGTTTTTAGGAGCATTAGCAACTAAGGCCATATTGCTCCAGGATATGCGGCGGTCATTCCTTAACCTTTCCGCATCCTCCGTATTTGGTGGTGACGGGCTCGAACCCCGGTCTAATCAAGAAGCGTGTGCTACGCACTGCTGCTCCTTCCCACCTGGCTACGGAGGCGCCTTAATTTAGAAACCTTTTGCAATTAGAGTTAACAGATAATTAAGTGTGAGTTGTAATATGGTATGATCACATGCTTATTGGTTAACAGAATAAAACTGTACGCTTTCCTGGGATTCTCATTCAATGGGGTCAAGGGTAAGAGAGAAAGGCGTTATTGTTTGACACGTTTAGTAGGAGCCACAATTGAGAAAACAAAGGAAATTACTGGTGTGCTGAAAGCAGCCATCTGAAAGGTATCCAATGAGTGGAAGATGAAAGGATAATGCAAGAATGGGACCATGCAATGGAAAAGAAGGTTCAATGTTCAGGAAATGACTGAAAAATTATGGCAAAGAAACACCCATTTCCAACCGAACTATGTGGCGGGAGTTTAAAAATCTAGAATTTGGTAGTCGGGTGCCTACACGAAAGCTTCTTTATTTCTTTTTATAAAATATCGAAAAATTGAAAGATTCGACTGGATGCTGCCCCCACCACAAAGACTGGACTGAAAAAAGATTGTGGCTCTCGATTTAAACGTTTTTGTCCCAATGGTAGGATTTAAGCGTGATCTGAACCTCATGAATCCACGAATACAGACTCTCGTATCCACAACTGAAGCGGCTGGAGGCGGTGTCATAATATGGAGTATGTTCTGTTGGTACGGACAAGGTCTTCATATTAGAAGATCGTGTTATCTTCAATGAATATCTGTCTGTCGTAAATTCACTCTACAGTGCCTAAATTTTACCCAGATTGCGACGAATTCTTTGAAGGCAACTATCTACCATGCGAAAATTGTATCTAGGAACATTTCCAAGATCGCAACATCTACCCTGGCCGTACCATTCTCCAGCACTGAATCACGTCTGGTATATGTTTGAAAGGGCAGTGCAGTTCGGCTTCACAGTTCTCTACTGATCACAATACAGCAATTGACAAATACAAGGTGCGACTAAAAAGAAACGAGAAATATTTTAAAATCATTTATCGTTCTAAATACAACAATCCATCATCATAATGGATTGTTGGACAGACGTCCATAGGACCACCTACTGCATGGATAGACGTCCATGCAGTAGGTGGTCCTAATAGTTATTGAATAAAGATTGCTAATTTTTTTCCCTCGTGAATGCAGCATGAAGGTATCAGATTGTTGGATTCCCTAATAAATTGGATGGGCAGTGTAATTCTCCAGTACCTTTGAAAGAAATTTCCCTTGATAAATTATAAGACGAAAGAACTGTTCATCTGATAGTTTAAGTTCAAGAAACTCAATCTTCTCTTCCGGTCAAACAACGATCCAACTCCTTTCTGGGAATCATCAACAATCGACTTTATAAGTCAGTTTACGAAGAGCTGGAACGCTTAGGGTAGTTCGTAATTAAACCGCACATGACTGGTCGCTGTTTATGACTTTCCAACTTCAATTAGTCATTGCTAGACAAAAGGTCAGTTATTTCCATCAACTGCTAATATACAGACATGGATCTACGCTTCGAGAGAGCGTTCAGGCTTTGGAGGTTTGAAAATTATACGACCGCCAGTTCGCCTAGTCATTACCGAAGTTATTCGTGTGTTCGCGTTCCTTGTTCATTGACCTTAACAGGTGCCGGTGTGATGCAGCCGTCCACGTACACACAATGTTGACCTCATTAGAGAAGTTTATTTACTCTGCCAAGAAATCGACCTTCAGAACCTTTTTCAAAGTTCTAATCGATTGAGCAAATGCGAAGTCTATTGATGAAGATTAGACTAGGTAGTTTACATCTCCATTTAAATTTAAATGGATTATAAAAGCTTTAAAAATAGACTGAGCAATGTAAAGGCAAATTATATTTAAAACATTGTTAATTAAAAAAGAGAGAAAGTTTTCTTCTTTGGAGAAACTTTCAGACCTATCGTCAATATCTGTCCGGTACAGAAGAAATTGGTAGAACACCAAGAAGATTAGAGGATAGAAGTTAATTCTATGTTTCTATTGAACATTCTATTAACTATTTTTAAACTTCCAGTTTTGGTGATTCAGTACTCTTAACACCAGTTCTGCAACGTAATCATCTTAGAAATTGCTGACAAGTGAATCTCTAGATTGCTGATCACAGTATAATTTTCATGGTTCCTTAAAAAGTTTTATTCTTGTTTTGAAGTTAACCGAATTTTGAAATTTATCACGGGAGTAATTAATAGTATGGTATGAAGAGTTGGGAGAAGAGCACCTTCTTAAACTTTATCAATAAGAATTTTTATTGATAAAGAATGAATCCGGGAATTTATATCTGCAGGATAAAGAATTATTAAAACAGCATGAAAATTTCAACATTACTTCAATAATTTAGATAGGCTCAGTGGTCTCTCTTTAAAAGGACTTCTTTGTGGGAGCTCGTGCGTCAGGTGCTTTCGTATAGGAAGCACCTGATGCACGAGCACGTATTGTGGTTAAGGTGAACCACCTCCTTCAGACAGAACTGTAAAGGCCTAAGCAAAGTAGATTTTCCTGGTAAGCGAAGGGTGAAGAGCGTTGAGCCGCACACCCAGACATATGGGGTTCCACAGCAGACGACCCAAGAGACACCTTCATCTCAATGCTAATTATCGTAGATGGCGAATGATGTGGAGTCAACAACACGCTGGTTGGGCACTGGAGGACTGAAAACGAGTGTACTGATCTGATGAGTCAAAATACCTGGTGCTACATGCCTTTGTGTTTGTCGCAAGCAACACGACTCCATGGATCCATCGCTGTTCTCACTATCGAGAGAGGTGCCGGTGGTTGCTTAATATGGAGTATGTTTTGCTGGTAAGAACTAGGACCCGTGCGTATTGATCAACGTTTCGCTAGTGAGGTTTACCGGCAGCTGTTAGGTGACCATGTACACCCCTGCCATGTTACATTTTTCCTCAGAGAGAAACTGCATCTTCTAAGACGATAATGTGCCATACATCGGTCCTGCAGTGTGCACAAGTAGTTCAAGGAATGCAGTGAGGATATCAGCCATCATCATTGGCCTCAACATTCGCCTGACCTCAATCAAATTGAACACCTGTGGTATGTTTTGGAATGGGAAGTGAGGCGTATGGACACGCAACTGTCATCTATTCCAACACTGTGGAAAGCCTTGCATGCAGCATGGCTGCAGATCCCTACAGTCGTTTTTAGCCATCTACTGGAACTAATGCCTAGTCGAATAGCGGCTGTTATCTGTGCAAACGGTGGTCCATCACGGTATTAGATATGTGGTCATAATTCAGTGATCACCAAGTGTATATGCTATTTCAGATTCTTGATATAAAGTGATACTCTGCTCACGATTTAAGAGAGAATGTTCCTTCTTTAAGGAACATCTGATGAATCAGTACGTGGAATAGCAATATTGAGACTGACGGCATCAGTAATAATATATTCAAACATATATTAGGACCTCATTTTCCTATGTGTAATATTTCAATGAATTCGCGTTCTGTGGACGATTTGCCTGTTTTGTTGGACATAAACTCCAAGTTTCCCGCGATAAGAAACCTTGCTGTCCACGCGTCTGAGACCGACTAACTCAGCTACGGAGTGAAAAACCCATAACAGTTCCTCGTATTATTGATGGGATTGGAACCCCAGCCTTTTACAACACCTGTAGAAAGGACAGTGATCGTATCCACTGTGCTACCACGCAGACTAGTAACCATTCTCCAACAAGACTCTCTAAAAACGTTTTCTGGCACATCTTCCAGTACCCATTGGAAACTCTCTTTGTAGAAACATTGATTGACACACACACACACGCGTGGGTATAACAGTGGTATCAATGATCCAGTATAAAGGGCTTGAATACAAATCCTGTCTATGAAAAGAAGGATTTTTATGGGCTTCTATCACAATGTGGCTTAATCTATCTCAGGCGAGGGTTGCATGGTGTTTTCTCCTGGAAACAGTTTTCAAATAAAATGAAATACACACAGTGGCCAAAAAAATACAAACTTTATTTAGCATCGAATCGAGCCACCTTTGTTTCGAATAACAGCACATGTGCTGCGTGTCATGGATTTTAAACGTGTTTTGTTTTAGTGCTTTTGGTTCTAATTGTAACCATTCTTCCAGCAAAATATCGCGCAGCTGCGACAAAGTTGAAAGAAGAAGACTTCGTTGCCGAATAGCTCTCTTCGAACCATTGCGCTTTTGCATTGTCATTCATGAAGTGGCCATCACCTTGATAAAAATGATAGAAAATTCAGGTACCTCCTGAATGATCTTCTACCTTCCACCATTATCAACGGATCCAGCCCTTACCAACAAAACATTCCCCATATGATACCACCTCCAGAAGCTGGATTGTCTTTACAAAGCAAGTAGGGTCCATCGTTTCGTGGTTCTCGCCATACTCTCACCTGCCACCAGTGCAAAACAAAAGTATATCGTAATTCTTCTGACCACAACTTTCTTCCATCGTTCCACTGTGCAATGACGTTCTAGACATCATTGCAAGCGGATTGTTTTTTCTCTGAAACGAGTGGATTTCAAATAGGCACATGACTGCCAATACCTAATTTCTTAAATTCCCTGCTCAGTGTACGAGTTTAAATATGGCAGTTCTGGGCTTGGTTGAATTCAGATGTTATTTGCTGCACACTGGATGTCCTATTTTTTTCGTACAGTCCCCCAAGAGTACAACGGCTTCGCTCTTTAAGAATTGATTTTCTGCACATTTACCCGTTTGAGATGTGGAAGAACCGCTTGCTGTCCAGCCATTAAAAACCTTTGAGACGAATGCTTTTGAGAAACCTGTCATGTTTTGGGTTTCTTGCATCGTGGCGTCTGCTAAACGTACACTCACGATAAGACCTTTTTCAAAGTCTGGTAGATCACACATTTTCCTCATTCTGGCTTCAAATTACTGCAGTCGAACATCCTGTGCAGTCTTTATACCCAATGAGGCAACACTTCATTACCCACAGTCGCAGTTTCATTTACATCTGTTTGAATTTCTCCTGGCTGTGGCTGTCTTAATACAAAGGTTCATAATTTTTGGCCAGCACGTGTAGATACATCTCATATTACTGGCTTTTTAAGCAACGTATTTACATTTGCTTTGCTTAAAATTTCCAATTTGTGATACAGGAGGGTTTTTCCAGGTTTTAGTAACTCTGTCTTTTATAGTTTTCTAGTTGAAATAGATAAATTCTTGTACAGTGACTCATGAATTGCGCGATTATCTGTACTCAGTCTGAATTGGCCAGCTCTGAATAGATATTTTGTGTTTTAAAATGACGATTTTACTAGCCAGCGAATTTTCATCAAATATCGTTTCAAATTACTGAAAAGTGCAACGAATAGTTGAGTGCTGGTGTTCGTGATCCGATCAGCAGGCAATTAATATTGATACAACATTTAGGAATGCAATAACGTTTCAGACAAGTTTGAACATCACTGGCGATCACAAAGAAGTTCTCGAATGTCGGGAATGACTAATTATGGATATATGGCTATAATCAAGAAACAAAGGCCCAGCCCTTTCAACAGAAGACTTCATTTTCTTCAAGGTCCAAAAAAAAAAAAAAAAAAAAAAAAAGCAACCCAATCTTGATCAAATGTGAAAATCAATTTAACAATGCCAATGAGTCAAAAAAATTTTCAATTTTTTTGACTCATTGGCATTGTTAATTATGAATCTATTCCGTATGGTGAAATAGTGAACTAGGACTACTACAAAACATTTTTATGGTGGTTGCGGGACGCCACTCGGAGAAAAAGATCCAAAAATTGGGTTGCGGGGAATTGGCTCTTGCATTATGACAACGTCCTTGCACACATTGCCCTTTCCATTCAAAAATTTCGTGCGAGGCACTTTTTTCGTTTTCTAAACTTAAATCTCCTTTGAATGTCGCAAATCTGGAGTCTGTGTACGCATTGTCAAGAAGACTACTTAGTATTAGCCACAGGCTTTTGATGAACTCTGGCAAAGAAAAGAGTAGGTCAGAAAATATAAATGCTGAGCTTCCCTCCTCACTTAGTAACTATCCAGTTGATCTTTGAATTTCTTCAAACTGTCAGCCTCAACTTGTTCAGGCAACCAACAACTCGCTGGCTAAAAGAAAACTTCCTACAATCTAGTCTGAACCATTTCCCCTGTTAATGTTCCCTATTTATGGAATTCTTCATAACAGTAAAAATTCCACCTTCATTCATTTTACTAACCCCTCTCAGAGCCTTATAAACCTCAGTCATGTCCCTTCTAAGGTGACTGGTTGCCTAGTTCTTTAGCTCACATAATCAAAGTATTTCCTTGTACAGTCGCCCTTTTGTCGATCTCACCTTGGGAATTGCCCCTCTTTGGACTCAGTCCAGAAGCCGAATGTCTCCTTTCAGATGAGGTCTCCATACTTGGACACAGTATTACGATGCAGTCTTACAATTACTTTATAAAGTGGGATTATGACCTCCCCATCTCCACAGGATATTCTTCGATAAATCATCGATAGGACACCATGAGCTTTCCTTCAATGTAGATCCATCCGTATAGCGAGTAAACTTCGTTATTTCCCAAAAAGGTTCAGTCTCCGAACTTTTTAATAAAATCCCAAACTCTTGATTGATATTATTAATGATACTGATCTTATTCCTAGAAATAAGTTTAGGAATTAAGTTATTATTTTTTTTTATTTTTATGTACGTAATTTTCATTACTAGCTGTGCTTTTATGCAATAGCTTTGTGAGGTCTCTTGTGTGTTAATAAGGCTACGAGGCACCAGTGCACATTGTCTGAAATTGTGTGTATTCTTCGGTCTGTTTGCCTATTCGCTGGATGAAAAACCCAAGTTTTTCATCCAGATTTTAAATTTTCAAAAAAATTTAAAATGAGTAATGGTGTGTTGCAAGAATCAGACAATGATATATTATTCGGTGATTTAGCAAAAAACGCCCAATCATTGAGACCATTATTGGTTATCCACTAAAACCAGGTAAAAGCAGGATAAGCGTGTAAGTTCAATGACATGTGGATGGTGTCCCATCGTACGCTAATGGCAGACGAAAAGTAAACTCATCATTCATCCCAAGCCATATAGAACACCATACCATTAATGACTCGCAGAGCATGTTGACAGTTGAAACCGGAAGTGAGAGAAAATTGCAAATTGCCCTTAATGGGCTGACTTGAGCGACAATTGACAGGACCAGAATAAGTGTAGGACCAACAAACACCATAGAAACACTTCACAAAATGGGTTACCATGGTAGCTGCTTGTAAACCAAAGCCGATATTCCCAGCAATGACGTCATTGATTATTCTTGTGCAAAAAGAGTGAAGAACTTAATATTACAGCAGTGGCTGAACGTGATAAATCGCTGCAAAGTCCAGGAGTCTGATGGACGCACCTGGTGTGGTTGTCATTGTAAGGGGATTTTGGGAGCATCAGCGACTAAGGTCATATTGCTCCGTGTATACTGTCTGTAAAATGCGTGTGTTCTGTGGTCGGTTTTCTGGATGAAAAACCCATGTTTGGTGGAGAGTAAACCATGCTACCCACGCCTGAGACCGACTAACTCAGACACGTTGTGAAAATGCGAAAATCGTAGTTTTACATGTGTTTTATTCCCAAATTTGAAATTGTGGCACCGAAAACCATGTGCTATAAACAAACATAGGGATTATTGACTAAAAATTCGTGCCTGATAAATAATTTCATATTTACCCCAGTGGATGTAAATTATAAAGTAGAAACTCCAAAATAGCACTGACGAAACAGCTGCCAATTGCATATTTATTACATTCTTAAAACTTCCTGGAGACAGTCGAATATTTTCTTCTCCGAAAGAAAAATGTGCCAATTCCACGCGCTGTCTAAGACTACACACTCTTTGCAAGCGAGAAAAAAAGCATTCCAAGTGTTTTCCAGACTTGTTGCGACCTCTAGCAGATGCATTATTTATGTCTCTGGAGGAGAGCGCACGTGATATATGCTATCACACGCTTCCGTGGAAACTTGAAAATATACAGGCGGTAGCAAAAAATGTCACTGGTACAGTTTAGGAGAAGCTCTTGGAGAAAACTAGTCATAGGAGAAGCTCTTTATCCCTCCATATTTACACATTCCATTAATAATTACATCAACCTCCTAATGAGATGAAAGCAGCCTAGTGCGTGCCTCTACTGTGCATTATAATCAAGGTATTTTTCTCCTCTCTCTCTCTCTCTCTCTCTGTCTTGCTGTCTATCTTTATAGTGGTATATAGGCAACGAGCTGCAAAGGAACTAGTTTTTAATTTTAATTTTAAAATGATTTAAATTTGAATTATATGTTATCGCACATTATATACATTTTAAAGTATTATAATTCGTGGTATGTATAAAAATTGAAATAAGGAACAGACTACTTGGTTAGTTTGTCTGGAGAGGAACACCAAGAAATCTGGGCAAGATATCTTCCTGAAGATGTCGATAAGCTTGGTGGTCTGTCTCCAGTCCCAATTAACTGATCACCCACAACACCGCACGAGCTGCTCTTGATGGACCCTTACCATCACCATACTGTTAGCAGTAAAAAAATTAAAGTGGTACAACTATGGGGTTTTTGTTAGAGCAGGGTTTTAGGTGCATCAATAATTAAGGCCATATTGCTCCATGTATACTGTCTGTAAATTACGTGTGTTCTGTGGTTGATTTTTTGTTGGCTGGACGGAAAACCCGAATTTCCGGAAGAAAAACCATGCTGACCTCGCCTGAGACCGACTAACTCTGTCACGTTGTGAAAAAGGTCCATAAAAATTCCTCATCTCATCGATGGGACTGGAAACTCAAGTCTTTTCCACCCGGTGTGGGGAGGACGGCGATTCTGCCCACGAGGGCTCCACTACTATGGGGAGTGTATATCATCATTTTGTCTGATACGTGTCCATGGATCATCTTGTCTAGAGTCAACTAACATGTTGAGACAAGTCACAACTCGCTACAACACCTTAATTTTAAAGACACAAAATCCCCGAACTTTTTCATCACGCCTCATATATTGACTGTAGAAACGCCGAATGCTCTCTGGCACTAAAGTGCGGAACATTGACGTTTAGCAACATCAAACTCTTGGGAAAATCAATACTTTGGTTTAATGTTGTCAAGGAATGAGACACAACATCTCGCTCTTCTTTAATTTAGGAAAGACGTGAAACCGCTGTCGTAGTAGGCAGAAGTATCTACGAAGAGAAGCAATTTTTTTATTTGAAGCAAAGAAAAATAGTCCGTGTATGTTTTATACATTTGAGTTACTGGACACCACTGATTCGAAAAGAAAACATCAGAGAAGACAGGAGGGCACAGTAGAACAGATATATTAAAGCAAAAGGGTATACGTAATCATTTTAGCCCTCATGAGTATCAGAGTTGGTAGAATGGCCATCCTCCCCACACCAGGTGAAAAAGACCTGAGTTCGAATTTTATCGATGACGTCAGGAATTTTTATAGACTTTTTCACAACCTGGTCGAATTAGTCGGACTCAGGCTAGGGTACCATGGTTTTTTCTCCTGGAAACTCTGGTCTTTCAGGACTCTAACTCAGTTCTTTTTCATCCGGTACACTACTTCGTGTACACGGTGAAAAAGAACTGAGTTCGAGTAGTACAGTATTCTAACATGTTCAGATATCTTCAGGCGTGTCTTTCATGTTATACTGAGGTAGAATTATATTCTAAAAAGGATTCCATTCATCCTCTTTGTCCATTGAGCATCGAAGGTTAAAAATGTTCTTTTACAATTGGAATCATCTCCAAGAATGCGGAAGAAAAACTCACAATTTTTCAGTGACTTTGAACAACGGCGTATCTTTACAACCCTTGAAGAAAAACACTTCAGTGGTGATTTACAAGTACTTCTGAAAACTTTCTTGTAGTTTATAAACAATTCTTGAAATACTGAACATCGTCAAAAAATTGTATTTTTGATAGGTTCGATCTTCAACATTTTTTGTAAGACATCTATGATATAGTTGCGTGCTCTTCAGCCATTCTACCGAGAAACTCTTTTTCTGAACCAGTTTTTTCACAGAACTCCAATATATTAAAAAAAAAAAAACTGAACACTATACAAAGTAAACGGACACCTGCATATTTCAAAGGGACCCTTTATTGACACCATATGAAATCCGTCACTAGCAACTCCGTGGATAGTTAAACGTTATTGCATTCCTAAATCTTGTATCAATATTAATTGATTGCTGATCAGATCACCAACTCTAGGATTCTCCCAAAGAATTCAATGAATTGTTTGCCAGCTAAGTGAAAGCTGCATTCTGCCCACATGGTTTTCCCGACGTTCATAATTCAATTATGCAGGACCCACACAGATTGTACAGATTTTGTCCTAAGTGTCTTAAGTGATCTGCTTAATTACCCACTATGTTTTTGTAGGTAGATTCCGAGCCAATTTCTGATGACAAGATGGCATTCTTCAAAATATGTATCCAACACCGTTTGGAAAAGGATTGAGTTCGAATTCCATTGATGACGCCAAGAATTTTTTTGGGCCCTTTTCACAACGTGGCTGTGTTAGTTGGTCGCAGGCGTGGGTGGTATGGTTTTTTCCCCCGGAAACTCCACTTTCTCGTCCGGCAAACAGAAAATCGTCCACAGAACACATGCAATTTACAGACACATTACATAAGGCGCAACATGGCCTAAGTTGCTGATCAGACTAAAAACTCTCCTACTACTGCATCAGCAATGAATGTCTGGAGACATGGTGGAGAAGTGATCGTCTTCTATCTCACTCTCTGTCATTGACTTAAGAGAGGTTCCAAGTTAAGATAACTCTGAAAAACATTGTGTTTTTTTTTTAAAGTTGACAACTGTTATTTTTAAGTGTGTTTGGTGTATCTTCCTCTCCAGAGTTAAATTCTTGCATCGTCACAATAGCCCTACAAGAACTTAACTCAGCCTGGGGCGTACATCATCTGCAAATAATCCTTTGTACTTTTGTTGGGTGAATTTAACATGCTACAACTAAAGTATGAGAAACAAACAAAAAAAGAACCTCGATCATGATGGATTTGGGCTTAAGCGCTTATTCCTTAACCAGAGGTTCTCAAGCCTTTGATCTCATACATCACAATCTTCCAAAGGTACTTCCCGTACTGCAAAATTTCAAACTTAATTGTGATCAACACCAACTATCATCTAAATTTCCTCATCAGAGGACTATATCGAAGGACTCATCGAAGTAATTCCAAACAATCTAAAGGTATCATCTTTGATAAGTTTCATCGACAAAAATCATAATAAAAGCTGCATTCTGCCCACATGGTTTCCCCGACGTTCATAATTCAATTATGCAGGACCACACAGATTGTACGGATTCTGTCCTAACGGATTAAAATTAATTATGGCCTAGAAAAGAATCTACAAAGTCTGCCAAAGGACGGATTAAAGTAGCCCTGAGAATTTCTGAAGAAATCTCCAGGACTGCTTTAATCCGTAGAATCTGGAACAGTCAAATGAGTTCCAATCAAAAATCAAAATCGAAGGACCAAATAAAATCATGTCCTGGTCCTTTCTCAGCGTGAAACGTCAGGAACCGGGATTCTTCAAACTAGGCAACGTTCATGAATTTCGAGTAGAAATTCGAATCCTGGACTGTTCCATTACAGTCTGGAAGGATAGTGATTGCAACCACTGTACTAATTGCGAGGGCTTGAAATATATTTCCTTTAATTTAGCTTTTGGATTGCTTTTATTTTATTATTTCCCCAAGTTTTTATAACCTCAATAAATCTCCTATCATGTATGTTCAACTGTTATCTTTTAAAATCTGTTCTCCTATAATTGACTTTCTTAACTTGAGTAATAAAATCATGTATATTTTGAATTTAAATCTTTCTTTATATTGGATTGATTGCAATTTTTCAATTATGATGATCTATAGTAGTTCAAATTCAAACTATTGAATTACTCTGAAGGTGCATTTTTTAGCTTCTAAGGATTTTGACATCAAGTGTGTCCGATCTAAGATTTGGAAATTATGTAACGTTTATTGATTTTTCGAATCCATAACTGTGTTTAATGTCCCGAACTTCAAGTTGTTCGAGCACCCTTTGGTGTCACGTGATGTCAGATCTTTAGACACAGTTGTAAATGTGTCTCACACCCTTACTACCACTGAAACTATCCCCCGTAAGCACTTCGCAGGCGCCTGAGCATGGCCATCAACCTTCTGTAACCTTGACTACCTTTCAGAAACATTATCAGCAATTGATCGACAGTAATAAACTTCATTTAAGATCATCGACTGTGGATGCGCCAAACGTCAAAAGGCCTTGAGGTAAATCACCCTAGTGCATCAGGGGCTGAGTTTGCTAATTAGGCTTAGCAAAGTTTTATGACTCCTAGGACTGGAAAAGCTCGCTATGAGAGCAATCCATCATGTCTATATTTGCTGAATCCTTTCAGACAAAACCACTTGTTAGTTCTGTTCTGTTCTTGGAAAAAATTGTTACCCAGGAAGACCTAATCGATATTCTTAAAGTCATCTGATCTCCCTGTTTATGGAAAAAGTCGATATCCTGGTCTTAAGTTTAGATTTATTTCTGACTTTAAAGATTTTATGATTGTAACTTATCTCGTTTCTTGTTTATATATAAAACATTTCCAGCCATATCTGTTTTCCGAGGCATTTTGGAAAGGATCGATCTATGGCTAGCAAGAGAAAGATATTATTTATTTTAACAGCACTCTTAGTTTTGATGCCCAGTAAAAGATATTATGGGATCTTTATTCAGGCAGGGTGATCGTTTAATTCGCAGAGTAGCAACGCCACCGTACAACCACACAATTTCAGCTAACTGCCGGTAGATGGCAGTAGTTTAAAACCGAGAAAACTTTGGTTATATTGTTTTGTTTGACGTGGTGATCTCCTGCCATCTACCGACAGTTATCCAAAGCTTGGATGGTTGTACAATTACAAGACCCTTTTCTCGCTCACTTTTGCTTCAACTGTATTTTCTACCACGAAACCTATAGGGCTTCTGACAGAGACTGTCCATTTTTATCCTAGAAACAGGACTACCCTGAACATATGCAACAGATGGTTCAGTAATGACTAAACTCCCGCCATACGGTGGATTGTGATCCAGTAATGACAGCTGAGAAAATGCAATCCAGATCTGAAGTCACTCTTTGGTTTCACATCATTGTAAGACACTTTGTTGGTTCTGATCTGTTACGGGATTCTGTGAATGATATTGTAGATGATTAAAGATTTCCTGTGGCCACATTCTCAATGGGAAGAATGATGAACTAATACTCATATAGGATAATGAATTCGCTGCAATTCTTGATAATCTTTGTGGCAGCCACGTTTTTCGAAAGCCACTAGAGCAGCGTGTACCAATTATTTGGTTGTTGGGATTTCACCTCTAACCTCTTGTAACTTCGTATGAGGCTGGACCAAAGAAGAGCTTTACAAAACTTGCTCTCGCGTAGCATAGTGGTTTTAACGAGTGTCTCCTACTCCGGAGGACGCTGCCACGAAATCTATAGGGCCTCTGACAGAGACATCCCATTTTTATCCTAGAAACAGGACTACTCTGATCCTATGTACTGAATTTATGCCCCTAGCCTAGTGCTGTGATGGGCTTGCTGTATTTGCAATAAATAAATATTTATTTATATGCAACAGAAGACTCACTAATCACTAAACTTTCGCCATTGGCTGGATTCCGATCCAGTAATGATAATTGAGAAAATGCAGTCCAGATCAAAGTCACTCTTTGCTTTGTTGGTCCTGATCTGTTATGGGATTCCGTGAATGATATTGTAGTTGATTAAAGATTTCAGGTGGCCAGATTCTCAATGGGAAGAATGTTGAACTAACACTCATATAGGACAATGAACTCGCTGAAATTCTTGCTAATTAGTGTACATCGAACCTCTTGTAACTTCGTTTGAGGCTGGACCAGCGAAGAGCTTTACAAAAACAGCTCTCGGTAGCCTAGTAGTTATAATCAGAGTTCCCTACATCGGAGGACGCTGATTGCAATTACTTAAGGAACTTTTATGGGCTTTTTCACTTCGTGGCCGAGTTAGTTGGCTTCAGGCATGGCTGCTGTCTGTTCTTTTTTTTTTTTTTTTTTTTTTTTTTCAGAAAAAATCATGCCATCATCATGATGAAACGGGATCAGAAATACAACTTACCCGCGTTTTTTTAGCTAAGAATTAGAAGTACCGTCCAAAATGTAAACAGTCATGGTCCGATTCTTGTATACAGTTCCCAACCACCCTCACGAGTAGCACAGTTGGTAAGACCGCCATCCTCCCCACACTGGGTGGAAAAGATCTGAGTTCGAATCCTGTCGATGATGTGAGGAATTTTTATGGGTCTTTTTCATAGTACAGCTGTATTAGTCGGTCTCAGACGAGGTTAGCATGATTTTTTCTCCCGGAAAGTGGTTTTTGATCCATCAAACAGAAAATCGACCTCAGGACACGCAATTTACATACAATGTACATGGAGCAACATGGCCTTAGTCGCTGATGCTCCTAAAACCCAACAACAACAGTTCCCACCAACTGCAGTACTCTTTAGGCAAAATCGAACTGGGCTCTGGAAATCATTGTGGCAAACCTTTTCACAATAAATTTAGAACGTTCTTCATGGCTCTATTATCAAAGTTAAGATGTCCACGTAATCTTCAATACCTCTAAAAAAAAAAAAAAAAAAAAAAAAAAAAAAACACGAATAAACCAAAAATTATTTGCGAAACATTTACGGATTTTGAAAATGAAAATCGAAACTTTTTTCCTTTGTTCAACAAGATAACGAGTTCAAAGATCTTTATGTTTTTCTATCAGTTGAACAAATCATTAATTGCAATGTTCACACCGGAAATTGTATATTAATAGATTTTTGTTTGTGTTTTGACATATCTGATCGTTTGTTTTACCTTCTGTTTTGCACGCCCTGTGACTGTTGCGTTGCTAGGAGCAACTGTGTTATCAGCGCCCTCATTCTGTACTCGCTATAAGAGAAGCGTTGGAGATCGAAGAACGCTCATAGTGTTTTGATCGGATGAAGACTTACATCCTTCTGTTCGCGATGGTATCTGAATAGCGCGTAGTAACTCTTCACGATGCGCTAAGGAGGAGAAAAAAAATCTGAACTGATTAAACCGAAGAAAAGAAATCCGGAGAAGATTTACTTAGGCGAGATTAAGTGTTTAAGTTGAAAAGTCGAAGTTTAGAAGGTCTCCGGACAACCTCAGTAGGGCGTGCATGAGTGGATTGGCAATTTTCCGGTTGGGAAAATTCAAGTGAGGAGGCACACTTGTTAACCTCGTATCTGAGATTCGTTACTAACGATGAGAGGTTCCTCTGCTGTACAACGCACATTACTTCCTCTTCGCTGATGCCATGCTCAGCCCCTCGACATGGGTTGCCAGCAGAGTAAAACAGCTGATGCGAACGTAAAGTCTTGTCAGGACACAAATGCCTGTGGTCAGAATGGATCGGTGAAGACAAACTCCAATATTTTGCCACCCAATCCTCCAACTCTATCGGAAGATCAAAAGAAACTTGTGGTGATCACTTGGCAGAAGCTTGTGGAAAACATTAGCAGTGTTGGAGTGATCACCTTCATGAGGTAAGTTGTAGATTTTAAATACCACTTAGTGTGACGTCATCACAATTTTATGTGTGTTCAGTTTTCTCTACCGCTCCTCTCTGAATTCCTGAAGATGCTAAGAATTATTATTCTTTCTTTTAAGGCTTTGTGTTTTTTTAAGAAAATTATTTTCTGGGGACTCGCTAGAAGTAATAAGTTTCTTTAAGTAGTAATATTCTTTCTGGTGATTACTCTGACGAGGTACATTACTTTTTGTTTTTCATAAACCATTCAGATCTGTGCCATCGCGTTCGTGATTAGAAACACCCCCGCTGCAAAGGAGCTAAATTTTTTTTTCTCCTCCCATTTATAATTTGCTTCACTTTATTCGTGAATCTCTCAGACGGAATGGAGTATCTTCGTAGACCGCTCCCGCGGGTTTTTATTCCCTTTTCAATTACTGCGAGAATGTACTCTCCAGCAGGCGCCAAATGATAATCCTCCTTTCCATTTGTGTGTCCAATGTTCCGTTGCTACTGGTTACTAAGTTTTCACGAAGCTAATGAGAATGTAAAAGAAATCACCCGGAGGGCTATTTTCATCCTTTGTGCAGGTGGTATCGTGATGTTTACGACGGGAACTCTGCAATCACTGGTGTCTTGTCTCGACCGATTCCGTGGGTCATTACACCAGCCCAAGAGACTCACAAAGTTGGATGCGGCGCGTTTGTCTGGACTCTCTCTTTCTCTCTCACTTACTCACTATTGGATCTCCACCACTGGTGTGATGTGTACCTAATTTTTCTTATTTAATTTTCCATAATTTTGGCCTTTGTTTATTCTCATCACCTTCATCTTCCTTATCCCATCATCCCACTCCTTATTCATCTTTTGTCATCCTAATTTCTATTGTCTTCATCGATTTAATTTCCATTTTCTTAATTTTAACTTGTCTATTTTTCACCCACCCTTTTAATCTCCCTAATTCATCCTTTTAATCTTCATAATTTCCAATCTCTTCATCTTCGTATTTTCAATTTCCATTCCTATCTTCATCTTCCTCATTTCCACGTTTTTCGTATTTATTCGATTAGAAATTTTCACATCATCATCAACTTCTTCCTCATCATCTTCATGTTTCCAGTTTTCTTCATTTTTCCTTTCCACTTTTCTCCCTTTTTCATTTCCACTTTTTTCATCTTCATCTTCCCAATTTCCATTCTCTACATCTTTATCATCCCAATTTCCATGCTCTTCATATTTATCTTTTTTTTAATTTCATCTTTTTCTTCATATTTATCGTTGTAATTTCTTCCTATTCTTCATCCTCATCTTTCCAATTTCCTTTCTCTTCATCTTCCCAATTTCTATTCTCATCTTCACCTTATAAATTTCCATTCTCTTCTTCTCCACCTTCCTAATTTCATTCTCTTCTTCTTCATCTCCATCTTCCTAATATATTCTCTTCATCTCTATTTTCCCAATTTCCATTCTCTTCATCTTTATTTTTCTGATTTCATTCCTTTCTTCATCTTGATCTTCAGCCTCCCAATTCCCGTTATCTTCATCTTTAACTTTTTGATTTTATTCCTTTTTCATCTTCATTTTTCCAGGTTCCATTCTCTTCATGTTCCTCTTCTCAATTCGTTTTCATCATGTTCCTGTTCTCAATTTCCATTCGCTTCCTCTTCATTCTTCATTCTCTGCATCCTCATCTTTCCAAGTTCCATTCTCTTTATCTCAGTCTTATCGGTTTCCATCTCAATCTTCCCAATTATCTTTTTCTCCCTCTCAATCTTCTCAATTATCTTTTTCTCCATCTTTCCATATTCCATTCACTTTTTCTCCATCTTCCCAATTTCCATTCTCTTCTTATCTTTCTGATTTCATCCCTTTTTTTCATATTCATCTTCCCAATTTCCATTCGTTTCATCTCTTATCTTTCTAATTTCCTCCCTTTCTTCATTTCTATTTTCATTATTTCCTTTCTCACCATCTTCAGCTTCCCAGTTTCTTAATTTTCACCCCTTCATCTTCCCAATTTTTTTAATTTTCATCTCCGTCTTCCGATTTCCATTCCTTTTTTTATCTGCAGCTTTCTAATTTTTATCGACATAATTGCTATTATTTTCACTCTTATTCTTTATATTTCTTCGATATCACTATTTTATTTCATATATTTCTTCTCTTTTACTTACCAATCTATTTTTTAATTTCTTGTTTCCATTATTATTTACATCTGGCAGAAGAAAAACAAAATTCACATTAATCCCTTAACAAAAAAGGTGAAGGGATTAATGTGTTAATGTGCATCTAACTTTTCCTTAAATTTAGCCAAACTCTCTGCCTCAGCTGCACTTGCAGACAACTTCTTACAACGTTCACGCTACCACTCCAAACCCTTCAATAGTAATGTTAACGGGAATCCTACCATTAGTAACGTTAATACCGACTTTTTCAGTGTAATGGGATGCACACCATCTGGCCCTGAGGCTTTACACCCCTCTTAGCCCCCAATATCTCTTCAGATAGACGCAGGTCTTACCCCGTCAGCAGTTAATATACCATATGAAAGGGATGTAATGCATGTCCTTGATCCATTATCTCATGTTTAACTAAGAATACGTATTAAAGACCGAAAGCCCCTCTTGGAAGCGAATAGAAGTGATGGATCAAACGCGGAAAGGTTATAAGTCAACAACGGAAGAAACTGCGACAGGCGAGCAAGTTTAACCATTTTTAAAAGAACATCGGAGAGAGAATTCGAAACTGATTGTATACCCTTAGAAATGTTACCATCTTATTATTACATCCATTAATACGCTGGAGGCTAGTTGGAAATGGGATGTTTTTGAACAAATAGCTCGAATCGCTTAAGATGTCGTATGGAAGTTCTGATAGTGCTTCTATTCATGCAACGCGTTGATACGTGCGTTCGATGTAAGGGGGTATTTATACAAGAAATGGACGTTTTCATTCTCCTCTCTGTAAGTGTCCGTATTACAGATGGAGTGGATAGGTTAGGTTGCTAGATTCACAGCGTGTTGTATGCTCAGATAGACTTGTCGTACCATTCCTACCCTGTTTACTGGATTTCCAATAAGTAAACCGAATGGAACCAAATGGAGGAGTGATTTTGTATTAAAATGAAATCGATTTTAGCCTATAACACTCTCATTCGTTACATGTTTCGTGTGACAACCACAGTTCAATAATAAAGATTTTTTGGGACACAGTGTACATAACTCCAGAATATTTTTGTACTTCTTCAGGACATTGTTTTCATGGGGGATATTACCTCTTGTTAATCCTGCCACCTTCATTCAGTTATCTTTTGATCTCATTCATCCTCAGTAGATGTTATAAAACCGGTGGGTTTAAGTACTCCTTACATCCAACAACGAATAAGGAATATGGGCTTTCCAGAGATTATACAGGGGCAACTTCAGGGATTGACAATGGATTTATAAAGGAGTTGTGTATTTTCGTATGATTCACCCGAAGTTTGGCCGTGATTTTTTCTTTCACACTATATAAGAAAAAGTAAATACTGATATCCTTAGAGAGAGAGAAGCCTTAATTGCATTATAATCCTGCGTTTATTAATCATACGCCATTTTTACCAACGAAAATGGGATGAAAGGCTCCAAACTACAAATGGAATATGGGAGCGAGAAGTGACTAAAGGCGATCCTTAGATGGTGTCTTATCGGGACTACTGTTTACACCAATAATCGCACAAGTACTGAGGAACAGCCAACATCTACTGAGTTATGCCGACGACCTTAAGCAGATCTTGCTCAGACTATCGAGACCTCAATGGAACACTTAGTAACTTATCTACCTATCTCGCACATTTTTGACTGAAAATTAACTCATCAAAATCTGCCTTAATAAGTTTCTCAGTAAAGTTTACCCCATATGTGAACTTACCATCGTTTAACAATACGACATTCCTCATGTTACATCACATTCTGATGTGGGTGTGACATTTGACCACAAATTGCGATTTAATCTGCAGATTGAAAAACTGTCGTCCCATACGGGCGAATTCAGATGGAGGGCAAAACAAGATCTACAACATTTTAAGGACCGCGTAGTAATAAAGTATACCAGGACAATATCTTATCCACCACTGTGATATGGGACTCAGCAGCTAATGTTGCCAAATGAGTTGTTGTTGCTAGGTTGGGCTAACTGGAAAGCAAGACTTCCATAACGACAGCGCATAACAGCCCCGGCAATGTCGATGGAGATTCAGTGGATCCTTTAACTCATTAAGGAATAAGGGCTTCTCATAACTGTGAAGATGCTCATCGGACAGATTTCGGCACCCTTAATTTGGGTAAAGTGCTGTTGGTGCATTCCACCGCCCGCCCTTCGCTCCACTCCAACATTGGAAACAATCAAAACACACCTATACGTCACAGACCGATCCATCCATTATGAAATGCTTCATATTGTGCAAAGGCTAGATGTTAACATGGGCCAACCCGGAACAATATCTGGCATGACCATGTGTCGCACGCTCGCACGTATGGGCTATACCAGCAGATAACCCCTACGGCATCCTCTCCTAACCAAGGTTCATCGGCGTAAAAGACTCGCCTGGTGCAAAGAACATGCAAGTTGGACGTTAGAAGACTGGAAGAAGGTGTGCTGGTCGGATGAGTCACGTCACGTAATTTACTCCACACCGTGGATGGTCGTGTACGGATTTGGCGTCGACAACATGAGGCTCATGATCCATCATGCATGGTATCAAAAGTGCGGACTCGTGCACAGGCAGGAAGTGAATCAGGCACGAAATTAACACTGCTTCTCTTTTTGCAGACAAAAAGAGAAGCAGTGTTAATTTCCTGCTTGATTCACTTCCGATTTTTAAACGAGGGCATAGGGGATATATCTGTTTTTTTTTTCAAAGTCTGTATTACATATTCACTATATTCTGAATATAGTGAATATGTTAGTGTTCTTGCGGTCTTTCATCATGTCACGTCAAGCTGTGGGAATAGAGGGCTGCAGTCGGTAGTTGAGGTCGGTCCTTATCTCCTCCAGGGTCACTGGGAGTGTCGTTGTTAGGACCTGTACGGTCAGACTGCTTACTGGCGGCAGGCTCTTATAAAAGTTAACAGGATATTTCTTAGTATGGGTTCAAGCTTGCATTTTTTCCTTACGAATATTGCGCAGGTGCACCATATACCAGCTCCATCTGTTATCACTGGCCAGAAGAGTGGAAAAGAGCACTGGGGTGACAGTTTAGGTAAATAGGTGAAAACAAAGAAAGTGGATGATAGGAAGACTTCCGCCTGGAATCTGAAGAATAGGAGATAGGGGCACCCTCCACAGGGAAGACTCTTAAACCTGGGAGAGCCAACCAAGTGATTTTATTAGGTAGGTAGGGTAGAGTAGAGGGAGCGGTCAGTACCTGCGGTGTTTGAGGGGGGGGGATTAAAGTCATAGGGCCAGGGCACCTATGTGGGGGAGGTCGTCAGTCTTTTTAGTCAGAAAAATTTGGCTTTCCGTCATCGGTCAGACCCCATGCAACCAGTGTCAGCATCTCACAACCATGCTGCCTAAGGAGAAGTGGTGTCAGCACAGGCAGAGGGGACGCCTCCAGGTAGGTCGTGCCCCCCAACTGCAGTCATACTATAACCAGATCATATAATACCCATTTGGTTAACGCACAATTATAGACATGACCAATCCATTCGTACATCGGAGACCTTGGAAAACCAAGGCCCTCGATGCCCTTCCACTACTACAAGAATGTAGGCCAGGAAGTAGGATGTATAGTCTCTGACTGAGGCGAATCCTAGCATCGCATGGGTTTGCCAGGGAGGGCCCTTACAAAAAAAGTGGTTGTTTTTCTCAACAATTTGGAAAGTGTTTAGTACACTATTTGTCTATCTTGCACATTGACATATCTGGTGGTTTTCACAGAGCGGGGAAGTCCTTACCTGTGGGATGCCCAAGTCGTCACCGGGAGAAGGGAACAGTGATAGGAAAAGCAGAAGGTGGGAATTTATTACTAAAGTTGGGGTATTTATCGGGACTGGGAAATATCCCTGTAGTAAAATTAATGTTATTTCCACGTTCCCAGAGGCCCTCCCCACATACAATGGGTCAAACATTATCAGTTGGTCCCACTGTATAGAATTTACACTGTCCGAGATCACTGTAGTCACCGTTAAGAAAGTAAAAACCCTTCCCTTTACCTCTGATGGTAGTTATATCTTTAAGTTGTTGTTGGATTTTAGGAGCATCAGCGACTAAGGCCCGACGTGTATATTGTCTGTAAATTGCGTCTGTTCTGTGGTCGATTTTCTGGTTATCAGGCCGAAAAACCAGAAATTGCGGAAAATAAACCATGCTACCGTTGCCTGAGACCGACTAACTCAGTCACGTTGTGAAAAGGCCCATAACAATTCCTCACATCATTAACGAGACTCGAACTCAAGTCTTTTTCACCCGGTGTGGGAGGATAACGATTCTACCAACTGTGCTACCCACGAGGGCACATCTTTAAGTAAATCCGAAATCAGTACACTGTGATCACTGCCATTCAGTCATTCTTTTATCTGCAGATTCTTAATTCATGAATAATCAATGCTGATAATCAGATCAAGAGTATTACTTCTGGTTGCCTCTCGAACATGATGCCATAGAAAACAATCAACCAATGAATCTACAAAAGTCTTTCTAGTGTGCGATTGACCAACCCACAAGTTCCAGTCAATATCTGTGAAGTTAAAATCCCCCATTATAAGACAATCTGGTTTACTGTCCCACTCTGTTTCTTTGTGTTTCTCGATGATAATGCCTATCTTTCTATCGTCACTAACCAAATACACCCCTTCACGATGATGGTGTATCCAGACAACTCCGGCGTCTATCAACGACACAATGCGCCATGACACAAGGCCCGGCAGGTTCTAACTGATTTCAGGAGATGAAAATGAATTCTCCGTATTCTTATAGCCGCCCAACTCTACTGATCTCAACCCAATGGAACATGTTCGGGACCTACTAGAAAAGGACATGCGTTGCTACGACCAACCACTTGACAATGTGCGGCCATTACTGAACACATTGTTCAACTCATGGGTAGCATTACCACTGGATAGCCCGCAGCACCTTGTAGTATCCTTGTGACATCAGAGAGTCATGTATTCCTGCGAGCTCTTGGCGTACCATCCACCTAGGTCATCATTCTGGTGATGAAATGTGAAACCCTCATCGCACGTGAGACCCAAGTCCTCAAGCGTGTTGACCTTACCTACCAACTCACCTGCGATATAATGGAGTAAAGTCCCTTTTAAATTCTTTACAGCTGATATTGTACAGCTTGTCGAGAATACAGTTTGCATATTGGGTGTCTGAATATGTGTGATTTCCATGGAAACACACTTTCGAACTGCCTTTTTTTAACGCAAATTGCTAAGCTTGGTGTGACGTCATGTGCCTTTAATAGTCAATATTTTGTTAAATATAGCATCAAATCGAAAAGCTGTTTTGGATATTTTCGATTTATTGGCCAAAGAATCATTTCTCGTGAGATTATGAGGTAATGATGGTACACTGTGAGTACTGTATTATTTTTATTTGATGTAATATATATAAACAGATGAATTATAAGATTAATCTAGTAATAAACTGGGAAACGTCCTCATCGTGCACCTTTTGGTGGGCAGACTATACTTCCATCATGTACGCTACATTGCCAAAAGTAGCTGGGCACTCTTGGTATTTCGGAAAAACGAAACAAATTGTTGCATACAGACGATGGGAAAAAAACGAAAACATCACAGCATCTGTGATATCCAGTATTCAGAATCAGTATGACCACAAGAGGGTTGCTTTGATTCAATAGTACCTACAAATCATTGCTATTGTAAAGCGATACAAGCGCAATCAATATCTGATGAGAACTGTACCATTAGGATTTTCATGGGCGAACAAGTGCTTAGCATCATTATCGAAACAGAATGTCAGATACAGTCGTGTTTACGATTTCTAAATAGGTTCTGGAACAATAGAGGAGCATCATATGGTGCGATGAATCATTAACCATTGTCTACCTCCTATGGGCAAGTCGGTTTTGGCGTAAACCGAACAAATGTTATGAATTGTCATACTACAGTACATCAATAACGTTGTCCTCCCCAAACTGGGTGGTAAAGACCTAAGTTCGAGTCTCGTCGATGACGTGAGGGATTTTTCTGGGCTTTTTTCACAACGTGGCTGAGTTAGTTGGTCTCAGGCTAAGGTAGCATGGCCTTTCTCTCCCAGAAACCTGGGTTTTTCATCCAGCAAACAGAAAATCGAACTCGGCACACCGGAAAAAGAATACAGACCACAGTTACACGATATAACAAGCTAATAAACTTTCATTAATACACCCCATCGAGGATTTATTGAATTATTCATAACCTTAGCAAGCTGAAGGAGTTAAATTGCAGACCAAATACTTTTAATCTTATTTCGTGGACCAGTTCACTAACACTATATTAAATTTCTCGGATAACTTGGTTAATTACTGCAAGAATACGGTCTGTAATCAATAATTTTGCTTCTCTCCGCGATATTTCATCACAAGCTGGACGTATTTAGGAAGCTAAAATCTCCTTAATGCGTTTAGCTATTCGAACAGCCCAAACTTAATTTTGTTTATTTGCAATTAGTATATATAATGACATTATCTTCTCAAATGTCTTCCTTTTAAGCGAGGGCTTAAATGATTTTCCTTTAAGTTGTGAAAGTCGCATCGCTGCAGACTAAAGTGGAACATTCTGGTATCTATGGTTACCGCAAGAAGCAAGTAGGAGAGTGATTGAAAAGATTGGAACATACGTTTGTCATTTCGGCAACGTTTTTCAACAAGAAGAAAGAGATGTAAATTTTGCCCTCGTGGTAACAGATTTCGTTGAAACGCCATCGTCCCCACAATGGGTGGAAGAGACTTGAATTGGAGGTGTAGTCGATGACGTGAGGAATTTTTATGGGCCTTTTCACCACGTGGTTGAGTTAGTCGAGTGTAGCATGGTTTTTACTTCCAGCAAACAGAAAACCGACCTCAGAACACACGCAATTTACAGACAATATACAAGGAGCAACATAGCCTTAGTGGCTGATGCTCCTGAAAAAATAACATACTACGCCTGATGTGAAAAAGATAAAAAGGCTAAACTCCAGGAGATTTAGGTGTATTATATGCATAGCGCAGACAGGGGAAGACTAAACATTTCATTTCAGCAGGATTCATGTCCACAGAGTTATCCAAGAGGATGAACAGGTTGTTATTGGTATTAAATACTTGAATCTGTTTTCTTCTGTTGAGAACGTTTCAAGAAAATTATTGAAGCACGCAAATTTTAGTAATTTTCAAGTAGCGTAGCTAAATTTTCTTCTTGAAGTGAAGGGACCAAGTTCTTTTGTTGCTCGTAATATGGGCAGAAAAGAAGGTGAAACCATGTTTCTTCATCACCGCATAAATAAAAGGCGTTGTTTCGAACCTAAATTGAAAGAGTTTAGCCTTCAGGAGCCATGACCTATGAGTAAATTTGACGTGGTCATTGAAGGATAGAACCAATTTTTAATTGTAGTTGTTAAAGCATAAGAAACGTCAAGTATAAAGTTCCTAATAACTAGACCTGTAATGCTAGAATGACATCTTGTTTGTCAAATGATGTGCAGTTCGGTCCGAATTCTAGACTTTGTTTTTTTTTTTTTAAATTTATTTTCAGAATCGCTGTTAATACCAAGTGAGTCGAAAGGGCCTTCAAAAATGTTTCCAACCAAATTGAAAGAGTTTGGTCTTTAGGAGCCATGACCTACGAGTAAATATGACGTGGTCATTGAAGGATAGAACCAATTTTTAATTGTAGTTGTTGAAGCATAAGAAATGTCAGGTGTAAAGGTCCTAATAACTAGACCTGTAACGCTAGAACAGTCATACATTGGGGGAATGGCGTCTTCCGAAGAGAAAATAGAATGGTAGGCATTCTCATCGTGTTGTTGATAAACAGTTATCAGAGAAGTCAGGAATGCTATAAAAACAGTCCCCAAATCAAAAACAGTGCTGCCTCTAGTCTGCCGAATGCCAAAATGGCATCCAGGTGCCATGGCCTCATGTTGCCTTCTCCAAACATGATACGCCGATCAGCATGATAGAGTTGAAACGGGATTCACCAGATGAGAACATTCCACGTGTTAGTGGAGATATAGCACAGTATTGGTACTCACTGCGAGACAAGATAGACCGACGAGCCATAGCTTATACGAGCTAATATCTCTCCAGAGCATAGTCAATGTGGAATTGGTCTTGCTGTTCTTACGTTGTACCGGGTGGTTAATGGGTCACTTGCTGCGTCGCTGCTAGGTTACAAGACGAGACACAAGACTACCCTCACCATGGGCTTCGACCGCACACCCGGCTTTGTTCGACTGCTGTTGAGCCACTCACTGTAGACTCGTGACACCACAGAAGGGAGCCCTTAACCGCGTAGGCTGCGGTCGAGATACAATCATTCCACGTTGAAAGTTGGAAAGATCTCTACGCCGACCCATTCTTCCTCGTAGATACACTAAAAGTGTGCGAACTACAATCTTATATCACCCGTTCCTGACTTTGAGCCGTCACAGACCAGTCCATTTCTACACAAGGGAGTGTTGCTAATACAAAGCCAACTCAGTGTATTCGATACACGGTACTTAATCGTTAAGGACATATTGAGTAATACACTATTGAGAATGCACGGGATCACTGCTGTTCAATCTTCATAGGTCACATTATGGAAGCGGGAAGACACATTTAAACTTTATTTAGGGTGGGGAGCGGTATCAATAAACAGAACTGCCTAATCGAAATCCTCTTCGCGACTACACAAGAGTGGATTTCTTCCTTTAACTCAATAATGAACTATATTCTACCAAAATACAAATCATGCACTAGTCGACAAGGGTATCATTTGCATATCACTTCGGAGTGGTATCAGTTCTATGCCATAAATCCCATTTTAACGACTTAATCCCCATATGGGCATATTACAAAGATACAATGCATTGACAGATTTAGAATTATATTAAATCCAGTTATAGAATCAGTTTGCTTGTAACAAATGAATTACTATTTTTGCTTAATGAAATATACTCGGCACTCCCCATTTGCATTCAAGCTTTTCGTATCAATGAATGGTAAGCATTGTACAGAAGACTGTTCATTATCCTATTTATATAACGAACGCGCCATTCATAAATTGCCTGAAGCAATCACGAAAAGGCGCCACTACCAATCGTTCAAACTGAAATCAGCCATTCGTTTCTCTCCAGGGTATGCTAATCGACCGCTGTAGAGATCCCTCGCTCGATAATCAAATGTCTCGAGTTCTCTTCGAACTGCAAGCACAACTTTGTTTCAGTCTATCGGAGTGGAATCACCAGGTAGTCATGAGATGGAACAATGGGTCCCTAGGGGTAAACCTCGAGGGACCTATTGAGTCGGGCTCTGTTACATCGTTCGATGTTTGGGCCCATAGATGCCCATAGTGTCCTCTACAGTCTGGTAGCTACACTTCTACTTTATCAGTATTCTATAGAAGAACATTCTTGTTAGGGATAATCTCTAATGATGATGGTGGGAAAATGATTCTGGAAACTGCAGATTAGAGGAATTTCAGAATTCGAGACAGCTGCGTAGCTATCTTCCCTTGATTTTTAAATAATATTTATTACCATTTTAATAATGTATACACGAGCAATGAACTACACACCACCGACAACAGGTCAAAAACATTATGGAGTTAACTGAATTTGCGGATAGCCCATTTTACCATAAAGTATTCCTGAGAATAAAATGGTTCTTGTAAGGAGGGAGTGGCAGGTAGCCATATTTCAGATTCATATGTTATTACATGATAGACCTGAAAGAATATTGCAACTCTTTTTTGGAATCGTTTATGTAGAGGAAATGTTATTCACAAGGAAGTCAATACGATGGTTGAATCTCATCTTTGGATAGAAAAGGACTCTATGATCTCTGTGGTAAATGATTCGATATCGGTGTACCATTAATTTGAGCAGTATTTGTCTTGAATTGGATTTTAATAAGAATATCAGGTTGGATTTATTTGCGTTTAGGTTCAATTTAGGTTAATATCAGAGATTTTAATCGAACAGGTTTATTTTATTATTAATTATTGACGTGAGAGTTGATGGGGGCGCTGTCTGAAGTACGGTCGTTAGAACTTTATGTCTTCCACGTACCTGTTCTTTGGGGTACATCAAGAGAAAAAGAATAGCAGAGAATTGGTGACCAGAAAGGACACCACCTTGCAACACACTTATAATCTGTTGCTGTAGGGCTCATTTGTAAGGTGGAATTCGTGTTTTGGAGGAGAGTGTTGTCCTTTCTCCATTTATTTACCCTGTATTCCCCCCCCCCCCTTGTTCCTTAGTATTGCCATCAGTGGAAATTGTTGTTATTATTTTAGTACAACAGCTCCTCTCAAGCACTGAGGGCCACAAGCTATCAAAATATTAGAATTTGCAGTAGCTGTTAATACATGATATAATTTCCATTAAGTTTCTCTCAATTAACAATATCAACTCTCTCTACAGCTACAAACCACAACTAATTCAATCTTAATCGCTTCCTCATATTTCTCTTAATCAGCAATATCAGTTCTCTTCACAACAGCAATCCATAAACTAACCTAATACTAACAATTCCATATAATCTCTTTTAATTTACCAATATCGATTCTCGTTATAACTTTAACCAATAAACCAACTCAATACTAAATAAACCAACTCAATACTAAACATTTCCTTATGTTTCCCGTAATTTCTTTAACTTCAATCTTACTCTGAAATAATCTACAACTCTATCTAAGCACCCTTTCCAGCACAGTTCAGAGGACTTACATTCCTTCTCTTTCACGTGGGATATTTTTATAGGATTCCTTCCACGAAATGCGATGAAGTCTCTCTTCTTAGTTGAAATCCCATATAACTCTTCTAGTATTGTCTTATTTCGGGAATAGTTTTCTGTTAATACTGAAGGAAATTACCACAGCAGTAGTAGTAGAAGCCAGGGGCGCTATCTGACTTACCTGTTACTCAGCTTAAGGATTAACTTCTGGACAGGAACATATCCGACAAGAGATAAGCTAAACTTTCCCTAATAACCTTACTACTTAAGGGGTAACAGGATAAGACAGGTACCATTTTACTTTACTCTTTTCAGTACTTTCTCTCCTAAAACTGAAAATTCTCTTTCCCCCCACACTCGCTGCTAAAACAGCCTCTGTAGTGCACGACAGAACTCTTCCACTAGGCAGTGGGACTTTCCCAGGACTGGACCCCAAACTAATCCCAGAATTACAACAGCAACAAGAAGCACAATTCCCTTAACACGATGGGAGCATGGAGTTAAGGTGTTGAAAAGCAACACGTGGAATATTGGACTTTTCATTATGCAGATTCCATGGTCATTTTTTTTTCCTGGATAAATCTCCCAATATCATTGAGGAAAAAATCAGGCAATAGAATAAGTGGGTTACGGTCTGAAAAAGGCCAAAATTGGTCAATCTGCGATTCGAACCATTTCACAGTCGAATTGCAAATTTCTTTTTTTCCTTTGAAGTGTATCGATCTTTCAAAATAACATCAAGTTTACTGGTAGTTTCGACCTTAAGAAATAGCAATTCATTTTCATTTCTCACTTTAATAATTGTCTTAAGCTGATCTTAATTTGTATTCATGTCACTTATTTAGATTTTGAAATTTTAATGATTTTGAAGCAATTAATTTTAAAAAGAAATGATTTACACTTCAATTTAAAACATTCCACTTTTTAAATTACATTTACTGCTGTTTATTAAAAAAAAAGAAGGAAATTTATTAATCGACATCAAGCATAATTTAATGGGTAAACGTTGCCACTAATAGTTTTGTTTTGGTCGAGCTCACGTGGCAAGATGTATAAAGATTAATGCGCATGCCCGTTAATCTTATTGATGGGCATTTCCTCATGAGAGATCTTCTGCGCGAGAAAAATAAATCATTGGACCCCCTAGCGGTAAATTTCAGTCAGAGAGTCCCAGAAATAATAAATCAAAATCTAGGTACGTCTTGTAAATAAATAATAGGAAAGTTATTTAATTTTTTTTTGCCATTATTTTCAGAAACTCCTTATTTTTGTTGAGCAATATTTAAGTGAACTTCACGATCCAATAAATAAATATTATTTGCCATAATTGGAACGTTTTATGGCATAAATAAATCTAAATAATAATTGATCTGATTATTAAATGCGTTTCGGATAGAAGGATTTCTAAAATATTTAATGGTGGAACTGCGTGCTTTTTCTTTCTGTCTTGTTTGTTTAATGTGCACCAATGCGGAAATAATTCAGTCTGATGAGTATCATACACATTCAGTTTGTTTTTCTTTCAGCCTACACATTCAGTTTGTTTTCGATTTCAATACACTATTCATTTTCTGTATTCTGTTTTCATCTGTGGGCTTCACTTGTTCGCAGCATTTATAAGTGGAGTAACAGATTCTGAAAAAACTTCTGTCCTGTAGTTCTTTTGTGCATAGCCTTTCTAGGTCTACTTGGAGATCGTTGTAGATCTTGATAGTAATAGAAAAAAATCCCTGCAGACTTACCAGCTGCGTGAGCGCACTACTAAGTGGAGTTTTATTCGCCCACTTTTGCTTCATGCGGGGCCCAGTCAGCAAGTATTCAGCTTTCGGAGAGTCGAGTCTCCCGGTCAGCAGTTTCACGAGTGTGAGAACGTTTTTTGTGATGATTATGTCTGTCCACGGTGTGACATCCAATTTTGCGCATAAAATGGCTGCAAAGCGACACTGTTTAATCATCTCAAGACCCAGTACTGTAATCCTAGGAAAGCTTTGATGGTGTCCAGGGAAGAGGACCAAATTTGAGATGCGTAGAGAGGGACAGGTATGACGCATCTTAAAATGTATTTCTTAATAAGGTCGGGGTTTCTAATGCCCACCAGCTCCTATCTGCAGGTTCATAGTGCTGCATACGTTTTCTTCTTTACATGCCCGAAATATGTGAAGTTTAGGTTTTCGTTCCATTTCAGACGAAGATCCACATGTGTCTGAACTTTCTGACCTCGCTTCCATTCATGTTTATGGATATGTGGTTCTTAATTATCTTGTAGGTGAAAACAGTTTGTGCCGTCTTGTGTTTATTTAAATGGAGCCCAATGCAACTAAGTGATTCTTCCAACTCGACGATTTTGGAATTTGCTTCATTGTGGCATTGCAAAGCTGTCCTTTGATTGTTCGAGGTGATGAAAAATTTTAAAGTCGTCTGCATAAACGACAAATTGTTTTTGATTCTGGACCAGGAAAATGTGTAGTGCTACCGCAAAGAGAGTAGCAGAGGAGACATCACCTTGGGTACTTCCCTTTTGACTTGGTAGGTCGCTTTAAAGATTCCGTTAATGGCAGTGATTTGTCTCTCTTTGAGAGTGCTCGTTATTATGCTAAGACCTACCCAATTATATGGAAATATTCCTTTAAGATGACATTAATAGCCGAGATGGAAATATTGTTAAAAAGCGGATGTAATGTGTAGGAAGACAATATCTAATTGCTGTCTGAAGTTAACGGCACGTTTGATTCTAAATAATGTCTCCATAATGGTTTGAGAAGTATGCGAAGGATGGACGCGGTGAAGATAATAAGGCGTTTATGCATATATATGCTAACGCGCCTAAAAAACAAACTTTTCCGTTAATAAAGCTCGATTTTACTGAAAGGAAAACCCGAGTTTCCCGCAGAAAAAATCATGCTGTCCTCTCCTGAGACCGACTAGCTCAGCCACATTGTGAGAAAGGCCCATAAAAATTCCTCCCATCACCGACGGGACTCGAAATCAGATCTTTTCCACCCGGTGTGGAGGAGGACGGCGATTCTATCAACCGGGCTACCCACGAGGGCAAGTACGAAGTACTTCGTGTTGTGTTTAAAAGGCGGACGTTCTCATTAAAATTTGTTTAGTTTGCATACGAACGAACACACTGAAAAGGGCAGAATAGGATTCCTTACGTGGATAGCGAGCAGTCCGAAACCTAACTGCTCTACCCTGATTTTAGGTGATTTCAATTTGTTCCTGCTTAAATGTCTAGGGCTTTGCAAAGCGCTAGATAAAGCCCTTCTCGTATATGACTTACATCAGCTCAGAATGGCTGGCCTATGACTTACATCAGCTCAAAGTGGCTGGCCATCCTTCCAGGGATGGCCAGCCACTTGACCCAATCTTCTACAACCTTCAGAAGATAAAATTAAGACCAACTGCAATAAGTTTCAGTCAGATCATTCTCCATTTGTAGGTGGTTTTTACTCTGTGATCAATTTTAGACCAGAAGGCACTTCGCGAAATGGGACAGTGAGAACATGCCTAGGTTTTTTCCATTAAATTCATATAAACGGCCATAATTCTTAGGCACCTAATGAGCCGTGTTTAGGAAGGGCTGAAAACGAATTGAGTAGAAGAAATCTCAAAAAGAAAAAAACTAAGGTGGCTATCACCGGAGCGGCCAAGTTTGTCTGAATCTCATCCCGTACTCCTGCATGGTTCAATTCTGGTGTGAAAGGAGACTTTCTCCAAATGCAAAAGGCATGCCAGAGATGGAGGCGGACCTCTATATTAGAAGACGATATAATGTACAAGAAAAGAGAGGATTAATTTCCTAAGAAGCAAAAGAAAGTTAATGAACCACATAATTTATGAGAAACTACAAGGGAAGAGAATTTATAAGTGGCAGCACCGCAATTTCCAAATGAATGAACAAACTTTTCAAAAATGTGAACAGTGTGCAGTGTTTTGAACAGTGTAGCCTTCTTCCAAATAAACTTGATCTTCCGAATGTGAACAAGTCAGGGAAACCCCTCTTATAAACTATGGAGATTACTTGTGACATAATAAAATAACCAATACCCTACCAAATAAGAACACGATCGGTCTAGACGGTTCCCCACAATTTATCCTTGGACATTTATCCTTGACCCTCTCACTGTACTTTAACCAGATCATGGAAGATGCAACCATACCTAAGATATGGAACCACTATTATGCGAGACGAGTTCCTGAATTGAAGAATTCAAGAGTATTCAATGACTTCAGGCCCGTATACATATGCTGCACTCTCCTAAAGGTATTTGAAAAAGCAATACAATTCATTCTGGCTCAGAACTGCTTCAGCACTGGACTCCTCCCCTACTTGCACACAGTTGTCAGAGGCAGATCCACCACCAACTTACTACGAATTCAATATGCGCTCAACAGTAATATGCAGCTGGATAGCTAATATATACTGTATATGTCATAAGCAGCTTTTACATCTTTTTAGATGTAAAAGCTGCTTATGACATATACAGTATATATTAGCTATCAGTTTCTCCTGAGCAATGACACAAATATCATAAAACAATTATTTATTATACAAATTCATATTTCTCTTAATCAGCAATATCATATCAATTCTCTTCACAACAGCAATCCATAAGCTTACTTAATCCTAACAATTCCATATATCTCTCTTAATTTAGCAATATCAATTATCTTTCCAACTTTAACCAATAAACGAACTCGATACTAAACATTTCCTTATATTTCTCGCAATTTCTTCAGATTCAACCTTACTCTAAAATAATCTACAACTTTATCTCACCTTTTCCAATACAACACAGTGGACTTACTGTCCTTCTCTTTCACGGTGGGGTTTCTTTGTGCGGATTCCTTCCACGGAGTGTGACGAAGTCTCTCTCTTCTTAGTTGAAGTTGACCATATAGCTCTTCCAGTAGTGTCTTATTTCGGGAACAGTTCTCTGTCAATACTGAAGGAAATTACCCCAGCAGTAGAAGAAGCCAGGGGCACTATCTGACTGGCTTGTTACTCAACTTCCGGGTTAACTTCTCGCACAGGAACATGCCCGACGACAGATAAGCTTAACGTTACCTCTTAAGAAGTAACTCGACAAGACAGATACCATTTTACTTTAATCTTTTCGATACTTTCTCTCCTAACACTGAGACTTCTCCTTCAAACGCTACTAAAAAAGCCAGTGCAGTGCACGATTGAGCTCTTCACTACATAGCGGGACTTTCCCAGGATTTGACCCCGAACTTAACCCAGAACTACACAGCAACCACTCCGAAGAGCAACAACAAACACACTTCCAAAATTTACGCGAAAACTTTATTTATCTTCTTCTAATTTACTTATCTTATTTATACTTACAGCTACCCAAACTTAGAGAGAAGACCGCGCAGTCCCACCTGTCCCAATCATGGTGTTACTTTTTAAACTCACTCTTCTCATACATCAGTAACTCAGATTCTGTTTTTCCCACACAATCGAACTCTTTCATCTACCTCTAGACCACCTTTCGAACTCTTTCATCTTTTACCTCTAGACCACCTGCTGACCATACCTTTGAATTGCTCCATACTGACTCCCTTCCCCTCAAATGCACTGAGTGTTGTGTCCTCAAGACCTTGTTTTTTATATTTCTTAAGTGCCCTACAGCCAGGCCTACTCCCACTAATGAAAATATTTCCATAATGATATTTTATTTATTCCTTAAGTGCTTTACTTTCACACTATTCTTACTAAGAGAAATATTGTTGTTGTTGTTGGGTTTTTTGGAGCATCAGCAACTAAGGCCATGTTGCTTTGTTATATTGTCTGTAAATTGCATGTGTTCTGTGGTCCGTTTTCTGTTTACTGGACGAAAAACCCGAGTTTCCGGGAGAAAAAACCATGTCGCCCTCTCCTAAGACAGAATAATTCAGCCACGTTGTGAAAAAGATCCATACAAATTCCGCCCGCCATCGACTGGACTCGAACTCGAGTCTTTTCCACCCAGTATGGGGAGAACGATTCTACCAACTGTGCTACTCACGAGGGCTTTCAAGGAGACAGTAATACGATTGTGAATGCAAGTTGCAGTGATAAATGGACTTAAGACTTCAGGCGTAGAATGATAACAGGGTGCTACATAAGCAGTCGGTCTGTTAGGGGTCATTTCAACGTCGTTGAAGATCGCTAAGTCGACTAATGGTGATGTGATCCTCAAATGAAAGCGGACTGGTGCTGAAACCGTCACGAAATGAAAGAAAGCCATCTAGCTTGGTGTGAGGCCTACTCTTCTTGGACTGTAGACCAATGGAGAGGCTGCGCTTTGGAGCGACGAGTCACCATACATGGTTTCCCACTGTGACGGTCGTGCCTGAGCGTGGTGGATACCCGGAGAAAGCTACCTGCCCAACTGTATCGTCCCGACAAATGAAGTTTAGCGAAGACAGCGTGATGGTCCGAAGTTGATTTTCATAGTTTGGTCTTTTCCACCCATGTGGGGAGGACGGCAATTCTACTAACTGTGCTACCCACGAGTGCTCTCGTCATTGGCTGAAATTGAGAAATACATCCATTTGACAGACACGATATACTGATACCTCATAGCTTCAGATCCCCTGAACGTAATACAGGGGGGAAGTTCGATACATCTCTCCCATCAATTCCCTTCCTTCAACCTTTGGACCAACCTGATGAATTCTTTGTTTCCTTCTTATTTCGGAATCCTTTATCACTCCCTGAAATATTTTTCTTTCACCTCCCCACTATTTATAAACACTCATTTCCTTGTTTGTCTGGGTCTTCTACATAAGTTGTCTCCAAACAAAGATACTATTCAAACAGCCTAATGCAAATTCACTCTGTACTTTGGATATATATAGAAACGAATTTCCTGCTCTGTTCTGTCCTTTAATACTCTAACACTCACATTACTTACAGCATTCATCACAATAACGCCTTTGTGAATTTTGAATGAATGCTACATGCTCTGAGCTAATATAAGGCGTCTATACATCTGTAAACTGCTATATTCACTGGGTAGGTTAGCCATGATAAAGTTATTAAAAGTTCCTCCTATCGTGGCATGAAGTAACTTATCTCTCAACTTCGACTGTTGACCAGAATCGAACCCAGGCTATTTCTACCTGGTGCGAGATCGCATAAACTTTCTCTATTGCTAAATAAGAAATAAGCTTGTATTTTGGGATATAAAGTTTTAAATATCTGACGAAAACTTGTATATTTATTCCCATTAACTAGGGATCAAAACGATGCATCAAATTCCATATCTAATCATCTGTCATCGTTCCTCTGTTGCACGAATCAACTTAGAAAACTCGCCACCAAGCCCTGTCCGTGTACTTCTCTCCATCGCATTTCACTCCACTTTCTCCCTCTCTTAATGACATCGATCATTATTATGACCTGCCACCTCATTCTTGGTCTCCCCCTTGGTCTTTTGTCCTTTAATTGTAAATCAAACATTCCTCTTGGCAAACGTCTCTCGCTCATCCTCTTGACATGTCCGAACCACCTTCAGTTCTACTCTGCAGCTTTTCTAGCTGAATTCTCTCCCTAATCGCTTTTTGCTGGGTCACAGTTCCTCCCTTTATAAACACAATATAAAGTTCACCTTTAAGAGGTGTCACTGCTCTTTCTACAATATTGATTCAGAAAAGGGATTGACTTGAGAATTCTGCGAAATCTCTTGTAATACCACGAATAGAATTCCAAGAAAAACAGATAAAATCCCCATACTTTGATGAACTTGGAAAGAATTTCCATGTAAGTTGTCAAAAATATCAAGGAAAATTTATCCCCCTACAGCGACAGTGATGTACAACAGACTCCAGCAGAATAAAACCTCGCGTTTTTTCTTGTGAAAATATCTTGTCAGCTGACACCAAAGATTATCTTAAATTGTTTCTCATGATATCCTCTAAAAGAAAAGTTTCTTATTGATGCTAGAATAAAGGGAAACAATCCTACAGGACATAATGATAAATGCGTGAACTGTTAAGTAGAAAAAGCACCCGGCACCGTATGTCTTAAGCATCAGACAACGACGTATCAAAAGAGAATGTCAGGTCAAGTTGCGATGGAGGAGTGTTTGCAAACAATTTTGAATAAAATTACTTCCCAATATTGAAAAGTTGGATGAATAAAGGCGCACATATGTATCATTATCCCACCTTTAATTGTCACCTTACTTTTCAAACAGCCCTCGTATACACTCACTGGCCAAAAACGTAGATTCCTTTATTCAATATCTAGTAGGGACACCCTTTGCGCAAATTACAGCCCATACACGTGCTTGGATGCCTGGAGACGGTCCAGCTCCAGATTTAACCATTCTTTCATTACGTCTTGTTATGCGCTATAGTGTGTGGTTAACACGTCACAGGTCGACGAAACTTGACTAGTTGTACGGTGGTGCTGCAATTTCTCGAATTAAATGATCAACGATTGTATCTTGGGGTTTCTTTTATTTTCTTATTTTATTCTAAATATGAAACGCCTAGATTTCAACTTAATCTAAAATTAAAAACCTTTTCTAGGATGCTTTTAAAGTTCACATGCTCCCCAACATATTTTAAGTTGCTTTATTAAGAGTGACAAATATTAAGTTTCTCTTAAAGTCCATATTGCATATTTTCTTCTCATAATTAGGAGAAGAGAAAGTAGCATCCTTTCCACCCATATTAATTACGAAATTTCAAAAAGACAGAAAGAATTACTTAAGTAATTCCGATTCTTCATAAACTGTCTTATTTTTTTTTTTCACCTTCTTTCATTAATACTTAAAATATGTCAGCCATCGAGAGATGCAAACCATGAAAAAAAATATATATAAATAAAAAAGGGTTCCTCTATCTACAACCATTTCTACAATTTTATTCTTCATTCGAAATGGAATTTAAGAAAAATAAATAACTCCTGGTGAGCATTCTAGGAAATATTACTCATACGTCATCCTATGCGATTGTTAGCTATTCCTACTCACAAAAAAGCCATTACAGCGGCTCAGTCCAAAGAAATCTTTATTCTGGCCTCGCTGACTTTCGATTTCTTAACGTACATACTTAAAATTTATATTTCTTTTAAAATACATTACTCGAATGCGCAATAAACTACAATCTTTCATCTCTTTACAAAAAAAAAAAAAAAAAAAAAAAAAGCAGATATTAAAACCCAGTTGGAATTCCTCAAATAAGAAATGTATCTGCATTTCTTTTAGGAAAAAAAAAATATACTTCCTTATTATTTCCAATTGTGTAGTTTTTTTGAGGGGATTAGTTAGTCGGGTAGTACAGCCTGGTATTTTCTTCTTAAAGAGAAATTTTTCTTTGATTTTTGCTTACAGTAGCTGTTTGATTAGCCCTCAGGGCTAGCAAAGGGGATCACACATTTTCAGTAGACGCCCTACCTTTGTGGTAATCGGAGACTAAGAATATTTCCACCCTTTCGAACCATCCTTGGTTTTGACTGATTGAGTACTGGATTGGGTACTGGACAAATTTTGAGTACTCTGAGTACTCAATCCAGTCTGGAAACGAATTCTGTACCTCAGCAGCTCCAATAGATAATTTACTGTGGTCAACCGTTTGGTTGCCAAAGGTAAACTTCCTGGGAACCAGTTTATAGGCATTAACCTTTGGCCAACAAGAGCTGATGCACTCACTGTCCAAAAAATTATAAACCATTATTCAGTATCTTAACGGGATTACAGCTTGTACAGGTCATAGCACAGAAGACGTCCAGCTCCAGATTTGGCCAATTTTTAGGACCATGAGGGTTTGAGCTATATATATGCAACAATTATTATGAAGAAATGTATAAATCGAAGGAGTCACATTGTGTATGACCGGCCGAGGAAAGTGGTATAATACCATGTTACCAGATAGTTCCCAAAGACTTCGAAAGAGAAATGACTGTCGCACGTTGAAACGCAACTATCTTTAACGAATGGGAAAACACCAAGCGCATCTCGCGGTCTTAATAAAGTGGCCATGCAGTGTACCAGTGTCTTCTTAAGTAGGACAACAGAGAATTTGTTTTTCTTCCATCAGAAATCTCTTCAGCTTTATCGAATTAGACTGCAATCGATGGCGACTTGCTGATAAACCACTGAATTAATTAAGTGCAGCGAAAAGATCCTGGCTCAGCATATTTGATATAACCGAACTGGGACAGGAAGGAAGGGAGATTCAGTTAATCACACAAATGTGCCTCATGAATAAATGAAGGCTCGTGACAGCAAAATTACTTGTTATACCACCCAATCAACTGAATATTAAATTTCCAATCAATTGCACGTCAGCTTTAAGCCCCTAAAGGAACGCAATAAATATAACAATCATGTGGTAGTAAGGAAAAGAGCTCGGTGTAGTTCATGTACACAAGCAATTTGATTAATAATCTCGTATGGAATGAAGTTGGCCATTAATTTTCGCTGAACATAGAAGAAAAGTGGCCATTCGAAATTTAAAACGCTGTTTAACATCAAGTACTGTGTTGTTATGGAAATGGGCCGGATTATCGATTGCATGTTCTCGATCATTCGGCCCGGTTCAATAATCGATTGATTTATTAATTTAGGTACTTCTATAAGAAATTCTTGAAACCGAGAATGATTCTAAAATTTATTTCCATGGTAAAAAAAAATTATAAATTCATCATGAGATACTGTCTTCTGTTTCAAATTTTTCTTCTGAAGATCCTGCATAAATCTTTTCATGGAAAAAATGGCAAGTTGTCATTTGCCATCCAAGTCATCAGGAAAAATTAAGTACATGGTAAGATAGCTGTCAGCACCACACTGAGAATTTTGACAATGACTTTGAAGAATCCAAACTGACAATTTGCAGCAATCTTGTGGGTACCTCCAGGCAAGATGCCATTGCGTGATGAATGATGGCTTAATTTTATAATTTGTTCGATTGAGAAACTAAAAATAAGGAAAATAATTTAGATTTAAGAAAATGCGATTTTCCAGAGATTATTTTCTATATATTAAAGCAGATATCACTGTTTATGAATCCTTTTTGCCACACCAATTAAAACTGGTGCTCGTTTTATTCTGGCAAGGCAGTGTATTTCATGCTTGTCATGTACGAGTTAATTATACATCTTACTGCGCTTGATAAATTGCAAAATTTTAATAGATGTTTATCATCTCTTCAAAGCCACCCATCATCTCAGTGTTTATTGGCTGATTGAAGAGGCCATAAATCACCTTCGTCCATCTACGAACGTCTTACACATGTCCAGATAATGGATTATTTCCTGATTAGCAAAGGAAGTACTCCTTCGCATCAAAAATGTCATCATAAAGTTTTCCTTCCACGGAAAGGAAGATCTTGTCTATAGATTAGGATCTTAGAAATTGGACAACCATGCTCACCTTGGTTTCTTTGTCGCAATAAGAGGAAATGGAATCCAGAACATTTCCAGCAATGGCGAAATTTGAATCTCCTTTTAATTTCTTCTGGACTAATCTGTGGCTAAATAAATCGCTTATCAGATCTCACCAAACTGACAAAATGTGTACAATCCTTTCTGAATGCTTTCAAAGTCGATATCAGGAAAAAAAGAAATCATTATTCTTCCAGTTATCTAGCAATCGCATGATGTCTGCTAAGTTTCATAAAGTAAAAACATCTTGTTGAGTTTTTAAGGAAACCATGGAGATATCTTGTAGAACTAGGAGAATAGGATAAATTCTGCATTTATGTTTGACCAGGAGGAATAAAACAGACAATTGTCAAACTTCAAAAGATCAAGATGTATTTTGTCGTGGTGGACAGACACAGGCTCCTTTACCTTCAACAATTATAACGTATTGCTGGATAAATAAATATTACTTTGAAGGACGCCTTGTATACACTGCACTACCATTAATATCCAGAGACCTCTCCAAGGATGGGGAATCAGGTCCTATGCATGCAACACGTCACAGAACCTGCTATAAATATGCACACTGGGCTTCGAACAGACAATTGCAAAGTTGGGCATGCAAGATGACAAGGTCAACAGAATTAACAGACTTAGAACGTGGAATGATAGTAGGATGCCACATAAGCAAGCGCTCTGTGCGAGACATCGCAGTCACTCTGAGGATCCCTAGGTCAAAGGTTAGTGACGTCATATGCAAATGGCAGAGGAATGTGAGTGAATCTGCCAAAAAACGGCCTGGTAAACCCCAAAAACTAACAGAACTGTGCGCGCGAATCGTAATTGGCCATTGTCTCAAGTCACACAAACCCCTCTGTGATAATAGGGGATAATATCAGCACTAGTACAATACGAAGGTCACTCTATGATATGGGTTAAAATGGTCGTGCAGTTGTTCACAAGACATTGATCACCTCAACAAATGCTAGACGCCGATTAACATGGTATAAGCAGCGCGAATCCTGGATGGTAGAACAGTGGAAAACAGTCCTATGGCCAGACGAGTTGAGGTTTGCACTCTACCAGTCTGATGGCCGTTCCTGGGTGTGGTGAATGCCACGGGAACAGTTCCTTTCTCATTGTATCCTCCGAACAATAAAGTTTGGAGGCAGTGTCATGGTATGGGGCTGCTTTTCATGGTTTGACTTGGGCCCATTAGCCATTATCGACAAAACCATGAATGCTGTGCAATAGTGTATAGTGTGTTCGTGTCTAACGGCACCAGGGGTTTCCCCCCATCTCCGCGTTGCTTTCATTGTGGGTGTAACAATTCAATGTAAAGCCAGAGATTTAAAAGTGTATGGATATTGTATGAGTGTAGTGTTGTGTGTCGTTGTTCTTCTGGCCATTTAGCCGCTAGACTCCTGTTGGGGCCCAACGTTGTCCACACTATGCCTCGTGGAGACAGACCAGGGTACACTAGTATTGAAATATTTACTCTAGCAGGTCCTGCCACCTAATTTCCTGAGATTTCAGTGGCTAGGACCTAAAAAAATAAATAAATAAAAAATATATATATATAATAAAATAAAATAAAATTTTCGCTCAGTCGGGGTTAAGAAAATTGAGTAGAAAGGCCAAATGAGTTTAGTGTGAGGGCGCCCCCGTGGACAGGTGCGCAGGAGCAGCAGTGCGTAGCACACGCTTCTTGATTAGACCGGGGTTCGAGCCCGTCACCACCAAATACGGAGGATGCGAAAGGTCAGAGAATGACCACCGCATATTCCCGGAGCAATATGGCCTTAGTTGCTAATGCTCGTAAAAACCAAATAACAACATAACAGTTTAGTGTGAACTCAATTACATTTAAATTTTAAGATATGTGGGGTGTACACTTGCGTATTAGGTAGAGTGGGGGGAGACAGAAGGCTGGGGGGAAAAGATAGAAATATGAGGACGATAGAGAAGGCGACCCCAGATAATCAGTGGGGCATGCTGTGCAATACCAGGACACCCTGGACAATTATGCATTTCCAACATTATGGCAATACTTCGGGGAAGGCCCACACCTGTATCAGCAAGATAATGCGCCATGCCATACTACTCGGGTCATAAGGTTTGAGGACATGGGTGTGGAAAAGTTGGACTGGCCAGTTCAGAGTGCTGATCTGAACGCTATCGAACATCTTTGGGATGTTTTGGATCGTCGTGTACGTGCACATCGAGACCGCCCGAAGAACAAGGCCGAACTGGTGGCTCCGTTAAAGGCCGAGCGGAGGAACATATCACCTGACATTTATAAAAAGCTGATTGAGAGTATCCGCGAAGATGGAAGGCCCTCATAAAAGCAAAAGGTTTCAGCACAAAATATTAAATGACACAATAAAAGCTCTTTTTTTGTCTAAAGACAGATGTCCGAATATTAATGGTAGGGCAGTGTACTTTATCGATCCTTTTTTGTGGATAATCATGCAATTTTTCCGTAAACAAGCAGTCCATCTCATTTCGGGATGAAAAACCTGACAAAATTCCATTATATTTATTCTCAACAACGCTCCATACGTTTCTGGACTAAAACAGAAACTAGAACAGAACTAGAAAACTTATGTTGAGTGAGCATTGAGTTATCAGGAAATTTATATTCCACGGAATAACATTCACTGCGCTGAATTAAATGGAAAAATATTCACTTTATGGGATGAAAAGCCTTAGTTAAAACGGATCCTAATTCCTGTTGGTTTTCCTTCCCGCAAACGAACTAACCAAGGAAAAATGCAGTCTGTAGAGTCAACATACCAGCTCCTCGTGACCTTACTTACCTCCATTCAAATCCTAACCAGCTCATTTAAACAACTTTTGATACTGACAAAATTCTTCCCTCGTATCTCATAATTAATAACGGTCTTCCAGTTAAATATCTTGTTTGAAGAAGGATAGTTTGATTGGAAGTTTAAAACTTTGCGGTTATCGACTGGATTTATGTAAACTGATCTTAGAGATCCTTCATCTAGAGAGAGTTTGCAATCTATTCTCTTGTAATTTTGAAAACTGGAATTTTAGAGGCACTCAAGAAATTGAAACATTTCTAGAGTGCTTCTTAAAAGCAGGTGAAGCCGCGAAAACAGACCGAATTTATCTCTCTCTCTCTCTCTCTCTCTCTCTCTCTCTCTCTCTCTCTCTCTCTCTCTCTCTCTCTCTCTGAGGAAATAAGAAGTTTCTATGATTCAGAAAATTGCTCACGATTTGGCGAGACTGAAATGGATGTTGGTGAGGCTTTTTGATTTAAGTCTCACCAAAGCAATTTTACAAATATGATTACTTGAAAACAATGATTAGATTTCCAATTAATCGCAGAAAATAATAAGGAAATGTGAATGTCTTTATTAAGTGAAGAGTATCGCATTAAATAAAAATAATTTGAATCACGAGAAGTTGTTTTCTTTTCTTGTCCCCATTTCATTCCTTAAGAATCCGTGACATTTAAGAAGTTCCTGAAAGAAAAACAACGTAAAAGATAAAAAAAAAATATTTTTCCTTCGTAACTTGAGGGGATTTAACGGACTAAAAGTGTCTGCCGTGTTGACAATAACTTTTAAATTAGGTTCGCTAACCATATTAATGGACGTATATCTCGGCAGTTTAATTATTTATCTTTGAGAAGAGCTGGCGCGTTGATCCATTATATATGTGTGTGTAATAATTTGTAGTAGATGGAAAGTGTCAGATTTTAGTGGTTTTTGTAATGGAGTCATATATTTCGGGTGAATAATTCATAATCATTTCTTGTGAGCATTTTCGATTAATATCTTTTTTTTTTTTCACATAGATTATAGATTTTTTACTATGCTGGAGTTCGTAACAAACATATTTTGCGTTTCTCTTTTGCTTTAATTTTTTTTGACCCCCCCCATGGCATGTACGTGGTCAAAAAAATGAAAATAATATAGAGAAATGCAAAATATGTTTGTTTTCCCTCTTTTTTGACCACATACAGCATGCACATTTCTTTCTCTATTTTTTGACCTCACGTGCAGCATGCGCATTGATTTTTTTTATTATTTTGATATCACGTGCAGCATTTAGATTTCTTTCTCTATTTTTTGACTTCACGTGCAGCAGAAGAATTGATTTCTTATTATTTTTTGACTTCTCGTGCAGCATGTTAATTTCTTTTGAATTTTTTTTACTTCATGCGCAGCACATTCATTTTTTTTACTTCACGTGCATCATGCTCATTTCTTCTCTTTTTTACTTCACGTGCATCATGCTCATTTCTTCTCTTTTTTACTTCACATGCAGCATGCGCATTGATTTTTTTTTTTTTTTTCAATTAAATCGAAATAATTCAATTTCAAATAGACAAAGTTTAACATTTAAAACTGCAGGTTACTTCCACGAGGATATAACGAGTGTAAAAATTTTAACTATCAGACCGGATTAAAAGAGCCTTTGGTTGTTGAATCTGTTTTGATCATCGAGATTACATACAATTGACAGTTAAAGTTGTGAACCTTTTCAGCTCTTGTTTTTCGTTTACTTTCCTGTCTTCTGTGGATACGCTTAAAGGGTGATTGGAGACTAATGTGAGGTGTCTTTCTCCACGTTTCCACTCTGATGTACAGCTGGAGGTGTTCTAAAAGGAGTCTTAAAAGCTTTCGCCACAACAACAGCTATCCGCACCTTTTACAATAAACCACTTCAGATCCCGCAGGTACACTGCCCTGTCATCTTGTCCACTAAAAAGAAAAGTACAAACGATAAAATTCGAAAGTAAGATCTGTCTCTTTGGCGAAGTTTACAGAATCCTTCCTATGAAAACTTGATAATTGAAGGGGTTGCCTATTCCCAACAGATGAAACTTTGGCTGTCAGTAGTTAGGGAAATAAATCGGGCGTGGCGTGTACATTGATGTGTTGTAGTCCATTACAGAAAACCCCTCGCGGAAATCTAGAACTCCATTAACTTATAGGCTAAAATTTCCACCCTTTTCAATGGCATAAATACAAAATTGTACCCTTCTGCGCCAACCAATGACGCTCCTTTTGAAAGTCTGACTTTTGACACTTCAATCCACTGGAAATCCAGCCAATAGAAAGATGCGTTGTTTGAATGCAAGGGTGGAACTTCTCTGAAACAATCTTCCACAAATGTCATGTTAAAAGTATGCTAACTACAAAACTATTTGTACATTCTTTAGTCACGTGCGGCCACCATAGCGAGATGGTTTATACATGAGAGGCAAAAAGCATTGCGGGACTTAAGCTTCTTAAGATGGCCTAGAATAAAGGCAAGTTTTCGAAGTGGAACACTGTTGATCACGTTCGCAACCATCACAATAAAACGTGTTCAGTTTTACAAGATGACGCAAAGCGAATCGATAATATTGGAACTTTCATTTCTGTGGTAGAAATTGGAAAAGGAAATGGTAAGGAAAAATGGTGTAAGTTTTCAAGTACTTCGAAACGAATTCGATTTCTGGTTGCGTTCCTGCAACTTCTGCAAAATTAGTTCAGTCATCTTGTCAAGTTAATGTGTACACTGAAGACTAAGCGGGTTACACAGAACAAAGGGTATGTGCAGCTTTCGAGCATTTTATGAATTATTTATTTGTAATTCTCTTACGTAGCGTGCCTAAGGGTTTACTCCTGACTGGACAGATAATTAGATAAAAGAGTTGAATTCCTCCTCTAATTTCACTAAGCCGTTTTCGCGTAATGACTGGATTCTGCACAGTGAGCAATGATGGAAGGGAGTTTCCGAAATATAATCATAAATCACTATAAAGTTGGACCATTACGCTAACAGGAATTCTCTACCATTTGGTATCAGATGTCTATTAGTAGATAGTCGTGTATCTCTCTCTCTCTCCTCTTCCCCTTTCTATCTATTCACTATATTTATCGATTTTTATTTATCTTTGTTATCGTGGCTGAGTTAATCGGTCTCAGGCGAGAATAGCATGTTTTTTTTTCTTTCGGAAACTGGGGTTTTTCATCCAGCAAGCAGAAAATCGACCAGAGAACTCAATTTACAGCCAATATACAAGGAGCGATATGGTTTTTCCTTACCATTTCCTTTTCCAATTTCTACTATAAAGTTGGACCATTACGCTAACAGGAATTCTCTACCATTTGGTATCAGATGTCTATTAATAGATAGTCGTGTATCTCTCTCTCTCTCTCTCTCTCCTCTTCCCCTTTCTATCTATTCACTATATTTATCGATTTTTATTTCTCTTTGTTATCGTGGCTGAGTTAATCGGTCTCAGGCGAGAATAGCATGTTTTTTTTTTCTTTCGGAAACTGGGGTTTTTCATCCAGCAAGCAGAAAATCGACCAGAGAACTCAATTTACAGCCAATATACAAGGAGTGATATGGTTTTTCCTTACCATTTCCTTTTCCAATTTCTACTATAAAGTTGGACCATTACGCTAACAGGAATTCTCTACCATTTGGTATCAGATGTCTATTAGTAGATAGTCGTTGTTGTTTTGTTGTTGTTGTTTTTGGTTTTTAGGAGCATTAGCAACTAAGGCCATATTGCTCAGGGAAATGCGGTGGTCATTCCTTGACCTTTCCGCATCCTCTGTATTTGGTGGTGACGGGCTCGAACCCCGGTCTAATCAAGAAGCGTGTGCTACGCACTGCTGCTCCTTCCCACCTGGCTACGGAGGCGCCTAGTAGATAGTCGTGTATCTCTCTCTCTCTCTCTCTCTCTCTCTCTCTCTCTCTCTCTCTCTCTCTCTCTCTCTCTCTCTCTCTCTCTCTCTCTCTCTCCTCTTCCCCTTTCTATCTATTCACTATATTTATCGATTTTTATTTCTCTTTGTTATCGTGGCTGAGTTAATCGGTCTCAGGCGAGAATAGCATGTTTTTTTTCTTTCGGAAACTGGGGTTTTTCATCCAGCAAGCAGAAAATCGACCAGAGAACTCAATTTACAGCCAATATACAAGGAGCGATATGGTCTTAGTCGCTCATTCTCCTAAAACCTTACTACCACAACAACCACTTGGTTATCTTTCCGCACGTTGACTTTTTCAATTACTCTTTATATTTATCTCTCCAATGTATTTCGATTTTTCTTTCTCTGTTTTTTGTGCATTGCCTTTACCTTTTCTTTTATTCAGTTTATCTGTACCATAGCTGATACAGTTCGGGTCTTCTATGTAGGTCCTATTTTCGAAGGTTGGGAGAAAAATACCCGAAATACAAAGTGTGCATCTTTCATAATTACATTCACCCTATATAATCTCCAACCAGCTCTCATTGTTGTTGTGTGTGGAAGACGAATACCACTTTCAGACTGATGTTTTTGGATTTCAGCAGAAACCCAAAACGTTCTTTCATATTGAGAAAGAGATCAAAGTTATTTCTGACAACCCAATGATCCGGTCTCTTTCATCAATGCTGCCGCGTAGATGGTCCCAGTTTGTACTGTGTGTACACGAAGTACCATTGCTGCAGATCCCCTGACGAGGTGTAAAACACTTATTGCCTGCGCCTTACATGACCAACTACATCTCCGATTAAAGCCACTTTGGATGCTTGTTTTGGATTTCAATTCCGAAAAATGTTGAGCTATAATTTATGAGCTAAAGTTCTTGGGTTCTTCTTGATGGCTGCATCTCTGTTGAATTGTAAGCAACTTTTTGAGACGCTAATAGTAAGAAGGTTGTTCAATGAATTAAGAATTATTTTATATAATTTTAAGGTATGGATCATGACATTGCTAGTTCTCTTAGATTAGTGTTTCCCAATGTGTGGTTAGCATGACTTATGAAAGCGATCCGCGGAAAGTAATGTGTCACAGCATACATACACGCCCTCAATTCGATGATCAGATACATCAACACCAGTACAGGGTGAAGCCACATGATATGGGTTACCATGGTCGTACAAGCCACTAATTACTCCGAAAAACACAAGAAGTCGCGTAGCTTGGTGTATGGGTCGCCGTTCTTTGACCTTAAACCAATAGAAAGCTGTGCTTTGGAGTGACGATTCACGGTACATGGTCGACCAGTTTGACAGCCCTGCCTGGCAGATGCTAGAAGGAAACTGCCTGGCGGACTGTATCATCCCGACAATGATGTTTAACAGAGACAGCGTGATGGACTGGGGCTGTTTTTCATGGTTTTGCTCTGGGACCATTGATTATTTGAACCAAACCATTAATGCTGAGGTCTCTCTAGAAGTACTGGACAATAATGCGGCGTTGCCATGTTGTTGCAGCATATCGGGGAAGACTCATACCTGTATCAGCAGGACATACTGCTCGAGTTGCGACGAACTAGTTTGAGGATATTTACAAAAACTAGTGGAGAGTGTTCCACACAGACTAGAGTGCTGCCATAAATGCGTGTCCCGATATTAATGGTATGGCAGTGTATTGTCTACCCATTACCGATCCAAATTACTACAGAGAAGCAGATTATGCGTAGAAAACAAATTCCTTCATGCGCCACCTGTATTTAATCAATGTCATCTTGTTTAGGCTGCTTCATAAGTATCATCAACATACCGGGACACGAAGAATGCTGAAAACAAAGCAAGAAAAGACATAAAAGTTCTCATAAGATTCTGCCTACCAATAATCGCGTGACTTCAGAGAAATTGGATCAAATCAAAGTACCGCCTTAACCATTCCTTTGAATAATAAAATCCCTTGAACTTTTCCGTTTCTCATATACACCGAAAGAATATAGTGCCACCTGCTGGCATTAAGTTACGCAAATCGATACTGAACATGATAAACTGCTCACGACACGTAAATGTACCTTCAGAGTGATGAGCGTAGATCAGGCATTCTCAACCGGAAACTTTTTTGTTGTCACCATAGCAACAGTGACGTTTTTCATCTCTTTAACTGTATACCTCGGTATTTAAGTTAACAAAAGTTTTTCCACCATTTCTATATATTCTTGAATCAGTTTGTCACGTATTGGATCTGTTACACAGAATAGATTCAAGAGATAAGTTTTGTAGCTCAGAAATTTATATCTATCTGACTCTAAACTCCACCATATACGCACTTGGAATGTTCAGTGAATCAAGGGCTGATTTGATTTATCTCAAAAGCTGCGCTTACTTCAGACCAAGTACTAGAAGAGATTCTGGTTCTTTCTCCATTTCGACGAAAGCCATTATTTCTGATTATCTACACAGCAAACAACAGAACAGTGTGGTTACAGTTGAAATAGAGGTACGAGGGTAATAGTGACCAAGCCAGTTGTGAAATATTAATGGATCAACATTTATTTCTTCTTTCAGAATGGAACGAGAGAAAGAGGGCAAAAATACAATCCTAAGGTACATTTCCTAGTATTATGAGTAAACATAACTTAAAAATATTGAGAACAATATTTTTAAGGGGGTTATAAATTCAATATTACATTTCTCATCGAATATCTGTATCAGCTTTGCTTGGTTTCTTTTTTGTAGGAAAGATTTAACAGAAAAGTGACTCGTCCTTCAGAGGAACCACAGTCGTACGACTTATATCGATATTTACAAAAGGCTTAGATGTCACTATGACAGTTGTACGCTGAGGAACAGTTTCCCAAGAGTACTGTTAAGAGAAAGTAAAATCATAGGTACTTTCAGGGACTGGATACAATACGCTGTGGAACTGCTCTTCTGACTGCAGATGTATCTTATTTACGTTCAGCTATGTCTGGATTTCTTTATCCGCTTGCTTTGGGAGGTCTGAGGAGGTAAGATTTCCTGTTGTCAGATTGCTGGATTGCTAACCATTTCGAAGATTTTTGAGAGGTCTGGATTCGAATTATTTCCACAACGCCAAGAAAATGGACTTTCTGTAGCCTCTTCATTTTGGTAAACAATTTCTGCATTTACCACATTATAACGCGACATCAGGCCTTCAGACAAGAAGTCCACAGCTGTTGAAGAATGCAACTTCAGTAAATCGAATTCAACGATTGATGCTCGTGAGTGCTATGCAGTTATTGGAGATAAATCTTCGGATTTACCTTGTGTATCTATAATTAGTAAATCTACTCTTTGATGGAGAATTTTCGGCGAACTTGATGTAACAATATAATAGAAATTAGCGAAATATCTCATTTTACTTCACTTAGATGGAGTCTGGGAGTTTGTAACTATTGAAACTATGAACTGCACTTTGGGACATGTAATAACTTCATACTCGATGCATAAACACTTCGGGGAGCTGAACACCCTTTCTAGGTCAACACCCTTCCACAGAAGCAAATATCCTTAGGCTTGAAAGTCAAGTTTAGATATCGACATCTGCTCATGAAATTTTCCATTAAAGCAGGTAGGACTGCTTTATCGGAAGAGCCTGAGGTAGTGGTGCGAGTATTTACAAGTTGTCAGTTGTCTTCGAGGTGCGATCCCATGATAACATTCATTTAACTTTAGTGTTTAGTTCTCCAATTCTTTGTATATTCCAACTCAAAACTTTTCAAATCGCCTTCACTTTCCCATTTTGAGAGGTCTGGATTCGAATTATTTCCACAACGCCAAGAATATACTGAGTGCTTTGAAACAGAACTCTGTTATTTGATCTGAGGCGAACGTACAAGGATTTTTCATCCCGTTAACAAATAACGTTTTAGAACACGCAGTTTATAGTCATTCTAAGATCTCACATCTAAGTGAATAAAAAAGCCTGTTTCAATAAAAAATTACACATCGAAATAAACCGTTTGAATTATTCACAATTGTAAATTTGGTTTGGACTGCGTTGAGTTCATTATAATTTGTGCCGAGGTATTTAATGCCATAAAGGGTCAGTATATTCCCCTGCGAATTGCTAAATGGTCAATTTTCACGCTTTGCATGAAAAAAAAAAAAAAAACACAGTTCCTAGTAGTGCGAGTGAAACAGTGCAATTCTTATACCGGCTAACTCGGCCACTGGAAAGAGTCCAAAAAGATTCCTTCCATAACGTGTTATTTGAGCCCAAATAGCACAGTATGGAAGAGTAGCAATGATATCCACTGCTAGGTTTATTTGTGGGTGAGAGGAATAGAGATAAAAGGACCCACTTTGCATTTTTGGAGAGTTGGCTAAAAATCAAACATGCAAATTGAACAATATTAAAATTGTTTAAATGTTTTTTTCGGTTTGATCAGAAGATTTATCATTTTTAAATATGTGCAATTTGAAAACGTACTCATCTATCAGTGAGGTCAGATTGATGACTTTTACGAATATCTCTGGAAAGTTTTCTGAAGACATGAAAAATAAGAAATTCAGCCGGTCTAACAGTGAAGCAGGAAATGTAAGTTGAATCGGAGAAAACCGCCATAAACCCAAACTTCCAAACTTCTTTTCGAACTAGGAAATATATGTTGGAGGAAAGAGCGTTGACCAAGAAATATTTCGAAATTTAAATAAAAGTAGGGAAAATTCCAAAGTTGAAGTTTGATTTGGAGTTGATTTGACATCGTTGACAGCAGCATCTCAGATATCTTATAGAAAGTTCCATCAGAACTTATTTCGGCTTTTAATATCTAAACACATTTATTTTTAGTATAACAACAAATGGAAGGTTGAAAATGAGTAGAATGTATCAAAATATAAAAGGAGTTTAAAAAAATCGGTGAAAATGCGTTTTTCTTGTCGACAGATAAACTACTTCTTTGTTTTCTGGCTTCGATCCAAAATCTTTTCTTCAGAACGCTAAGAAAATTGCAATCAATTTTATGTTGTCAAAGAGACGCGTTAAAAAAACAAAAGACATTGTAAGTGTTTCCTTGTTATGACAGAGTTGACAACTGAGATAGACCCGAAGGGCTTGCTGCGCCATGTCACTCCATGATGAATCTTTCACAACAACAACACGAATACTGAACACTGCATCTGCAAACATCTCCAGAATGGTAAACTAATTTAATTCATTCTTATATCCTGTTTTAACTGGTTGTTTCTTTTTGGAGGAAGTTTATAGTTTCAAGATGTTTGAATTCGTTTAAATAATCAACTTCAGAAATTAGTTCAACCTGTTTACTCAACCGAGTTTCTGAGATCTATTTTTAGTCTTTTCAAATTCTCAATATGTAAATACTTTGTTAACGTTTTCTAAGGTAAATAAAACATATTTGTTATTTCAAGCAAGTTTCATTATTATCTTTGTGGAAGAGATTAAATCTGCTTTCTCCAGTTCGTCAATATTTAATTATAATGGTAAATTATAAGATGATTGTTTGCAATGAGCATTGAGGCAGATAAGAGGGAGAATGAATCAGTTTATCTAAGTTTAGTTTAACGACTTTTCCCCGAAAAAGCTCTTCTTGTTTTTGCGATGAAAATCCCGGGTTTCAGGGACAAAAATCCATGCAACCATTCAACCAATCTATGAAAATTACAGTCCTGTTAGCTTAACTTCTGTTCCAGGTAAAATAATGGAGTCATTGGTTAAAGAAGCAATGCAGGAGCATCTACACAGAAATGCAATTATCCCGCAATCACAACATAGATTTGTTGGAAGTCTTGTCTAACCAATCTGTTTAGTTACTATGATGCAGTGATCAAGGAACAGGATGCAAAAAATAATTTTGATATCATATACGTGGATTTCAGGAATTCTTTTGAGTTATTACTATGGATAAAGGGATGGTTGAGTGGAAGAAGACAGACAGTGGTTATCAATGGTCACTGCTCCTCCTGGAAAATGTTATTAGTGGAGTCCCTCAGGGTTCAATGCTGATCCCGTTCTTGTTTTCAATATTAATGATATTGATGAGGGTATATCAGGCTTAATGTTTAAGTTCCTTAATGATACAATGGTTCGCAGGGTGGTTAGCGACATTACTGAAGGCAAGCTACCCCAACAAGGTCTAGAAAAATTAGGCAGATGGGCTGGGAAGTGGCAGTTTAAGTTTAACATTGACAAATGCAAGGTACTGCACATGGGTAGTAATCCCAGATTACCGTACCCATGTGTGGTACTACACTCAGGGTAGTGGAAAATCAAAGAGAATGAAAGAGGGGTAATTGTGCAGTTAGATATGAAGTTTGTTATGCAGTGCATACAAACTGCCAGGACAGCTTGTGGGGTTTTGTCAATGATGTACAGGAACAGGAACTTTGCTAGCGCGGATAAGGAGGTGATTATCCTATTGTACGAGGGGTGACCTTTTAATTCGGACTGGTGCAAGATTTTATGTTTACCAGTCGAACTTTTCATGACTACCACTATAGGTGCTGTCGCCTATCGCTATTGAGCAGACTCTGTGCGCGTGATCACTGCCACAGGTGCCGAGGTTCTGCCAAATCCCTCTTATTCACTGAACTTAGCCTGGTGTGATTTCTTCCTATTTCCACGTATGAAGAAAGTTCTGAAAGGCAAGCGTTTCGCGTCTGACACAACGATTCTCGTAGAGCCACAGCGGAAGCATTTTGCAGTCTTTCGAAAAATGGCTTTCCAGAAGCATTTAATGAGTGGGTACGACGGTGGCGAAAGTGTGTAAAATTCAAGGGAGAGTATTTCGAGAAGGAGAAATCCACAGAAGATTCAGATGATGACAATTAAAATAATTTCTTGCACTAGTCCACGAATTAGATGATCACCCCTTGTACAAGACAATAGTTAGGCCGCATCTTGAGTACTGCATACACGTCTGGAAGCTTCATTTTAGAAAGGATATAAATTAGCTGGAATAGTCACACAGAAGAACAACGAGATTTATGAAGGAGGGAAACGAAAGTGTGGTCTTACCAAGAAAGACTTCAATGCTGCAAGTTGCAGAGTCTGGAGACTAGGCACCTTTTTAGGTGATCTGATCAAAGCGTTTAATGTTTGAATCGATTGAGTAAGCTCGATGCTGATGGGACTCTTCCTCTTCAGAGTACACACTTCAGGTGGCATGAATTCAAATTGGGAAGGATGGTTGAAGTACATACCCTAGGAGATAAGCTAGGCTGCTCATTATTCTTTGGCTAGTCTCTGCCAGGTTTGCCTGAGCTTCCTGGATGGACACCAAATTAAAAAAAAACAAAAAAAAAAAACAGGTAGTTAGAGCTCTGTGGAGTACAGGATATACGCATAAAAAGAGATATCCTACCCTGCTATTAGGCCGGGTTAGCAAGGGGATGATAACCCTGGATGTTCCAGGGTTAGCACTCCGTGTCGGTGGACATAGAAGGTCAGTCCAGAGAAATACTTTAAGTCCTCTTAGTTAGGGTTGATAGTAAAATCACAATCGGAAGAGTCATGGCCAGTTTAAGTCAAGTCCAGATTCAGTAGGCAAGAGTTTTAGTTGACAATGCCCAATTTAATTCTCCGGTTGGGAGAAAGGTGCATAGGCAGCCACTAGTCACGGTCAGGAGGAGTGTGGTTTTCAATTGCCATTATTTTGATTCTGCGGGTGAAAAGCTTCTGAGCGAAGTTGGTAAAAGCTTGGTAGTAGTACTGTTGGTCTGTTGTGAAAAGCTGCTCTCTATCATGTGAAAAGTCGTGTATAACTGTGATTAATTGGCTACGAAGGTCCTCTTAGCGAGGGCAGATATAGACTAGAAGATACCAGTCTTCTATCTGGCTTCAGTGGCAGTAGGGATCTGCAGCAATGCCCGGAAAATGTTTGTTTTTGATTGATGGGACCACATCCTATTAATAGAAAGGTGTTGTATAGACCTTGAGAGAACCAACCAAATTAGAGACTTGGGATAAACAATTGCTATTTCTGGAATATACTTCTTTATGGAGTCCCTTGGTGGAGTCGGTCCATCGTGCTTGCCACATTTGGTTCAGTTTGTTAGATAGAATGTGCTTTCCTTGCTTGATAGTATTTGAAGTGTTGATGGCGTGGTCATAGATGGTTGTGGGGATATCGCTCGAGAGACGGAAATGAATTCCTCTACGGATAACCTCCAAGTCCAGGGGGAAGAACTCCAGCAAGGATCTGTAGAACTGGAGTATTCACTGGGCAACAGGCCCTAGTGATTGCCAGCAGGATACACCTTTGGGTCGTTTCTGATTTTTTATTGTTTTTGAGAATGGCAGTATTTTTTACCAAGAAATACTGCCATTCTCAAAAAATATTTGGTTCCCCAAGGAAAAAGTTTGGGGAACCAAACTCCTGCTCCAAACGTTATGACTGGAAGAAAAAGTGATTCGTAGAGGGACGAAAGGGGACGAAGATTTATACCCCAATCTCTCCTGTTAATACGAGATATCATAGACGTGTGATTTCTTACTTTAGTATGCAGATAAAAAACAAAACAAAACAAAACAATATATATATATATATATATATACACTGTGCTGCCACTTTATTAGGTACACCTACCTAATAAAATACCCTTGAATGCGTATATACCATTAAAAAATACTCCACGAGGAGGGTTCCAAGTAGGATGTATAGTGAAGTTGCCACATTACTTGAGCAGAAAAAGGTAGCATGGAAAGGTTACAGAGCAATAAAAAGTACTGAAGCTTATAACAGCTACAAGATGATGTGTAATAGAGCCACAGAAAAGGTTCGACAGGCAAAGGCAGTTTATGAGAAAACTCTAGCAAACAGAGCAAAGAGGGGGGGGGGATAAAGAATTCTTCACATATATAAATGCCAAGAAGAGCAGGACAAACCAGATCGGACCTTTACGTAAGGGAAAGGGGATAGTATTAAATACACCAGGTGCCGTTGCAGATGAACTCAACAGTTTTGCATCGATATTTACAGATGAAAAACCTTTTGTGGTAATGGGAAATGGTGGGAGCGAAGTTGAAAAATATATAATTAATGATATTTAAATTTTGCAAGATTATTTAATGAAAAAACTTTCGAGCCTACAGGCCAGTAACGCTCCTGGAGTTGATGGAATATACCCTATAATCTTAAGGGAGGCGGCAAGCGAGTGCATTGAACCATTGAGGCTAATTATGCTAGCATCACTAGACTCTGGGGAGATTCCCTTGGATTGGAAAAGTGCCAATGTATCTCCCATACATAAGGGTGGCTCTAAAAGTGAAGTTGGAAATTATCGACCTGTCAGTTTGACTTCAGTAGTAGGGAAAATCATGGAGGCAATAATCAAGGGTGGAATTCAGGATCATTTGGATCGAATTGAAATTCTCAAGGATTCTCAGCATGGTTTTGTAAAGGGAAAATCATGTTTAACAAACCTGGTTCGCTATTTCGAAAGGGTCACTCACGAGCTAGATTTAAGAAATAATTTCGACATTGTTTATTTAGATTTCAGCAAAGCTTTTGACTCAGTCCCACATGAGCGGTTGCTTTATAAACTGGAACAGGTTGGAATCACTGGGAAAATCCTTAGATGAATAGAAGGATGGCTTCAGGGCAGGGGGACAGAGGGTTGTGATAAATGGCTATTCCTCAGATTGGGTTGATGTAAGAAGTGGGGTTCCCCAAGGATCAGTATTAGGACCACTGTTGTTTTTAATTTTCATAAACGACATTGATGAAGGGATAGAGGGCGTGATGTCTAAATTTGCAGATGATGTTAAAATTGGTAGCGTAGTTAATGATCACTGTCAAGCTGAGCTTCTTCAGAGAGACCTAGATAGACTTCAGGAATGGTCAGAAAAATGGCAGCTATGCTTTAATCCAACAAAGTGTAAGGTATTACACCTGGGAAACAGTAATCCCAAAATAACTTATTCACTTGGTGGAGTTCAACTAAACCCAGTACTGGAGGAAAGGGACTTGGGTGTTATGATACGGTCAGACATGAAATTCCCCGAGCATTGTAAACAGGTTGCAAGGAAGGCCCATGGTGTCCTATCGATGATCTATCGAACTTTTTCAAGTAGAGATAGGGACTTGATAATCCCATTATATAAGGCTTATGTTAGACCACACTTGGAATACTGTGTTCAAGTATGGAGACCGCACCTAAAGAAAGATATCGAGCTTCTTGAAAGGGTGGAAAGACAGGTAACTCGCCTGGTGAGATCGGCAAAAGGGCGTCCTTATGAAGAAAGACTTCAAATAAGTGGGTTGCAGAGTTTGGAAACTAGACACCTTAGAGGAGATTTCATTGAGGTGTTTAAGGCTCTGAGAGGCATCAGTAAAATGAATTAGGACGAAATTTTCAAGATTATAAATGATGCTATAACTAGGGGAAATAAATTCAAGTTACGGGGGGAAATGTTTAGATTGGACAGCAGGAAGTTTTATTTTAGCCAGTGAGTTATAAATTACTGGAATAAGTAGCCATCATGGGTGGTAGAGGCCGACAGTTGGGGAAATTCAAAGGTCATCTGGATAGTACTTTCGGGTAAGGGAAGCGCATAGGATGATAAGTTTAATTTCCTTTTTTTTTATTAATTATTATTATATATTTATTTTATTTATTTATTTATTTTATTTTTTGTTTTTATCATTGTTTTGTTCGGATATATATATATTTTTTTTTGGCTGGTGCAGCATAAGCCATAGGCTTTCTTGCACCATGCGGCCATTACTAATACTAATACTAATACCTAGTAGCGTGTTGAGCCTCCTTTAGCCTTCAAAACAGCCTGAATTCGTCTAGGCATGAATTGAACAAGATGCTGAAAACGTTGTGCAGGAATGGAGTACCATGCAGATATGAGTGTGTCACGCAGTTCCCTTCAGATTCGACGGAGGTGTAGGCCTGCAGCGAACAGCCCTTTCCAGCTCATCCCAAAGATGTTCAATAGGATTGAGATCCCTGGACTGAGCGGGCCACTGCAGCAAAGAAAAGTCATTGTCAAGTTCCTGGAACCATTCCATAGTGATTCGGGCTTTGTGCACCGGCGCATTATCCTGCTAGAAGTAACCATCTGATTGAGGATAAACTGTCAACATGAATGGATGTACTTGCTCAGAAACGATGTTTAGGTAGAACGTGGCATTCAGACGTGAATCTGTGGATATCAGTGGACCCAACATGTGCTAAGAAAACATTCCGCAAACCATAGCACTGCCCCCACCACCTTGCACAGTAGTCGTCATCCATGACGGGTCCATGGATTCATGTTGTTTTCGCCAAATTCTGAGCCTTCCATCAACATGATGCACAAGGAACTTCGACTCGTCAGACCAAGCAACTGTTTTCCAATCCTCGATAGTCCAGTGCCGGTGTTTCTGTGCCCACAGGAGGCGTGCTCTCTTGTTCTTCATTGATAACAAAGGTACGCGATGTGGTCTTCGGCTGTTGTAGCCCATTGGCGACTAGTGGTCCATTGCGATATTTTGTTCTCCACAATTCTACCCATCCTCTTCTGACCTCTCTCATCAACACGCGATTTTCTTCCACGACTTTGAGAGGATGTTTTCTGTTCGTTGCACCATTCTCGATACACCCTTGAAACTGTGGTGTGTGAAAAGGTCAGGAGAACTGCCGTTTCAGAGATGCTTTGTCCAGCACGTCTTGCACCAACTACCATGCCACATTCGAAACCCGTTAGATCACTCCTTTTCCACATTCTTGCTACGGTTTGTACGCTTAACTGATACTAGAAAGGTTGTTCTGCGGCATTTATATCCACAACTGTGGTCATGTGACTTGCAACGTTGTGGGATAAACCATTTGTGTGCACAGCAGGTGTGTACCTAATAAAGTGGCACCACAGTGCATATATATATATATATATTTTTTTTTTTTTATGAAAACCCCAAACACGAAAGGTATCAAAACCTATAGTACTTAGTACTGTGCATGGGTTGAAGGAGAAGTATGGGGGGAGGGGGATGCCGGAAGCTTAGCTCTAGAGACTAAACATGGGTTTCACCACTTCAAGCCTCCAATAAGCAAAGTGGTGGTATTTCACCGGTTGATGAAAGTCATCTACCACCTGATATTTATTAGGGTCACCCAGAAAATTATTTCATCTACCTATGTGTATTGTGTCTGTAAACTGCGCGTGTTCTCTGGTCAATTTTTTCTGCTTTGCTGGACAAAAACCCCGGATTTCAGGAATAAAATCTTTTAGAATGCAAGGCTAGATGGGGATGGATATTGTTTTGAGTCCAGGACAATGCGAAGGTGCTTAATTTTTGTGACAAGTTTGATAGTCATCATCATCATCATCATCATCAGCCATTTTCAATCCACTGCAGGATGAAGGCGTCTCCAGCCACTTTCCAGTTCCTTCTGTTTTGAGCACTAGCCATCCATTTACTACACAAAAACTCATGAATTTCATCTATCCATCTCCGCCTTTGTCTTCCAGGTTTTCTTCTAGCTCCTCTTGGGTACCATTCTGTTATTTTCTTAGTTCATCTGTCATCATGTCTTCTAGCTATGTGTCCTGCCCAAGACCATTTTGGTTCTTTAGTTTTGATCAGAATGTCCTTTACTTGAGTTTGCTGCCTAATCCATGTGTTTCTCTTCTTATCTAACAGTCTGATTCCCAATATGATTCGTTCCATTCTTCGCTGTGTAGTTCTCAGCTTCTCTTCCATTCTTTTGGTGAGTGCCCAAGTTTCACTTCCATAAGTCATGGTGGGGAGTATACATTGGTTCATTATTTTACATTTCAGACGTTTCAGATATTGCTCTTCAGTATGTGACTATATTTCCTGAATGCTATCCATCCAAAATTTATTCTTCTCTTGACTTCCAGCCATTTATCATTATTACAGCTCATAACTTGTCTCAGATAAGTATATGACTCCACCTTTTCAATTACTGCTCCTTCAATCATTTTCCTTTCTGTGGCATACTTGTTCATCATTACTTTTGTTTTAGCCATATTCATCTTTAGTCCAAAATCCTTACTAACTGTGCATAACTGATTAAGATTTTCCTCTAATTCTTTGGGATCGTGGCTTATGACCACAATCTCATCTGCAAATCGTAAATGGTTTAGGTACTTTCCATTCACACTGACTCCTTTCTGCGACCAGTCTAATCTACTGAAAGCTTCCTCAAGGGCAACAGTAAACAGCTTCGGAGATATTGTGTCTCTTTGTCGAACTCCTTTCTCGATTTTAAATTTCCTACTGTCTTTGTCTAGTCTAATAAAGGAGGTAGCGTTCTCATATATTTTCTTCAAAATCATAGTATATGGGATATCTATGCCTTGCTTATGCTGTATGGAGTGAAATGCCTTTAATAATCCACAAATGCCAGGCATAATGGTGTTTTATATTCATTTGCTTTCTCCATTAGCTGTGATATTACGTGAAGGTGATCCATAGTTGAGAATCCTGTCCTAAAGCCAGCTTGCTCTTTCATCGGTTGATTCTCATCAAGTATTCTTTCTAATCTGTTAGTAATGACCCTTGTGAACAACTTGTAGATGTGGGATAACAATCTAATTGGTCTATAATTTCCAATTTCTGATTTATCTCCTTTCTTATGCAGCAAAACTATGATTGCATTATTCCACTGTTCAGGCGTCAAACCTTCTCTAAATCACTTTGGAAGAGCCTTGCCAGTTTTTGTGTTATGTCTCTTCCTCCCAATTTTAACAACTCTACAGTAACTTCATCTTCACTCGGGGCTTTCTGATTCTTCATTTTCTTCAATGCATGTTCTACCTCATCAGGAAGAATATCGGGTATGTCGTATGTGTTGCTAATTTGCGATCCATCTTCCCCATTGCAAGCATCATTCCCTCGCTCCTTGTATAATTCTCTATAGTAGTCTTTTGCTATTTGAATTACACCATCGCTATTCTTCAGTTTCAGTATCATTTGTCTTTCTGTACTACTGCTCATAGCTGCTGATTTAAGTCCTTTGTTTTCCCTTAATGCTTGTTTTACTTTTCTTGTGTTAAATCTTCTTATGTCCTCTCCGAGTCTCTTTCTAATGGTTTTGCGTAACTCAGTATACTCAATTTTCTCCTTGTCAGTGTTTATCTTGCTCTTCATTTGTCGCCTTCGGTTCATCATAACAAGTGTTTCTTGACTAATTTTTCTTCTTTGGATTTCTTTTCCCCTTTAGTTTTCTTGGGCTTTATCACTTTCAGAAAGTTGTAATATTCCTCGTCGATATCTTGGTCCTGAACAGTCTGCAGAAGGCTCAAATTTGTTCTTAAGTTCCAGTACATACTTCTTTTTCTCTTCTGTTATCCCATAGACCTTTGTATTATTTACTCGAGTCAGTTCTTTCCTTTCCTTTCCTACATCTATATCAAGTGTACATCTTACCATTCTGTGATCACTTCCAACATTTACCTTATTCAGGACGGTAACATCATTCACGATATATCTTCTGTTAGTGAGGATGAAGTCGATTTCATTAGTTGTTAATCCATTTGGACCCTTCCATGTCCACTTTCTGTTCACCCTTTTCTTGAAAAAAAGTGTTCATTACTGACAATCCTTGAGATTCTGCAAATTCCACAAGTCTTTCACCTCTTTCATTTCTTTCACCCAAAATTTCCTATAGTTCTCCTTTCTGCACTGTTTTGTCTTTTTCCAACCTTAACGTTGAAGTCCCCCATAATACTAGTGTAGTGGGTTTTCTTTTCATCTAGAAGACTCAATTTCGGTGTACATTTCTTCAACCTCTTCATCATCATGACTCGATGTTGGTGCATAAATCATTATAACCTTTAGCTTGTACCTCTTAGAAATCTTGAGTATTAGTCTTGACACCCTTGGTGATGTACTTTTGAATTCCAAAATGTTTTTTAAATCTTTATGGACCAGAAACCGAACTTCATCTTTACTCCTTTCACTGTTTCCGTTGGTGTACAGCAGATTTCCACTTGATAAACTTATAAGTGATTCATTTCTTCTTCTTGTTTCAGCCAAACCGATGATATTCCAATTTACATTTTCTAATTCCTTTTCCAGCTCTAATATCCTGTCTTCACCGATGAGCGATCTTATGTTGTAACAGGCCAAGTTCAGTTTCCGTGCATGGCAGCGTGCACGGAAACTTCGTTCCGTGAGATTCTTAGCACCTTCTGCTTCCACTCTGATCCTCTCGCTGCCGTAAGAGGGAGAGTGAAAGCTGCTGGGGACTGAGGGCCATTTGCTTTGTCGTGCTGTCATATGCTGGAGGGGTTGGTCTTTTCCTCTTCACGCTGACCAGGCGTCTTGAAGAGAACCACTCTACACGTTCGTTGCCACCTAAGTGACGTAACAGGGTTTACCATCGAGAAGGTGTGCATGAGTGGATTTCAGGGAGGCAGGCCAACCGGACTTTTCCTAAATCTTCTGTAATAGAAAGATATTGGATCCATCAGTGTTTTAGACTGAGTGTCTGATAACACACAGAATACCTGTTCCCCTCTAAGTTTGATAGTGTCACCATCAGTTTGATTTGGGGCGAGTCTTGTGGTCTGCAGGGTGCCTTTTAAAAGTATAGATTCTGACTTTGTTGGGTAAATTGAGAGCACATGTATATCCGCTCAGCGCTGAAGGTGTTGTAGGGCACGGTTTGCTGAGACTTCGAGTGATGCTCTGGAGTGGGCCGAGAGGGTCAGGATAAGGTCATCAGCATAGGCTCGTGCTGATACGGGGCCTAGATCCATGTTGATTAGCTCATCAAACACAATGTTTCACAGGAAGGGACTCAGAACAGAGCCCTGGGGATATTCCCTCTGTGGATTTAACGAGTGGTACTGCTCTGGATAGTGATAACTTGAATTCTTCTGTTGGTTAGGTAATCGCTGAGGAAATTGTAGAGGTTCGATGGGAAGCTGTCTTGCCGAAGGCGCCTAAGGAAGCTGAGCTACCAGAGCATATTAAAAGCCTCAGAAAAATCCACTGAGATGAAGAAGAGGAAGTATTTATTTGTAGAGTTGGTGGCAGCTGTTATTATGGTGGAGGACATCTTCATTGCATCTACCTGGACGGAATCCGCATTGGCTTTCAGCTTTAATACTTGCGTTGGTGTAATGTTGGTCTCCTCTGATGACAAGCCTTTCAAGAAGTTTGCTGACAGTAGAGAGCAAGGCGATCGACTGTAGGAGTGGGATTCTTTTAGCAGTTTCTTTGGGTTTTTGATAAGAAGTTTGACATTAGCGATTTTCCATTCATCTGGCACCAGTGGAAAGGCATTTATTGAAGAGATCAAGGAAAATATTTAAATTTACTTCTATGACTTCAGAATTTCAACTTCAATGTGGTCGGTGCCAGAACATTTTTTATCTTTGGTTCTGGTTTGGGCTTCCTGCAGTTCTTCGATGGTCAAGGGCTGCCCACTTAAAGTGGGCTGTGTCATAGGTATCGTTTTGCTAGCAGATCTCCAGCTAGTCAGGTGATCTAAAGTCCACCAGTGGTGGAAACAGGGCGTCCAAAATGTTACCTATCGACTTTTGCCAAGTGGTTTTCATTGTACCCTACGGGATTAGGGTGGAATTAACCACCTCCCCTATGGGGAGCTTATTAGTGGTGACTTTATACACTACTCCTCAGGTCAGTGTTCCCCATGGTGCTGACGAGATTCTCCCACGAGGCCCTCTTCCGAAAATGAATGAGGGCCGATACCGGTTCCTGATATTTCTGTAATTAGTTCTAAGCGCTACGGTTACGGCGGACAATAGAAGAATGGTAAAACGTTGTCTGTTTTGACGAATCCTGGATATTGCTATTTCGCGCTGATTGGAGAACCAAAATATTCCAAAAATACTGAATCCATTGCTTCATCCTGCCATGTGTCAACAATGCTGGCTTGTGGTGGCCATGTAATGGTGTGGGAAGTGCTTTTGTGGTTCATTTTCCCCCTGGTATTAATGGAGCAACGTTTGGGTATTGCAGTTCATCTGAAAATTGTTTTTGACCAGGTGTATGCCTTCATGATTTCACTGTATGCATCTGTAAATGGGTTCTTGCAACAAGATAATGCGCCATGTCATCATACAGTACTATAATTGAATGAATATAATTTGCAACAACTGTGAAGAGCAATTCAGTAAACACGGGCCAGCACCCCTGTGACACGCTTTTGCACTGAGTGGCCACCCATTGTATCTCTCTTGTGAAAAAAAAAATAGTCTGGGCAATCCATGAACCCTCTTACGTCAATTAACTAATTTTTTGGGAGATACTTAAAGGTTGAGTTTGTTGGTTGGGGGAAAAGAAATAATTTATGAAAGAAATTTCTTACTTTCTCTTCTAAAAGCATGTACACTTTCTAAAGTGAATATCGCAGAAAAGCTCTATGGAATCCAAATTTTTTCTGTATCTTTTCTAAAAAATGTGGAGATCGATCGCATTTCTAACGATCGATTAGAAACATCATGACATTACTTTGATCTCGACATGAATCCTCAGCAATCCTCCGATGCAATATCACGTCAAGAAAGATGACATAATGGATACAGCTAGAGAGAAAGCATCCAAGAACTTTTGATTTATAAAATGATTGCAGACATTAAAATATTAAGTTGAAGAAAATTCTGGATAGCTTTGCTCTCTACCATTCCTTAGCCATTTGTATATTAAAAAGATGTATTCCATAATTCTTTTTTTTATTATCATTTTTTTTTTCTTTTCATAACTTCTTTACATAACTTCTTTGTAATACTTCCCGTTACAAAGAAACAAGGTCGAGTATTTGCGTCATTGGTGTCATTTGGGGAATAACAGAATTATTCAGAAAAGTTTCATGAGGTGTGTTATGTTTGTTTAAGTAGCGAGAATTTTTTTTTATTTGTATAAATAATTCGCAGCTAAGAGAAAATGATATTTTTGTTGTGCTGAAGATGGCAAACAGTTTACGACATCATCCTGAAAAATGAATTAATCAAACTACTGCACTTATTAATGTACTTGGAAGAATGTAACCTTGTTAGAAACTTAATACAAGGAAAAAATTACCAAAACACCAAAATACCAAATTTTTCTGAGCAAAAATCAGTATTTATTTTGCTTCTGGTAAATTGCTGTAATAGAAATTCATAAATTTCATAAATTCCTGTAATAGAAATTCATAAATATCATAAATTCCTGTAATAGAAATGCATAAACACCCACTTTTCGTAAATTCCTGTAATAGAAATGTATGAACACCTACTTTTGGTTAATTCCTGTAATAGAAATTAATAAACAGCCAGTTTTCGTTAATTATGCTAATAGATATGTGCATAAAACCTACTTTCCATAAATTACTGTAATAGAAATGCGTAAACACCCACTTTTCATAAATTGCTATAATAGAAATGCAATAAAACCCACTTTTCGTTAATTCCTGTAATAGAAATGCATAAACACCCGCTTTTCGTTAATTATTGTAATAGAAATGAATAGATATGCATAAACACCCACTTTTCGCAAATTCCTGTAATAGAAATGCATGAATACCTACTTTTCATTAATTCCTGTAATAGAAACGCATAGAAATGCGTAATAGAAGTTCATAAACACCCACTTTCCTTAAATTATTCTATTAGAAATGCATAAAACCCACTTTCTGTAAATTATTGTAATAGAAATGTATAAACATTTATATTTTCGTTAATTCCTGTAATAGAAATGAATAAACACCCGCTTTTCGTTAATTATTGTAATAGAAATGAATAAATACCCACTTTCCTTAAATTACTCTATTAAATATGCATAATACCTTTTCATAAATTGTAGGTGTTTATTCAATTCTATTGAATTGAATAAACACCCACTTTTCGTTAATTACTGTAATAGAAATGCATAAACAACCCACTTTCTGTAAATTACTCTATTAGAAATGAATAAAACCCACTTTCTATAAATTACTGTAATAGAAGTGCATGAACACCTATTTTTTGTTAATTAGTGTAATAAGAAATGCAAAAACACCCACTCTTTTTAAATTTACTAGAAATCCAAAAACATAAATTCATAAATTTACTAGACATCCATAAACACCCAATTTTCGTTAATTACGGTAATAGAAATGCATAAACACCCACTTTCTGTAAATTATTGTAATATAAATGTATAAACACCCACCTTTCATAAATTACCGTAATAGAAATTCATGAACACCTCTTTTCGTTAATTCCTGTAATAGAAATGAATAAACACCCACTCTTCGTTAATTACTGTAATAGAAATGAATAAACACCCACTTTTCGTAAATTACTGTAACAGAACTTCATAAACACATACTTTTCTTTAATTAGTGTAACAGAAATGCACATAAACATCCTCTTTTCGTAAATTATTGTAATAGAAATGCATAAACCCTCATTTTTCATTATTTCACTTTGCTTAAAGAGCACAATAACTCAGTGGCCATCTTAATAAAGGTGAATTCATTGAACGCATCCACCAAAATACATTTGGTATCAAAGAAAAATATTTAACGGAAATATTAAGAAAAAAATATTTGTTTTCGTGTTCACGTACATTTTTATTGTCTACCATATTTATTAATTATTTTATATATTTTTTCTTAGCTTGTTCGAAACCCATCCCGATGTTCAAGAAGTCTTCATGCCATTTAAGGGCCTTTCCCAGGATGAACTTCAGTACAGCAAAGAACTCCGGGCTCATGCTCTTCGAGTTATGGGGTTTGTGCAAAAAGTAGTGGCCCGTCTTGAGGAACCTATAAAAATGGACCAACTGTTAAAGGAGCTTGGACGAGACCATGTTATGTACGGGGCCAAGATTGAGTACATAGACGTAAGTATTTTTCCTTTTCATCTATTTCTTGATTATCCCAAGGAAATGATTCATAGAAACCATTTAGGTCAAATATTAATCATCCCTTAATAAAATTGGTTGGCGCTCTAAAATTAGGCGCACTTGATGGTAGCCCTGTGGATACTTTGCCATTCTCTCATACACTTGATGGAAAACGCCGAGATTGTCTTCTGAATTCAGACCCTTTTTACAGAGACAACTTCAACCTCATGAAGTGAAAAAACTTTTAATTTTTCCTCAAGTTTTCCGGGTAGAATTTCTCCAAGTTTTTTATCCCACAAAACAGGCCATCCTTCCAGTTTACTGACGATTCATAGCCTTAATTACTTTGGCCCAAAACGAAAACAATATTCAATGCCCATTTGTTTATATTCGAATGTAGATAAACAAACAGAATTATCCACTGATAAATGGAAACGTTTTTTGTTTTGTTCTGGCAAGCAGTATTAGAAAAAATTAATTAAACTCAGAGGACCAAAAAAAGATATCAGTCATGTACACTTCGAAATATTAATCATGGAGGACTGCAGAAGCTACAGAAACAGGTGTCCATGGCAACGATTGAAGATTAGAGTTGCTATCTCGTTTTTCAGTCATGGAGTAAAGAAGAAAAGTATTTCAGATAATGAAATACTGGAGCCAGAAAAAATTCTTTGAAATTAATAGCCACACTCTCCTTTACTTCCTTACTTTCTTTTTTTTATTTCTTTCTAGATCCTTCATTTTATCTTTATGATCAATAGCTTTAGGGAAGTATTTTCCCAATTTGTTCCCAGGAACCAATTAACTGTCATCCCAAAACTTGGTATCCACAGCAAATAAAATCCTGATCCTTCCTAAGCCCTGGTTTTCCATAAGAGCCCGAATCTCTTAGCAATAATCTGCTAATACCACACTTCAACAGTCCGCTAATACCCCACTTACCCTCTTCTTTGGTATATAAGAATGGTAAATATTGATATGATGGATGTTAAGGCGCTGATTTATACCACTTAGAGAGTTAATCAGAAAGTTTGTTCCAGCGTTTACGGCAACTATCTTTGTAGATGGAAATGGTGCAGATTTGGACCAGGGAAATATCAAGTACAAATGAAATGAGGAAGTCCATGAAAATTTCAACCCTTTTGAAATTTAGAAGTTTTATAATCACAAGGGATCCGTGGACCAATCCATTTCCGGAATAAGTTGTCGTTGAGTTCTCATAGAAAGAAGCAGGGAAAAGTTTTAATTTCCTTAACTTTTTATTGGAATCTGTATTTCACAACAGATGTGAACCCATCTGATTCTGAACTGCATGTTTTCTTGTTGTTGAAATCTTTTAAAGAAAACTAATACGCCATCTTCTTTTTCACCAAAGAAAGTTAAAGGATCAAGTATACGATGTTGATTTTCCCTTAGGTGATATATAAACATTCTTTGTATTTGTTGACAGGAGGTAGATAATTAAACCCATAAAAAAGAAAAATTCCTGGTCGTAGAAAAAGTTGCCATGGTTCACAGAGCAAGTTAATTAGGCAAATTGGCGTGATTAATGCGCATACACCAACTGATAATTAAAGTGATACCGGGATTTTTATCGATGGATGGACACGCTAGATTAAGAACAGTTGCTGAGACAGAATGAGATATCTTTTTTACTCCCAACATAAGTCACGCATGTGGAGAATTGGATGGTGGTTTATCGAGTATTAGTCATGGACCGGAAACAGTTATTGCCATGCTTAAAAAGATTTTGTATCCATGGATGGCTAAGGTGGTTCCGGAAGTTTTGAGATTTCTTGAATTTGGAGAGGAACCATTAGCCACTGTGATGACATCTCTTATAATGAAGGCTCCAGAAGAGAGCAATAGACCAGCGAATATGGCCTGTCAAGCAGAAGTTCAAGCCTTATAAACACATTGCAGTTAACAATGATCTGGCCAGAATAGTTGTTACAATCTACCATTAATTTTCGAGGCAGAAAAAAGTTCATGAAATTAATATTTTTAAATCTGCAATCATGGCAATTTCGAGTTAATCAGAAAATAAATCCATATCTATATCAATGTTTCAGATTAGTGGCTGTTCCTTTACTTTTGGAACTTAGTGTATATTTTAAAATAATCTTTGTTGTTCTATGTTGTCACACCTTGTTAGATAAGGTTTGATAATTTAAAATAACAATATTTATTTTAAATTAAGTTGCCTTTTCAAGTGAATAGTTTAAATTAACTATGATATATGATTATACACTGAGTGGCCACTTTATTAGATACACCTATCCTTTTCAAGAAATGAAAAAAAAAAAAAATAACCTAGAGTTATCAATTTATTTATTTTGACTTTTAGCATTAGGGCTGCTTTAATTATAAGTAAAAATCCGCGAGTAAATACGACATTCAAAAATATATCAAAGAAATTATCTATTTCAGTTAATCGGACCACAGTTCATCTATGCTGTAAAACCATCTCTAGAAGACGAATGGACGCAAGAAATAGAAGAGGCTTGGCTTCATCTCTTCCGATGCATGGCATACGTCATGAAAAACGCCATGTTGGAATCTGTTCAGAAACAAATCACAGACAAGCAAGTAATGCAACAAAATCAGCAATCCCCCTCACAACAGATATCGGAATAACAGCTTGAAAAAATAAAAATCCAAAAAGAACTACATTGTATGCTTGAAGATTTATCGGTTACGTGTTCCAGGTAAGCTGCATATGAAAAGACATCTTCTAGACGTTCGATTATCTTCAAATATGATGGATGATTCACCACACTCAGAAGTTATTTTTCTTTCATAATGGACTTATGGTGACTAATATTATGGTGACTCATATAGATGTTGTATGAAAGAGTATTTTTATTTCAAACACGCATTAAAATTTCAGTATATTATCATCGGAGAAGTTTATTCATAAATTTAAATATTTTTGATCAATTTATAAAATCAACAACCATTATCATATAAAGTTTTTAATATTTTAACTACCACCAGATGGCAGCAAACAATGTTGAATATTCATTTAATATTTATAAAAATATTTTTAGATGTCCGCTTCAAAGAGCTGCATGGTATTATAAAAAGCTGTTCTATTAAATGCCAAATATAGTTGACTGTACACTTCACCAATGAGTGTTTTGCAGTTGCCATGTCTTTGTGGTGATTTTATCGTATGGTAAACTAGTAATGAAATGTTCGTTTTGTAGCTGGTCTACAAAAGCATGTATTTAATTATAGTCGATATTGTATCAAGATGTATAAAATAAATAAATTATTTCAAAAATATCTGTTTATCTGTTTCTAAAAGGACAAGGCTTTATAATAAGTTGGCCCTATATTTTTGGTAACGTAGTGTATATACATATCGAATAATGACGTAAATAACTTCAGTATTTGAATATTTAAAAATGATAAAATCTCGGTTGTATCCTCTCCTACAAGATTGTAGGAGACAGTTCATTTATATTAAATGACTGAGAGTTTAGTCTTTTAGTTTCGGTTCAAAATATACACTGCCCTACCATTAATATAGGGACAACCCTGATATTACAAATAAGACTCTAATTACACTAAATCACGAAATATGTGCATTATTTGAGAACAAATGCTCACTGACTACAATTTTATGTAAATACAAATGTGATTTTTACTTATTTGAAATTCAAGCATGCTGAGAAAAGATTACAAAAGCATGAAATGAGAGATTCTAAATGTGCACTTATATAAGCGTAAATGTTAAGAAAATTGCATTTATTGTTCGGTAAATGGCTCCTTTTGGGCTATTTTTAAACTATAGTTTGATAAAAGCACACGTAATGATCGAAGTCAACTGCGCATGCGTTGAATTTCGCAGACGAAGTCTCTATGGCCTTATGGAGCCGTTTAATTTCTTTAAATGTTTTAGAAAAACAGCGTGAAATCTGAATTATGTGAAAAATGAAATTATTTTTATTATAATTGTTTTTTTTATTTAAAGATAGAATGAAGGTATACATAAAAAGTTGAATATGCTTGATTTAATTTGTATAATTCAATTTCTGCTGAGTGATTTTTCTTTTCTTTTCTTTTCACTCTTTCGGATAACTTAATCTTCCATGTGACAGTCTGCTAACTATCCTGTTATTTTCTTTTCTTACATTCCTAAGGGAATTTTTGGATTTTCTTCAATTTTCGACGCTTGCTTCTTTGACTACTCACATCTTTTAAACCTGCAAGGAATTCTCCAACTTATTTTTCTCTTTCGACTTTTGCATAGCATTGAAAAGAAACGCTTGGAGACATTTTCAAATTACATGCTAACAGGTTGTTTACATAAACACAGATACAAAAAAGTAAACAAAATAAAAACACGTTCTGATAAAGGAGCACAATTTCCTATCAAAAATGACAAATAGAGAACAAAATAAAATTTCATCTGCCTTTTCTTAAAAAAACAACAAAAAGTATGCAAATAATCCAAAAATTCCTGAACTTTACGTTCTGAATTGGTTTCTAAGCTTACTTCATCACTACAGATTATCCCGAGACACCTCAGCTTCAAATTTTATGGAATATATCCAGAGATAACTCGAATATTCGAGTTATTTATTTTTTTTTTTATAAATAAAAAAAAAAGTCTGAGGAATTTATTCAGGAGAGCCTGGCCTCCTTTTATTCTCCTATAAAAATAATTTCTGTAAATAATCTATCGTAGCCCCACTGACTGGAAAATATGTAAGGAATGTGGTTGACGCAGTCCACAGGCTGATTTTTTTTTTAATGACTTAAATCACTTGGACTTTCTTTCTTCGACTTTCTTGGACTTTTACTTTCTTTTCGTATGTGGATGTTCAGTTCTTTGGGTGAATGATTTATCTGAAAAAAAAAATTCCAGTTTCCAAACTCAGCCGCTTGACTGCAGATGAATATACGCAATCCCTACAAAATATAGAGCAGATGTATCATCCCTCTGTTGCATTTCTAACCCCTTTATTCATATAAAAAGAACCACAAAAAGGAAATAAAAAGGAAAACATTACTGATTTTCTATTTATCTTTTCTTAGGTCATGTACTATATACGCTGAAAGAAGCACCGTCCATCTTAGAATCTTTAACTGCTACCATCCATTATTCATTCATGGATAGAGAGATTTCTAGACTTTGGAAACAAATGGTGTGTTAAAAATCCACAACCTTCGCTTTTGAATTTTTACTAAGGATAAAAATATCGAAAGATGTTCCATTTTGTCATAAGTGACACCTGCCGTCAGTTTTGGTAAACTTAAAAAGAAATTCAATTTTAATGGGATCATAAACTTGATATATTTTGTTTTTATTAAACAGAATAAAGTAATAAAACGAATACTTTTGTATGTGTGCCTTATTACGCCACCGGAAGTTAAATATTCGTTTTATCAATCAACCGGAAGTTAAATATTTGTCTTTGGTAGTTTCTCAAGATTACGGGTTTCATATTAATATGAAATATATACGTAGCAACAAAATGATAGCCAACATTCTTTACTTGATCCACCAGGAAGAGTCTAGAACCTTTTACCCAATAAATGATTATTGATTTTTAAACGGATCACTTACCATGGAAGTAGATTGATGTTTGAAGATTTCTCGCAATTTGGGATTTCCGGTATTGCTTAATAAACAAAGATTTCGTCTTGGTAACTAATTATTTGGCAAGAATATTATCCATAAAGCGCATTTATATTTACTGAGCCCAAACATTTGAAATGAACTTCCATTTAAACTTCCAATTTCACTCCCAAATATTGGGGTGACACAAAGATTGAGATTCAAGACAAGCATCCAGGAGGTAACTATAACGAAATTTTCCACATATTTTGAAAGAAAAAGGAGTCTATTTATATCCTCTTGTTAAGACGTCAAATAAAATCTCATCCATATTTCATGGACCCTCTTTACAAGTCCTTAATGGGGAATGGATTTTATTTATTTAGACTTAAATGGAAAATTTTTTAAAGGAAATGCGAATTTTTGATGAAAACATTATCTCTTTACGCTCTCGATAAGTAAAAATACAGTTGGGAAGTGCATCGGATAATGGACAAGAAATTTTTAAGGCGAATAACTCTTCTTAGATGGGAAAGAATCCCTTCATTTCCAGCTGACGTTCAAAGGATGGAAAAGATTAAAAACGATCTTCACTCACTTTTGTTCGCGATACTGCCGATCTAATGGCTATTTTTCTCTACCCATAATAGGGGCGGCTACTTGGAATTCGACATTGATTTCGGGTTTCTACCGACAAGCGTGCTCGTTCTTGAATTTGTAAGAATAAGAACTCCAGTAGATTAGCGATAGGAAAGGATGGATAGTAGAAGAAAGGCTGGTTTTTTAGAAATTTCAAGTTTAGGATATAATTTATACCACAAAGAGAAGAATAAACACAGAGGTGAAGTGAATTGAAACAATTTATTCTCTACTGGTAATTTTATAAAAGTCTAAAAATTCAAGAACGTACAGTGTATAATTATTTTTTGTTTATTATCATACCATATTTACTCGCTGAATTTTCTCATATTCGTCTTTGGAAGTTAAATGAAGAAAATCATTAAAAATGGGAAATTTATGCGACTAAATACGGTAATTGAAAAAAACTTTTTTTTTCTAGTGATCTTACATTCTTTACATCCCTATTGAATAAAATATATTTATTTCAGGCTGAAAACATAAATGTCCAGCGTCGTATTTATTAGATAAGAAGCTACATTGATATAAAGGTTAATCTCATCTTCCTGAGTTTCTGATGGTGGCGTTAGTATGATCATCAATCATCTCTGGAGCCATCAGACTTCAAGATGGATCTTTCATCTTAAAGATAATCTGTTTGGCAATGCATTTTGCATAAGGCAGAAGAATACTCTCTCTCGCGCAATGATCCGCGATGTTTGGCATCTTGAAAATCGTTTGGAAAATTATAGAAAAAGGGGGTATTAGAGGGATTGTGGTACGTAAAGGGATTTCAGTTACCAACTACACCTTTCGGTTTCTTAATAAAAATACAGCGTAATAAACTTCAGCGAGAAAGAAATTTATTATCGCACTAAAAATAAATATATTTGAGGCTCACCGAAGCAGATTACACTGTTTTTCCTCCCGCAGAAAATAGGATTTGTGGGCTTCCATTTTAAAAGACTATTTTTGAAAAATTTAAAGAACACATCGGAAAAATTCTACCCAAAATATCTGTTTAAACAACTTAGAAGCCGACAATGGAGAGTTATTGATTTACGCGCAGTAAAGGGACCAATTTCGTCAATTTTTCGAATACCCCCGAGTTGGATGGATTGAGAGGAAGTTGAATTTTTTAAGAAAAGAATTATTGCTTTTCGAATTTATTTCATTAATTATCTTTACAAAATCAAGGAGGAAGAATTGCACAATGGTAACATATTTACATGTAAAAGTCTGCGAGTAAATACGGTTTTAATATTCTCTATAGATTAATCGGTAATTTTATGAGTGGATGCCTCCCAATGGTTTTCTCTCTGGTTAGTATTATTAAAAGAATTTTAAACTTTGTTTGTGAGGTATCCACAGGGATATTCATTGATGTACTAACCCTTCGTTCTCTCTAAACAGGTTTCTCTAATATAACTGATTTGGCATTAACCGTGGTTAACCGGAGAATGTAGAAATCAAATCAGTGTACCAAACTCCAGGTGGAATATCCAAACTTGATGGGTCTTTTATTAACTTCCAATGGAAATGTTTGGTTACGTCACCTTCTTTGATCGATTGGAATTAATATTTTCCAGTAACCTTCGGATCACTGTGCCAAGATAATTCCTTAATTAGCAGCCCTCGAAGCTGTCATCTATGCATCACAGATGGGAGAAGCGACCAGCTGCTATCTTCCCGCGCGCAGTTCCTATCATCTCCCATCTTTAATATTTTCCGATTTTGCTACCAGATGTCGTAATTAGCTGATTAGGAGATGGCTGAGAAAGAAAGGGATTTTTTTAAAAAACTTTTCTTTAGCCACCAGTTTAAGACTCGTTTTTTGGGAATATTTATAGATAAAAGAAGCCGACCGGGCTAGCCGGGTGGGTAAAGCCTGGCAACCCAAAGGTAGCGGGTTCTAATCAGAATAGATAATGCAGAAACCTTTGGGAGGTGCATTATGGCCACAGAAGCCGATGCGCCAACAAAAAAACAGAATTGGAAAAAGAATACTTCTTTAAAAATATGCGCAACTATTGAGGCATCGGATATTTTGCTAATGCAGTGTACTTTGGAGAAACCTGCGTTATTACAAGTTAGATATATTCGATGTAATAAAAATGCCAAAAATATTTTTATAAACTGCATTTTATAATCTATATTTAAAAATATATACCACAATGAGAAGAGATTACAACTCATTTCTCTCATATTTATATGCCGTTACCAAAATATTAGGGAATTCAGCTCCAGCTGGATTCAACCACAGGCCTTTTCAATCCAGTTTATAGCGTTATTATGACAGTATAAAATGCATAAAAACAGCTTCTTAAAATAACCAAGATTCTATTGGATGTTGGTGTCAATTAGGGTCTTGCATAGGTGGTGAAATCATCCCCTCCCCTCCCCTCTTTCACGGGGATGATTTCTCCGCTACATTTCGTCCAGTTCTGCAAAAACATCCGATGTGGAGGGTTGCCATGGTGACAAATGAGGTGGAGAGTCGTTTGTAACTGTAATCAATCATCTGAGTTATGGTTGGTCCCTCAGTAAAGGAAGTGGTACCACCTTTTGTGCAGTCCCCCAGGCCGATCTGTGATTAAATCTTTCACTTCTCTCGCTCAGCTGTCCGATACAGACAGACAGACAGACACACGATCACTAATGTGTTTGGGTTTGACCTTAATTCAGCTCGTGTTCTGGTAAACTGGGTCCATTCACGGAAACCCATTAGCTTGCATAAACAACTGGCTTCTGTGATTGTTAATAGTTGAGTTGCTAAGTTAATGACATTGGTTCTTCCTGTGTCTGCACTTGCTTTGTGTTTTAAGACTTCTGTGGTGAAGAAGGAGACTTTGAAAAATCTACAATGTTAACGAAGTAGATAGGTTAGGTTACCTAAACTTTGAATATTGCTAATGTACTATTAAACATGTCAGAACACGTCTTCTTTCACTCTAGGGTTGTACATTATATTATCCATTCATTTGAATTCTAAATAAACAACACGGAAAGAATCTCTGGAATGAAACCAATCGGAATAACTGCCAAGATTTTGAATTATCGATGGTCATTAACCAATCTTAAAAGATGGAAAACAAATAATCGCAAAACAAAAATGGTAAGCAATAGTGGTATTAGTGGAGATCCTTGTGGGGCACCTTCGACAGTCCAAAGGAAACTCAGAAGAAACGCCATCAGCTTCCATAATACAAGGACGTTTCAGAAAATGTAAGTATTTTTACCAGCACTTTTTGATGAAGGATTTGTTGGAAATAATCCTTGTAAAAGATTCCTTAAAAGCCTTTTTTTTTATTTTTATCCCGAAATTTAAGTCTTTACAACACCATGGACGCTTTCTAAGTCCCAGATACTTTTAAAAAAAAAGTATCTGGGACAAGTATCTGGGACTCAAATTAAGACAATGACCGACAGCCGAGTCCCTTTATTGAGATCAACAATTAGCCTGAAATGAGTATTGCTGTCAGCTTTGAACCTCATTAATGTTACAAGAGATTTGGAACGTGCTATTCATTTTATTATTTTCAATCAGCAATTCAAACTGTTAATTGTGTTTTACAGAACAAAGGGATCCTTCCAAGAAAAAAATCATTTACGCCATTGATTCCATCGTAGACATAAGGCTATTATGTTATTGATTTTGCAATAAATCATGTTTATTCTGTGGACGGTAACTGGCAGTCTGTTCACTTCCAAAGCAGAATGGATCGATTCTTTCCTTACAAAAGCTCAGACGTTGCCAAGTATTTCTCTTCAAAGCAAAGGAGTTCCAATGATCATGTCTAACAGCTATCTTCCTCTTTATTGGATTTGTACATATTTATATGTGCTGAGGAACGGATAAATTTTATACTCCCTGATATAAGTAAGTTTAAATTTATGGAAAAACACCTTATTTTGTCCTTGTGGGTCCATCCTCCCCACACCGGCTAGAACAGACCACAGTTCGAGTCCCTTCGACGATGTGAGGAATTGTTATGGGCTTTTTTCACAACGTGGCCGAGTTAGTCGGTCTCAGGCGTGGGTGGTGTGATATTTTCTCCTGGAGACTCTGGTGTTTCTTCTAGCAAACAGAAAATCGACCACAGCATAATTTGCAGACAGTATACCCGGAGCAATATGACCTCAGTCGTTAATGCCCCTAAAACCCAACAACCTTACCATTAACTCTCCAAGAATCTTTAAATATGCACCTTCATAAAACCATTAACGATGTACTTGATGATTTCATTCACTGACCACCTAAATGATCTGTCCACTGTTGTAAAACATGTTACGCATTTATTAACAACTTTCGAACATTCAGGCAAGGTTGGAAGGTATTTTGAGAAAATATTTTGTCGTTAATGCTTACTGAATTTCTTTGGAAAGTTTAAAAGAGGATCGATTCAGCCATCAAAGGAAAAGTGAAAAGGAGAGGGAAAAAAAGTCACAAGTTGGTAATTAGTGGATGGCATACACTCGAAGAGTGACTTTGCCTGAGTTGCGTGCATCTCACAAGTGTCAAGTGTGGCGAGATTGATGAAGTTTTTTTAACTCTTACTGTAATGGCATCCAATTATCGTTATAAAATGCAGAAACTGAGGCGGATTATTAAAAAGTGGAAGCAATTTGCATATTATAATTACGAAATCGTATAAATTAAAAAAAAAGAGAGATTTCCTTTAGAAATGTCTCGAAATTGAAATTAGAGAAGGAGCGATCATTACGCGGTTTATAGTTAAAAATTGATGGAGAAATGTATTAAAGGAATTTTTTAAGGATAAATGTTTTAGAGGAAAAAATGCGCGACCACCTTGTTATTAATTTACATTTTTAAAGATTGTATCAATTTTTGAAAGTGCGTTTAAAATGCGTTATTCGAAAGCAGAATTCATTAAAATCTTTTCAGATAAATAGTTAATTCGGAAAAATCTATTTTCATTATAGAAATAAATTTCCGCTTTATTTTCTACTAAATTTCTCTTTATAGTAAATTGCAATTTTAGGTGTTTCTATTTCTAGTACAGTATTTCTATTTCTGGTATTTCTATTTGTAGTAAATTTTTATTTCTAGTGTTTCTATTTCTAGTAGAAATTCTACTTTATAGAAATAAAAACATTATTTCTAGTAAATTTCCATTAATACTGTTTCTATTTCTAGTGAATTTCTATTAATATTGTTTCTTTTTCCAATAATTTTCTATTTCTAGTAAAATTCTATTCTATTTCCAGCAAATTTCTAGTAGAAATTCTACTTTCTAGAAATAGAAACACTATTTCTAGTGTTTCTATTCTTATTAAATTTCTATTAATATTGTTTCTATTTCTAGTGAATTTCTATTAATATTGTTTCTATTTCTAGTGAATTTCTATTAATATTGTTTCTATTTTTACTAATTTTATATTTCTAGTAAAATTCTATTCTCTTTGGAGCAAATTTCTAGTAGAAATTCTAGTTTATAGTGTTTCTATTTCTAGTAAAATTCTATTCTGTTTCTAGTAGAAATTCTAGTTTCTATTAAATTGCCATTAATATTGTTTCTATTTCTAGTAAATTTTTGTTTCTAAGAAATTTCTATTTCTCATGTTTCTATTTCTAATAAATTTTTCTTAATATTGTTTCTATTTCTAGTGAATTTATATTAATATTGTGTCTATTTCTACTAACTGTCTTTTTCTAGTGTTTCCATTTCTACTAATTTTTTTAGTTTCTAATGTTTCTATTTCTAGTGTTTCTATTTCTAGTAAAATTCTGTTCTGTTTCCAGCAAATTTCTAGTAGAAATTCTAGTTTCTAGTGCTTCTATTTCTTGTAAATTTCTGTTTCTAGGAAATTTCTATTTCTGGTGTTTCTATTTCTAATTTTTCTATTTCTAATAAATTTCTATTAATATTGTTTCTATTTATAGTGAATTTCTAATAATATTGTTTCTATTTCTACTAACTTTCTATTTATAGTAAAATTCTGTTCTATTTTCAGCAATTTTCTTGTAGAAATTCTACTTTCTAGAAATAGAAACACTATTTCTAGTAAATTTATATTAATATTGTTTCTATTTCTAGTAAATTTATATTAATATTGTTTCTATTTCTAGTAAATTTATATTAATATTGTTTCTATTTCTAGTAAAATTCTATTCTATTTCTAGTAGAAATTTTAGTTTCTAGTAAATTGCTATTAATATTGTTTCTATTTCTAGTAGTTTTCTATTTCGACTAAATTTCTATTTCTAGTAAAATTTTATTCTATTTCTAGTTTTTAGAAATAGAAAGACTATTTCCGGTGTTTCTATTTCTAGTAAATTTTATTAATATTGTTTCTATTTCTAATACATTTCTATTAATATTGTTTCTATTTCTAGTAAATTTCTATTTCTGTGTTTCTAGTGTTTCTCTTTCTAAAAAATTTCTATTTCTAATGTTTCTATTTCTAGTGTTTTTAAATCTAGTAAATTTCTATTTTTAGTAAAATTCTATTTCTAGTGTTTCTGTTTCTAGTTTCTCTTTCTAATGTTTCTGTTTGTAGTGTTTCTCTTTCTAGCAAATTTCTTTTAATATTGTTTCTATTTAATAGTAAATTTCTATTTCTAGTGAAGTTCTGTTTTAGCAGACGATAAATTTCGAAAAAAAAATTGTATTTAATATCAGTTTCAAGATTAGGAAAGATTAGCAGTTGATTGCAGATGAACAATGAAGTTCTTGCGTTCACATGCACTGTTCTAAAAAAGTCAAGTTTTTTTAAAATCAAAGGACTTTAACGATGATTTTGGTCCCCTTCCAGAGTAGGCATTTCCAAAGACGTCTTAATTAAATTGAAATTTAAAGTTTGCTATGGGAAGAAGAAATGTAAGAAACACAGCACTGCCTTTGTTCATCTCTTCGAGCTTCTTGTAAATAAATACACGCATTCGTAATCCAAGCATTAGGTTCCATACATATAAAATTTACGTCCTATGACGTAAGGTGTTAAAAGAAAATACGTTAGGTGTATTTTTATGAGTTTTTTTTCACAACGAGACTTTACACGTTCTTTTCTTCCAAAAACTCAGATTTTTAGTCCAACAGCCATGCAAATAAATATGCACAGACAGTACACGCAATTTGCACACACAATATACTGTTGCCTCACAGCCTCAGTTGCTTTGGCACTTATCACCACGTCCATTCCAAAACATTAAGGTCGAGAGTCCTTTTTCTTAGCGTTCCAATACTTTTGATGACATACTGTATATTAAAAAAGAAGATCTACTTAATTCCTCCTTAAATTTCTTCTTAAGCTTCACTCAGGAGATGCTCTTTGCCTTTTTTTGCCCCACAAATTGTTGCCCGTTCACTCTGAAGATAATTTTCCTAAAGAGGATCGAAACGTTGCCTGGAATTTAATGCATTTAATAACTTAACTGCCTTCGTATTGGCTTTTAAATCTAAATTCTCCATCACTTTCCATTGGCTAATTCCATCACACTATTGGTGTAAAGTGCTTCTCAACTCACTCGCTCGCTCGCCTCAAGACCCTCTGCATTATTCATGATCCAAAAAACGCTAAGAGTAAAACATATCCTCGTTGAAAAGCAGGTGGTAAACTTCATGAATCTCTTCAAAATCACATATGGAATCTCTTAACATCGTTGAAGAACTTGTTAAAGGTCAAAGGCCACTTGACTCTTGACTCCATTCAATGGCTTTTATAAATCGTGTGTTTTGAGCTCCCAAGACAGGCACTCAGCCCACGTATTCTCTTTAGAGAGAAGATGGCTTTCATCGAAATTGTAATGGTGTTGCGTCCTCCTTCGTAAAGTTACTTAGATGTTAAGAAAACACTGAAGAGTAATGCGCCATGACTGATGTTCAATCCACACGTAAAAATAGTTGGTATTATGACTTTTGTTGATAACGATCTTTAGCAAATGGCATGATGTCGCAGTTGGGGTTCTCCGCGAACGAAATCCTCTTGCCATTCTTTGTTTAGTGGATCATTGATGGCGTTTGCCGAAGGCACAAATCACAATGATGGATCACGAGGGACTTTATCCCTACTGAATTGGAGGTAGAAACTGCACGTGTATTTGTATTCGAAGAAATGTTTGAGATCTTATACTCCTTTTGTGTCAGCTAGAAAAGATGCAAGGAAAGGAATTAAGAAGAATTTCCTCGTGATTGTGTTTGGTATTATGTGGAATAACCGTTTTAATACACTCACTGGGCAAAAAATTAGAAACGTTTATTCAATATCTAGTTGGGGCACCTTTTGTCCGAATTACAACCGTATACGTCATGGCATGGATTCCATCAGGTGTTAGGAGAGTCTAGCTCCAGATTTCACCATTCTTCCATGAGGATATTGCTATGTGGTCGGTGAGGCTGAAGTACCTTTTCAAAAGTATCCCGGACATTCTCAGTTGGATTCAAATGTGAAGAATCACGCGGCCAGAGGGTAGATGTTGTAAACCTTGGAATGCTCCTCAAGAATGTTCCTGGAGTCGTTCAGATGATATTTTGCCTGGCGGTAGTTGCCTTGTCGTCTTGAACCAATCCGAATGAAAATGAAGCACTGAATGATGAAATGGTCTGATACACAAAAAGGATATTCCTTGGAGGTAACATGATCTTCTAAAAGTACGAGTGGATCCAAACCTTACCAACAGAATATACCCCATACCATGATACCACCTTCTGAGTGGTGCACACGACACAGTGTGGATGTAGCTTCATCAGGTTCATACCACACTATCACTCTAAAACTGGTGCAAAAAAGCATGCTGTACGTTTAATTATCTGCTGGCACCATTGCAAAATGTTTCTAATTTTTTGACCAGTGAGTGTAGTTACAGTTAATTAATATTATTTTTTTTCTATCAGAGAGAAGAGTACTCAATGCGATACTTATATTTAATTTAGGGTAGGCATTAATTGCAGGGTTTTAAGAGTATCAACAACTAAGATCATATTGCTCTATTCATACCTCTACAAAGTTACATGTGTTCTGTGGTCGAATTTCTATTTGCTGGACGAAAAACCGGAGTTTCCAGGAGAAAAAGAACTATCCTGAGACCAACTAACTCAGCCACATTGTGAAAAAAGCCCATAAAATTCCTCCCGTCATCGACGGGACTCGAACTCAGGGTCTTTTCAACCCACTGTGCCATCCACGAAGGCAGGCATAGGCATTTACTAGTATGAATATATACTACCCTACCCAAAGCATTAGGACAGCATCACGCTCCCAAAAACACGTTATAAAATTAAGTAAGTTCCTCCAACGAATATACCATTGTTATATACCATACCAAAAGGTTAGAGTGGCCAAGGCTGAGTAGGAGAAAGCACTAGCTAAGAAGGCAAAGAATGGGGAGAAGGAATTTTTCATGTATATGAATACAAGGAAGAAAAAAGCGAATCAGATCGGACCCTTGTTCACTGGGTATGAGAAAGTCTTAGACAATCCAGCTGATGTTGCGAATGAATTGCTGTCAACTCATCTTCATCATGAGGTACTTTGCATCTGTCTTTACTGAATAAAAATCCCTTCATGCCGAGAAGAGGCTCTGCAGGAGAGGCTGAGCCATATGAGATTAGTGATTTCGAAATAACATATGGTTGTTTATTAGAAAAACTTTGGAGCATAAGGCAAGTAAGGCTCGTGGGGTTGATGCCATGTGCTCAGTAATTTTGAGGAAGGCCGCCAGGGAGTGTATTAAACCATTGAAGTTAATTATGAGGACATCTTTGGACTCGTGAGAGATCTTTGATTCATTAGATTATACGATGACCTCATGAGAGGTTATTGTATAAGCTGAAATATGTTGGAAAAGTTCTAAGTTGGACTGTTGGGTGGCTGCAGGGCAGAGAGATGTGATAAATGGTTATTCTCCAGATTGGAGTAATGTCGGGAGTGGAGTCCCTCAAGGATAGGTTCTTGGATCACTGTTGTTTCTCTTTTTTATAAATGACATCGACGAAGGGATAGGTGTGATGTCAAAATATCACAGTGTACTCATGTGGGATTTACTTAAAGATGTAACTACCATCAGGGGTAAAGGGAAGGGTTTTTGCTTCAGTAAATGTGACTACAGTGATCTCAGACAGTTTTAAATTCTGTACAGAGGGACCAACTGATGATGTTACCAACAGCAAATTCTAAATTGGAAGCATTCATTGACTTAATCTTGGAGGCTAGACTTTTCATACCAAAGAAGAAATAGTGTTCAGGGCTTAGACCTAAATGGTGGATGTCAGATGAACTGATGAGGCACGTGGCAAAGAAGAAAATTCATGGGAGGGATGCTTAAAAATTATCACGTGTCACAGAAGTCTATGGTAGATATGAACTAGTCTGTAATCAAGCCAAAAAGGAAGTTTGGCACGCTAGGGCAGATTACGAAAAGTCTCTGGCAAAGAATGCCAAGGAAAAACAGCAAAGGCTTCTTCACTTTTATCAACAATAGAAGGAAGGGGCTGAATCACGTTGATCCATTTGATGTTTATGATTTAACTGCTGATGATCTTGCTGAGGTTGCTGACAAACTGAGTAGGTATTTTGCATCCACATTCACCCATGAGAAATTCTTTAGGGAAGGGGATGCCAGATGTTTATCAAACTCTAACCGGTAACTAAATGATTTTGTGATAATTGAAACGAAAGTGGAAGAGAAATTGTTGAGGATGGATATGAAAAAGGCACCTGGGGTGGATGGGATCTATCCAATTATATCAAAGGCTGCTGCGAAGGGAGTAAGCAAACTCTTAGCCATAACTATGAGAGCATCCTAGGATTCAGGAGAGATTACCACAGACTGTAGATGTGCGAATGTATCCCCAATTCACAAGGGGGTATCAAAAGGGGGCATTAGTAATTGCAGACTTGTTAGCTTAACCTCTGTCCCTTGGAAAATAATGGAATCTCTGTTGAAATAAGTAATACAGGATCATCTAGACAGGAATGCAGTTATACTGCAATCATTGCTGGATTTGTCAAGGGACGATCTTGTCTATGTTTTGTGATGCAATAAGTAAGGAAGTAGATGCAAAAAATAATTTTGATATCATATACTTGGACTTCAGGAAAGCTTTTGAGACTATTGCACATAAAACAAAATCCTGTATCAATTGAAGTAACTTTGTATTAAGGATAAGCTACTGTTTTTGAACAAAAGGATGCGTGAGTGGGGGAACACAGAGAGGGGTTATAAATGGACATCGCTGTTCTTGGACTGATCTTATTAGTGGAGTTCCCTAGGGTTCAGTGCTAGGCTCATTGTTTCCTGTATTTATTAATCATATTGATGAAGGCTTAATGTCTAAGTTTGCAGATGATTCGAAGTTTGACAGGATATTAAACCTCAGTAATCCGGGTGTGCTACGGCAATAATATCTAGACAAATTACACAGATGGTCTGAAAAGTTCCAATTGAAATTTAACATTGACGAATGCAATGTACTGCATATGGAAAGCGGTAATCCTAGCTCAACGTACCAACTGTGTGGAATACCACATTTAGGACAGTGGACAGTGAAAAAGACTTGGAGATAATTGTGCAGTCAGATATGAAGTTCTCTGAGCAGTGGCGACAAGCTGCCATACAGGAATTTTGGTAGCAGAGATAAAGAGGCGTTGTATAAGTCAATGGTCAAGTCATGTCTTGAGGACTACATACAGGCCTAGAGATCTCATTTTAGGGAAGATGTAGATCTGCTAGAAGGGGTGCAGTTCAGAGCAGATATTGGTGAGGGGAATAAAAGAGCGATCTTACCAAGAAAGGCTTCAGTTCTTCAAATTGCAGAATTGAACTTTTCTTGACAGATTGAGCTTGCTTTCCAGTTGGCATTCTTTCTCTTGTTCGGACTACACACACACAGAAGGGAAACGGCCTGATGTAGCAGAGTGGTCAAGATACGAGTGCAGTAGCACACGCTCTTTGAGTGTACCAGGATTAAAGACCGTGACTGCTGAATACGATTAACGTTTGTATTAATTGGTTTGTTGTAAACTCTACTGAGCTGGTGGTCGTGCCGGAGTATAAACAAGAAAATTTGAATTCAAATTGAGGAAGGGTAGTTGCAGGAGAAATGTCCAGAAGTTTGCCTTCAGCCAGCGAATAGTTGACTGGTGGAACAATCTTCCATCTGTTGTTTTGGAAGTGGGTAGCGTGCATAAATTCAAGGAAGAACTAGACAAATTGTTGGTGGGGATGGATGAATGATTTTTTGGAAAGCAACTCAAACAATAAAAAAAGATCCAGAATTAAGTTAGCTCCGATAACACTCGAGTTGAAACAGATTATTTGGGATTAAGTGAGATCAAGATGAATATTAGACTAACGTGAAGATTAGACTAAGATTAAAGTTGATATTGATATCGGATTAAGTTTTTATTTAAAGGAATATTAGGTGAAGATTATATTAAAGTTAAGCTTAGATTACTATTAGAGTGAAGATTAGATTAAAGTTAAGCTTAGATTAGTATTAAAGGGAAGCTTAGATTAGTATTAAAGTGATGATTAGATTGAGATTAAAATGAAGATTAGATTAAGATTAAAGTGAAGATTCGATTAGTGCTAAAACTTATATTAAGATTAAGATTAGGGTAAAATTAAAATTAAAATTACATTAAGATTAAATTAAAGTGGAGGATAGAGCAAGATTATATTAAGCTTAAGCTTTTGAACTGAACCTACGATTAGATTAAGTTTATACTTTTCAATTGAACTAGGGATTCGATTAAGATTAAGCTTTTGAACTGAACCTACGATTAGATTAAGTTTATACTTTTCAATTGAACTAGGGATTCGATTAAGATTAAGCCTTTGAATTGAACTTAGAACCCGATTAAAATTAAGGTTATTAGATTACCGTGAAAATTAAATTAAAATGAAAATAGATTAATATTTAAATGAAGATGGCTTAAGTCCGCAGTAAAGGGAAGTTTATGTTAATATTTTTTAGACGAAGAACAGATTAAAGTTAGAGATTTTGGGTTGCTTTAGATCAGCTAATAACCTGCTTTTAGCATTAGGAAGTGGTTTGACAGCATCATGCGTGATTCTTGTCAACTTCTCTTCGATCTCGCCTATTGAACGACAATCACGCGCCTCAACCCTAATGGTTGAACCCGCTACCCTCAAGAGACCGGAGCAATGGGTAATTTGCAGAGAATCGATAGCTGTGTTTTATTACTGGATCACGTGGAAGACAGCTGCTCTCTGACATTAATGTCCCACTAAAGGATGCTCTATCGGCAGCTGGCGATCGCTCTTCCTGTGGATCGATGCCGACACGATACAATCCATGGAACTCTCATCCTCTCACATATACGTCTGTTAAACTGTAAGTGCATTCTTGCAAATGATTGGCTTAGTCCCGCTCCACTCTTCTACGTGCTTCTGCTAATACACCACGATGAAAATACGCCTCTCCACTCTGTTATGAAACATCAGCGATCTGGCACTGATATCAGAAGGTCATACAACAAGATCTCTTGAATATGTACCCCTTCCTGCATATTGCATTCCCAGTTTTTACGTTTTTGTGACCTCATCTAGATTATTTGTTTGTTTATGGTAGGGTTTTAGGCTCATCAGTGACATATTGCGCCCTATATGCAAAAACATTCCAATCTTTATTCAATTTCGAATAACAGCAAGTGTGTGGCGCTACATAGATTCTATAAGGTTTTTTAATGCGCGTTTTGGTCTAATTGTAACCATTTTTTCAGAAAAATATCACGTAGATGCGACAAAGTTGAAGGAAGAGGACTTCGTTGCTGAATAACTCTCTCCAACATTCCCACATATTCTCAATAGGATTGAGATCAGGTGAGTGTGGGAGACAAGAAAGATGGTGAAATTCGTGTTATGTTCTCCAAACTATTCTTGTACGATGCACTGATGCACTCTCATCCATAAAGTGGTTGATGGCCATTCCGTGCTTACAAAACAAATTCCCCATACCATAATGCCTCCTATAGATGCTTTGGTTGTCTTAACAAGGCAAGCAAGGTCCATCGCTTCGTGAGGTTCTCACCACACTGATGGTAGAGAACATCACTTCGTGAGGTTCTCTACCATCAGTGCAAAACAAAGTACATCGTGATTCGTTTGACCACATGACTTTCTTCCACTGTTCCTCTGTTTAATCACGACGTTCCTGGCGAAAAACAATTGAATAAGCAGGCGCTTGCCAATACTCAATTTCTCCTATCCTTTGTGCATGGTACGGTTGGAATAAGGCAGTTCCGGGCTTGGTTGAAATCAGATGTCATTTGCTGAAAACTAAATATCCTATTTTCCTTAAAGTCCTCCTTAGAGTACAGCGGTTTCACTCTTCAAGAATTGTTTTTCTGCCACATTTGCGCCTTTGAGATATGGAAGAACCGCTTGCTTTCCACTCATTAAAAACCTTTGAGGTGGATGCTTTTGAAAACCCAGTTATGTCTTTCGTTTCTTGAATCGTGGCTGCTGCTAAACGTGCACCTACGATAAGATCTTTTTCAAAGTCTGATAGATCACACGTTTTTCTCCATACTGCACGAGAGAAAGCGTCATCACCCAACGTCACCAGTTTCTTTGCACCTACTCTCAGGCTACCCTTGCCTGAGACCATTCAGAATCTACAATCAGAATCTGTCATCTAGAATCTTATAGACATAATGCCAAGCTACAATTTAAACACTGTACCAACAAGAAAATAGGATTACAAAATTTCCATTAGGTGAAAAATTAAATCTGTCTCCATCCTTCTGTATCATCTCTTTTACCATTGGTTCCAGTGTGGACCAATTTTCCAAAATTGAATTGTGTTGTAATCATCGCAATACATCCAATCATTTAACTACCTCTATCCTTAAATATGTGTCAACCATCTGTTCCTTTCAGAAATTATCTTAATGGGGACCGCTCGTATTCCAACATTTTAGGATTTTAGAAGCTAAGAGGACATTTTATGTTCCTGGAAAGATAAGAGCTCCCTTCCATCAAAATAAAATCTCTGCTTAAAGAAGAACTGGTGAAAAGTCAGACGAAATTTTCACACAAGACGAGCAAAGATAAGGCATTATCTTGTTTAAAAAAACCCAACTCTTCTTTCGAAACTACCAGTCTGATGGAAGAAGGAACTACCATTAAGATAAGAAACCCCATACAGCAAGATCTTTCACTAGAAATACTTTTAGAAACTTAAAAATTTAAGAACTTTTCTTAATACTCATATGAATAGTCAATTGGTAAGAGATTAAAAGATAAGAGATGGAAGAATTGAAAAGGGGGAAACGTTGTTCCAGACGTGGGGAACAACCCCTCCACGCATTTTGATAGAAAGAAAGGGCTATTGTAGTTGGGATACATTTCTTTTAGCATACTTCTGACGCTTTTTGCTATCATCCTCACGAAATAGCTCCTTTTCTTTACATATCCGGCCCTATCTTCACTCCATCACTGATAGAAAGTATGAGATGTATTGAACTGTGCGCGCGTTCGAACAGCTGACTATAATATCAGCTGAAAACACTCCGGAGTTCCGCTTTGTGATGTCAAGTTAGGTTCCGGAGAGGCTGAATATTAGACGTCAAAGAAAATGAAAGTGGAAGATCGATTTCGGGTCTTGCATCATACGCAAGCACATAAAGGTGTCATCTGTTTGCTTGTCCCATAGGCAAACGAAGATATCTTCGGTTCGAAGAACTTCCCAGAACTCAATTACCAAGAAACAGGTGTGTTCGTCCTTATGATAATCACCAGAATTCGTTTTCGATTCCCCAGTTGGTAACCCTAATAACATACCGAGATGTGTGTGGATGGGAGATGGCATCTGAGGCAGAGACCTTTTGGACAAGCACCCTTCGATCAAACATTTTGTTGATCGAAGATTAGTATAAACTAATTTTGATATTTCTATTGAAGTTCATTTTAAAAGTTTTGTAATTTTAATTAAAATTAATCTGTGGATTAATGAAATTATTACAATATACATAAAGTCGTTTCAATTCAAGACCAAGCAGGTAACGGATTCTCCACAGACTGATGTTAGAGTGCATTGGATATCGTTAGGCTCAAAGAAGATCATAAAATTTCATCGACTGATTTAAAAAATGAGGTATTATTAACTTCCTATAACACCTACTCGGTAATCTTCGAAATCACGATAAGTTTCCACATGGCAGTGTACTTTCAGCAACCCTTTTTACAGCAGTGTTGAAGCATTCTTCGCGTCCAGTGAAAATTTTCGTGTGGGACAAAATTACCGACCGGTCAGTCTAATTTCAGTGGTAGGGAAAATTATGGAGGCAATGATCAAGGGTGGAATTCAGAATCATTTAGATAGAAATTGAATTCTGAAGGATGCTCAGCATGGTTTTGTAAAAGGAAATCATGTTTAACTAATCTGGTTAGCTATTTTGACAGTGTCACTCAAGAGCTGGACTTTAGGAATAATTTTGGCATTGTTTATTTAGATTTCAGCAAAGCATTTGACTTAGTCCCAATGAGCGGTTACTTTATAAGCTGGAACAGGTTGGAATCGCAGGGAAATTCCTTAGATGGATAGCAGGATGGTTTAAAGCAGGAGGCAGAGTGTTATGCTTCAAGATTGGCTTAATGTAAGAAGTGGGGGTCCCTAAGGATCAGTATTGGGACCACTGTTGTTTTTGATTTTCATAATTGGCATTCATGAAGACGGCGGGATGTCTAAATTTGTAGACGATGTAAAGATCGGTAGAGTAGTTAATAATCAACGCCAAGCACAGCTTCTTCAACGTGACCTAGATAGATTTCAGGGATGGTCAGAAAAGTGGCATAGCTCCAACGTCATCCATTCTGATCATTTATGCACTTAGTTGAGTTGGATTAAAGCCAGTAGTGGAGGAAAGGGACTTGGGTGTTACGATATGGCCAGACATGAAGTTCGTTCTCAGAGCATTGCAAGGAAGGTCCATGGTGTCCTATCGATGATTTATCGAACAATTGCGAGTAGAGATGAGGACGTCATAATCCCATTATATAAGGCTATTGTTAGACCACCCTTGGAACACTGTGTTCAGGTATGGAGGACGCACCTAAAGAAAGACATTGTTCTTCTTGAAAGGGTCCAAAGACGGGTAACTCGCCCGTTGGGATCTGCAAAAAGGAGTCCATATGAGGAAAGATTTTGAATATGTGGGTTGCAGAGCTTGGAAACCTTAGAGGAGACTTGACAGAGGTATTCAAGGCTCTGAGAGGCAAAAGTAAAATGAACGAGGGAGTAATTTTCACGGTTATAAATTATTCTAGAACTAGGGGCCATAATTTCAAGTTTTATTTTAGCCAGAGAGTTATAAATTACTGGAATAAGGTACCTACATGGGTGGTTGAGGCTGACAGTTTGAGGAAATTCAACTGAATAGTACCTAAGGGTGGAGGGAAATGCATAGATTGGCTATTTCCTTTTCTTTTATTATTACTATTATTATTTCTTTTCTGTTTTTTTGGTCTGGTGCAGGATAATCCTTGCTAATGCATCTAATTTACAACGACATAAACTCTACTAATCTTAAGCTCTTTTTGATGTTTTTGGTATTTCGAAAATTACTTCCATTTCATCGCGTAAATTCTCACTCATCCTACGTGGATATTAATCTCACCGGAGAATTAATAAGTCATTTTGTAATCAATGTTGATCCGTAAACAAAGCACCTGTTTGAGTAACAACTCTCTTTGGACCAGCAATGCTTTCGAAATTATCGCCTACAATTAAAACCCCTCACTAACCATAATTACAAGAACTGGAATCAAGTACCAAATTTCAGATGTTTACTTTGAAATATCTAATTAACCGATTGATCAAATAAGTTTCGCTAATGGTTATTAACTCCGCAAAGAACCTTCTCATCAGCGGCTTTCAATGTTCAAGAGCCAGCCCTTCTGATCACGCTGAGAACCACTCTGCAATAACAAATCCTCTGTAGATGCAGCTTGTTAATTAATAATTACCACCAAGCCATTACATTAAGCGAGTCCGATAAGGTAAACGCTATCTAATTAGCTAACGATCCACCAACGTTTCTGCTTTGGACAGGCACGTCTGGCCACGACTAATTTCAGAGCCTCCATGTGTGACAGCAACTGCTGTGGTAACGTGATGTAAACAGATAGTATCTATTTATTTATTTTAATGAATTAACAGGTTTTTTTTTATCCCCGGATAGAGATCTGGCAGATAGATGTCAAAGAAACTTGATATGCCAAAATCCCAAAAGTCGACAAGGGTAGATGACTGACTTTTGAACTAAAGTCTTTATTAATGCAGCACAAAACTCGTTTTAATAATAGAAATTGTTTTCCAACTCCAACCTTATTTCCAGCTTGTACTCAGTTCCACCGTTTCCATAGTAACGCTCCAAATGTTCCTCCCGCAACGAGTAGGATTCTTTGCGTAAAGTTAGAACAAATGCAATTTCCCCCGGGACAGGAGCCAATTATAAAAAGCTATCTACATTCAGAAGTGTCCCTATCTACATTCAGAAGTGTCCCTATCGATGGAGAGTTAAAAGTCCAACTCGTTTTCTAAGAATGCAAAAATTCTACTCCAAGAACTTTCTCTCTCTGTCTTTCTCATCTTCGATAAAGATGGAAAATATGCGGATTTAAGTTAGCTGATATTCGAAGAATTTCCTTCGGCAAAGTTAGGGATGTGAAATTTAATTAAACGTGGTAATGAACCTCGGAAGAAGGAATTAATCAGTTGCCATGGCAACTGATTCATTTGCTCTTGCCCACTTTGATTCTTGCTTTCGGACCATGGGGTTGTCGACAATATAACTCTGGCAATCGGGACACTAAAAGTGCGATTACACTGGTGGTAAAAAAACAAAACAAAACATTTTTTTCTCTCTCTGTTAAAAAAATCAGAGTGACTCTTATAGATTCTGACGTTGGCCAATTCAAATATGGAAACAATATTGCTGTAACACCCACCAAAATGAAAACCAAGTTTCTATTATAGATTTTTGATTTATCCATCAATGGCCTACTGTTGTTTCTGAAGGGTCTGGCCATTTTCTTTACCATGTAGTGGAAATCCTTCGATCGGCTGTTCCACCCGGATAAAAAACAGTATTTAGTGTATCCATCTTGCAACTCAGTCACTTTTTGGTCGCTCCATCTATTCCACTTGTATTCTTGATAGCATTTTTTTGCAAAAGAACTTGTAGGTACCCGTACGTTTGCTTCATGGGAACTGCAGTGGTACAGATGGATACTTATTTCCATAATGCAGTAATGCTGCTTTCAAACTGATCTTGGATGAATCAATGAAAAGTCTTCCCTGCTCATGGATATGCTCCAGATGTAACCCTTTCATTAATTCCTGGTCATTGTTCAATAAACCAAAGCACCATCCATGGAGTAATAGATCGTTATGTTAGATTGCCTCTTCCTAGAAAAACACACCTTGGCACTCTTTTTCAAGACTATTCCACAGCTGAAGCCGTAATCCTAATAATTAAACCGTGGTTTAGGAGAGGACCAAATTGTTCAATTCTGCCCGAGTTAAATGTGGCTTTGAACTATCAAGACTTGAAAAGCCTGGATCTGAGTTCTCCATCTTCTGGAGACTCCTTTTCCAGTCCCGAATCACAGTTAAGTCTATATGTTGCTTGTGGATTTGCCACTAGCATTTTATCAACGTGAGGAACAGGCCTTAGAGCAGTAGGTATGTTGGGACACTCTACTTTATGCTTGGAATTCCCAGAAAAAACAGAAATACTGGTCATCCAAAAGTAATATTCGCTTATGTGGTCTGGAGGTTCCCTCCATATCACCAGAACAGCAAAAGGCATCGATTTACGACTTCCTTTAAGCCAGCTTGTTAATGTCCTTGAACATGAGTTACAGGAAATCTTTGGAGTCCATACTTTTTATTTCAATAATTCGTTAAGACACTTGTCTTAATGAATTGGTGAGAGCTTGCAAATGCTCGCTCTAGAAATCTCCCAAAAGATGGAAGATGGATGGATGGATGATTAAACCACTACAAGTTTTCGTTTTCGGTCATTAATCTACAATATTTGAAAACTGAGGGTGGTGAGAACTCTTTAAGCCCATGTCTGAGTTTTTGAACATTCTCCTGAGGAAATCTGTAGAAATTGTTTCAAGGAGGAAATTGATACCGCCCAGTGTTATGTAACTATATTACTGAGCACTACATTAATTGAGGTGACTGCCATTATTTGCATATCGAAAAGAAAACTAGAAATTTTTCTGACATTTTTGCTGTGGTAACTTCTGTCCGGATATTTGTTCTTTTAAAGTGACAAAAGTAATTTGCTGAATCTTTCTCGGATGCAACTTTTTGACGTTTGATTGTGGCAACGTTGCTTTTGTGAGAGGAAAGAGCTCTCGCTGGTGCACTTAAAGTATTAACACTTTCTAAGTACAATCTGCCATTTTGGTGTCTACGTTCATCAGGACAGGACAATTCCGAAGTCACTAGAAAGTAGTCCACACGCGCAATAATTTCGGAGGGTTAATAGCTCCTGAAAATATTCCAATTAGGATTTCAAAGATAATAAACAGTAGATTCATGTTTATCATCTGGCTGTGACTGATTAAAACTCTTAAAGAAACTTTCAGTGGGTATATTAAAGACCTTTATGGACAGCGCAGTGGTTACAACACAACCAGCAAATCATATGGAAAAGAATCCCATTTCTCTGGACTTCTGGTTGAAGTCAGGTTTTAGGTGTATTGGCAATTAAGCCCATGTTGTTCTGTGGTTGAGTTGAGTTGCTATTTGTTAGACGAAAAACTCAAGTTTCCAAGAGTAAAAATCATGCTATCCTCGCCTGAGACCGACTAACTCGGCCACGTTGAGAAAAAAGCCCATAAAATCCCTTCATCGACGGGATTCGAACTCAGGTCTTTTCAATCCAGTGTGGGGAGGACGGCGAGCCTACCAACTGTGCTACAGACGAGGGTTCTGGACTTCTGCAAGCTGAAGTCCAGAGAAATTGGATTTTTGTTTGTCCTTTCGATCTTCCAATTCGATATTCATTACAGTTATTCGATTCTTATTAGGTCTTTAAGGAGAGCAGAGTTAGAATCTCATTGGAGCAGGGATTCCCAAAATTCGGAGCTAGTCAACCGCTTGAAAAAAGTAGCTATTATAGACTCCAAGTAAAAACGAATCAGCGCAAGATATCTTTTAATGAATCTGTATATGGCTTTAGTCACTGATGCTCTTAGAACCCTACAACAACAACAATAACAACAACATGAAAATAGGACCAAATCAACCACAGAATAATAGCAGCTTTAGGAGCAATTTGGCCTTAGTCGCTGATGCTCCTAGAACCCTACAACAATATCATAACAATAGGACCAAATCAGCCGCAGAACCATAGGAGTTTTAGGAGCAATATGACCATAGACACTGATGGTACTAACTGGGCAGGATGGACATCAAGAATGGCTGCAAGTTTGTGAGTTTGTGTCTAAGTTAACCACGTCCTTCGATGTTCATTTGTTTCTATGTTCATTCAAAAGTTCAATCACTTGACTGAATTCACCTTCGACCGTGCCTGGAGTATGCAAGTAGTCAGGAGCGAGAGTGCAGTAACCCAGCTCTTTGAGTGAACCGTAGTTCGAGTTTCCGTGACTGCTGAACACAATCCACAATTATATTCATGATCAAGATAAGCAAATTGCGATCTGAAATATCTTCGCTTTTCCTTCTGTATTTGGGTTCTAATATTGTTGAAAAAGATGGGACTGATGGAAGATGAATATAAGAGGGCCCAAGGAAGAATAATATGAGGGGACACAAAGATGATTACCATGAGGGGACACAAGGATAATTAATATGAGGACCCAAGGAAGATTAATATGAGAACCCAAGGAAGATTAATATGAGGACCCAACAAAGATTAACATAAAAGCACCCAAGGAAGATTAATATGAGGAGCCCAAAGTAGATTAATATGAGGGGATCAGGGAAGATGAGTATGAGGACACAAGGAAGATGAGTTTGAGGGGTCCCGGGGAAGATGAGTAAGAGGATCCAAGGAGATTAATATGAGGACCCGAGGAAGATTAATATGAGGGGTCCCAGGGAAGATGAGTATGAGGATCCAAGAGCGATTAATATAAGAGGACCAAAGGAAAATTAATATGAAGACCCAAGGAAGGTTCTTGTGGGACTCCAGAGCTCAAAGAATGGTTTTGGAAGTAATAGAACAGATTAATGCTGTGAAAAAGGCACATATAAAGAACTTGTATATAATATACAAGTAATTTCATAATTGAAATATAATTAAAAAATATAAAGTAATTGTACCCTTACTGAAGTTAGGGGAACCTTCCAGATTAGAAATGATTAGCCGTTTTGTCACAAACCAAACTGATAGTGCTCAGTAAAAGGACTGGACTGTGCATTTCTTGATGAATTACGTAAGATTGAATTAAATGTGGCGTCCCTTCTTAAATAAACAAAAATCTTAATTCTTCTTATTTCTAATTAATCACGGCAGACATTAAACCTAAAAAGCCATTTTTAAAGAATTACTTTCCAACTGTTTTTTTGTCATTAAACTGTCCTGCGCGTGCGCACCTTTCTTTTACTAATAAAATTGTCACTTACAGACAATCTAATTAAAATTAGCCATCAAGCGAAAAGTTTATCGACTCCTAGAGAATGTAAACTCCTTCGTGTTAAGACAGCAAAAGTAATTTGGGAGAAGACGTTTTTGCTTCTCCAATGGAACAACGTTTCGGACCAATGAAATTAGTTTGGCACACGCAGTCCGGCCACAGTTTCTGTTATAATTATTAGGGGATATTATTTACAAAATGGCGTACTGGAATTCGTTTTTAATTTGCAAGGATTAAGAAATTCCTGGCGAGATATAAAACATTAATTTCGGGGACCACAACTGCAGGTAGATGAAATAGCACGACAGTCGCACCGATATCTTTAATTAAAATTAACGTTTGCGTTTAGTTGGAACAAATATTTCAAGATTCTAATATAAGGTTTAATTTTCGTCCACCAGGTTTAGCTGCTGTCTCTAAGAACACGTGCTGGAGATGTAACAGGAGATTGGTCAAGATGGGGACATAAAACCACATATTTCTTTCGTCCTCGTGGGGAGCACAGGTGGTAGGATCACGGTCCTCCCCACACCTCCTGGAAAAGACATGAGTTGAGTGCAGTCAATGATGGGAGGAATTTTTATGGGTCTTTTTCTAAACGTGGCTGAGTTAGTCGGTCTCAGGCGAGGGCAGTATCGTACTCCCAGAAATTCGGTTTCTGGTTCAGCAAACCGAAAATCACCCACAGAATAAAAGCGGTTTTAGTGGCTAATGGTCCTAAGACCCAACTACAACAACTCCTTGTCAACGTCATATTTGGTGGTTCTAAGAAAATTAAATCTATCTTTAACCACAGAACAATAGGACTTTTAGGAGCAATATAGTCTTAGTCGCCGATGCTCCTAAACCCTACAGCAACAATAGGACCAAATTAACCAAAGAACAATAGGAGTTCTACTACAATAACAACGTATTTTTCCTTGGTGATGAGTCATCTTTGGCGGTTCTAAGAAAACTTACTCCATCTTCAAACACAGAACAATTGGAGTGTTAGGAACAATATGGTCTTAGTCGCTGATGCTCCTAAAATCCTACAACGCCCACCAAAATATGACTCATCTCCTTGGTGACGAATCATTTTTGGTGGTTCTAAGAAAATTTATTCTATCTTCAAACAGAACGATAGGAGTGTTAAGAGCAATATGGGCTTAGTTGCTGATGCCCCTAAAACCCTACAACAACAACAAATTTCTCTTTGGGGATGAGTAAGTTTTGGCGGTTCTAAGAAAATTAAATCTATCTTCAAACACAGAACATTAAGGGTTTTAGGAGCAATATGGTCTTAGACGTTGATGCTCCTAGAACAACAAATCAACCAAAGAACAATAGGAGTTTTAGGAGCAATATGGACTTAGTAGTTGATACTCCTAAAACCCTACAACAATAACATAATTCTCCCTGGAGATGAGCCATTTTTGGCAGTTCTAAGAAAATTAAATCTTTCTGTTCAGTGTTGCTTGTAAGATGATTACTTAGGGCTGCAGATAATTCAATTTTCTCTAAAATTGCCAAAACACAAAAAACGTACAGAATAAAGAATCCTGGAACAATAGTTCTGATAATAGAACGATAAATTTAGGAAAAAGAGAGAGATCTTTTATGTAGCTTGGCTAAGAATTAACGTAGTAGTAACAAAGGCAGCGCAATTAAGTTTTCTTGTATGTCTGTAGTGAATCAATTGAGAATATCTCCTTCCCTGACAACTAGAAGAAGCGACACATGCGTTACTATGGAAACAGCTATAAGATTACAGTTTCGGCGTCCTCATAGACAGGTGCTTTGGGTGCAGTTGGATGCTGATAGCTAAGAAATATATTGGAAGAAAGTGACAGGGTGGGCATATTGAACGTTACTTGTTGAGAAACGGGTTCTGTCAGAAGCATAAATATATCTTCCTTTCCGTTACGCTTGTCTTATACTAGACACGCAAATTAAAGGAGGTCTTTGAGGAGTTTCCGGCCCTCTTGACAGAGAAAAAGTGTTTTTAAAACACAGAAACCATCTGCTGAGTATTGAACTAACGGTGGCTCCTGAAGAATATAAAATAGTCTTAAAGGACAAAGTTACCACCAAAATTTCAACTTATTTACCAGTAGCTGGTAAATAATGGTTCATTCCAGAGGCCCTGACCTTAATCCTGTTTTCGCACGATTGAATATTGACAGAACAAAATGTTTTTCATGAATAACAATAAAATAGAAGTCCCTTTTTAGCCTAAAAACATATTCTAGACGTCATTTCATCTGGAGAGAACGAGAAATGCGGTACCATCCCTCCAACATCAGAGAAAGGGACAGTTGTAATGGAGGTGGTGTTCTCGTGTGGTGCGGAATATCCATGTGCGACTTTTTAGGGGTGCGGTTGGCCCAGATTTTCTTTTCATGCACGACAACACCACTGCACATAGAGCTCAAGTGGTGAGGGAATATCTTGAAACTGAAGATATTCAACGATTGCCGCGGCCAGCACGATCACAGACTTAAATCCAATCGAACATATGTGGGGCGCCCTTGGGATTGCACGCAGACAGCCAACTCTTGTCACTTGGTAAGCTAAGGTCATGGTCCTTTTTTGGTATGCCTGCTGGATAACTTTAGAACACCAGTGTATATTTAAAAAGAAAGCTATAGCTAATCCAGACGAAGCGCAAAAACAAGGCCACTTAGATCTGTTAACAGGAACCCAAACCACATAACTTTTGTTCGAGACTGGCTAACTCGGCCACTGGTTGAAGAGGTTCCAACGTATTTATAGTGTCTCGAAATATTTTGACAGCACAGTGTATGTATCCTATATTAAAAAAATAACAACCTCAATTTTCATTCTTAAGTGTTTGTTTTACAGACCCCTGGCAAAAGTATGTGGACACTGACAGTCTATACTTTTCCTACAATCAAGACGTCTGATAACAAATAAAATTTGGGTACTTTCTGCGCACTACAATCTTGTTAAACGCACTTTCTCTACGTTTCCTTTCCCTCTTCTCTCTCTACTTCTAGTAGTCTGCTTGTAAGAAGTCGTGCGAAAAACCTTTGCCGGTAAGATCGACTGACGAAATCTCCGTAGATGACGTAAATGTGTGACCCCTCAAACCTTACGAACTTAATACCACCGCGTTTCCTTGAGAAGGTGCGCCGGTAGCGCCAAATTTTGACAGAAACGAGATTAATATCCTCTCCAAGGTTGTCTTGGTACACACAGTGCAGGGAACGAGTTCACATTTGTCTGCCAAACCGTAGGTTGCAAAATTAAATTTTTTCCCCCGCGGACTAAGTGAAGTTGGAATCATTGCGGTACGTACACCCTGGACAGCCACCCGTACTGAATATCAAGCAGTCTCAATCAGCCGGTCCTACTTTGTCTCGAGCTAGATAAACATGCTTGGTGGTTTTATAACACTCGAGACTTCGGAGGAGGGACCATATTTGGTTAAGCAAATTAGTCTGCGGAAGAATTGAGTCCAATGTAAGGTCTAATGGGGATTACGACTACTGTACGGTGCCATCTGTCGACATATTATCGAACTACAATGAATCTATCCCCAACCACCCCTTATTCACAAATATCTAATATCTTTCGGGGAATTACTGGAGTATTTTTATTTTGGATTGCCCAATAAGTGTCCCTTTTAGTTTGGTAAATAAACCCTCGAAGATTGGTTAAACGTTGAAGTGGAGATTTTTTTTCTCTTTGGAAATTGGAGATTGGACTTTAGAGCGGAAATATCATCTTTCGACTCAGCGAAGTAAGAAGGCCAACAGCGCTCTTCAACAGGCAATTTTCTTTTCATAGTAAACTACTTCAGAGAACTCTTCGATCTTAAATTCCTTCTTTAACATAAGAAGTCAAACGTATAAGTCACCCCAAGGATTTTCTTTTCTATCGTGCTCAGAGTGTTAGAAGAGTAGAATGTTAGTAGCAGGCATGCGTGAAATAGATACAGTGTGGTGGCTTTGTGTGTGCAGTTGTAGTTTATTAGAGTGTACAGTGGGCGCCACAAAAAACCTGCCACTGCCCAAAAATGATTTCATACTTGATAGAGAAAATGTCGATAATGCGCTTTTTGAGTATAAAGTGGATTCGGTTCTTGAACAGATAATTTTTTGTTGTATTTTTAAGTGAAAATGCACAGGGTGTATCCAAATTGGTACATTCTGTACGCTCAGGTTTCTATTTTAACTGCTTACTATCCATGTCAATAAATTTAAAAGATTGAAGCACTTGATTAAAATTAACTGTTAAATTATTTTAAATAAGTTTAGCATATTTGTAATTTCAAACATTCTTAACCTCAACTCTCTATCCAATTTCATCAAGTTTACCGTAGAATCAGAGGTGGACGGTTCGCTCCCGTTTCTGGACGTGCTAGTGCATCGCGTAGGCCCACATCTAGAGACCTCAGTATACCGCAAACCCATGTGGTGCGGTCAATTCACCAACTACGGGTCCGGCCACGCTCCAAGCCATCTCAATAGCACTGCCCGCACCCTGTTCTCCAGGGCCTGGAGCCATTCCAGCACCGACACAATTAGACGTAACGAGATCTCCCGTGTGAAGGCGGACCTAACCAGATGCGGTTATCCATCCCATGTACTAAACAGATGCTTGTTATAGGCACAAGAACTTACTTCCAACCCAAGACCTCCGAAGCAAGTCGGCATATCATCCGCCTACATTCCGTACTATCCAGGAGTGTCAGGACGTATCTCGAAGATCCTGAGAAGTTACAACATCAAATGTGTGCAATTACCCGGTAAGAGCCTACGTTCACTTGTCTCCAGTGTGAAGACCCCTGTCACACCTGTCTTACGCAGCAATGTAGTGTACCGTATCACCTGTAGGGCCTGTAACAGTTGCTACGTAGGTGAGACATCGAGACGTCTCCAGGATCGCCTCACGGAACACGACAGAGCAATCCGGCTTGCCGAAACTGACCAGTCCGCGCTTGCAGAACATTTTTGGGCTACCAACCACGATCTTGACCCCAAGCGCGACTTTGAGATAGTGGACCACGCGCGACACTTTCGCCACCGCCTATGGCTAGAGTCACTAAACATAATGAACAACCCTAAGGCATTAAATCGCCAGAAAGGCATGCGTATACATCCAATCCTGGAGACAACCGTTTTATTGATGGATGATCACTGGCGCAAGGCAGCACACGTCCGTGCTACAACAATGACGAATGAGTAACGTGCCACACTTTGCTTGTAATGTATTCAAAAAAATTCTGTCAGTTGAGAAAGGGACACGAGTTCCGAAAGCTTCTGGAAATATTTTATTTTATTTTATTTTACTGGGTATACTTTAAATAAATATCTGTTCAAACATTCTTTATCTTTAATGAAGTGTAAGATATAAAACCTACTTTTTAAAATTTAGTTTAAAATTTACACAAAAGATGGCGCAACCTGTTCAGCAATGAATATTCACAACAAAAAGTAATGAAGATAGTGAAACCTGGAGTAGCCTAGTGTTTCGTGAAGAAACGCACTTTATTATTATTATTTTTTCCTTATGGGAGTTCAACCCCGTGATGGATGCTGGTTTTGGAATTGCGACCTTTTGGAGTTCCTTGTAGGTATTGCTTAGGAGGTCTATTGCTGCTAGGTTCTTGTGTAGGCTCTTTGGCACTATGCCAGTGGTCAATATTGTGATAGGGATGGTCGTTAGGTCTCTGTACTTCCTGATTTTTTCCTCACATGTTTTCTGGAGGTTGGACACCTTTATGACGATCAGATAGTAGCCTTTTCCTTCTTGTCAACAAGGGTATGTCCGGTCTGTTATGCGGGATTGTCTTGTGATTGTTATGGTGCAGTCCCAGTACAGCTGGGTTGGAGCCTCTAGTACATTCTAGGATTTATACTTGTAAAAAAGTAAATTTTCTTTGATCAACTGGTATTTCCTTATTGGTTGGTTGTTGTAGGGTTTCACAGATCCGTCCTTCCTAAAATTTGGCTTCCAGACCTGTATGCAGTACTCTAGATGAGGCCTAACCATTGCCATGTACAATCCAATAATCATCTCCTTGTCTCTCTGGAAAAATTCCTATATATCTTGCTCAAACTACACACATGAGATGGCATAAATTCAAATTGAGGAAGAATCGTTTCAGAATAGTTGTGGAGAAGTTTGCCTTCAGCCAGCGGGTGGTTGATTGTTGGAACAAACTTCCATCTGCTGTTGTGGAAGTGGGTAGTTTTAATCAACTCAAGGAAGAATTGGGAAAACTATTGGAGGGGACGGACAGGTGCTGTGAGAAGTTTTCTTTTTTGGACGATGCTAGGCTAATCATTGACAAAAATCCCAAGAGCTGTCCTGGCAGCCTGTCTGCACTGTTCAGAGACCTTCATATCTGACTGTACAACCACACCGAGGTAATGGTAAGCTAAAATAATCACAATGGTTTAACCATAGTGGTAAGTTAAAATAATCATAATTGGTTAAACAACTTTAAGATTAACTAAATATTTTATTAATTTAATTATTTAAAGATCATTAAATCATTGAGTTTTAAAGATAAAAACAGCATTGTGTGTTATTTAGACTCTTATTAGGTTATGGTAAACTTGTATTCATGCGCGAAGTTAGTTTCCACGTGATTTAATTTTCTGTTGGTGAGTTGCGATGACCGAGATCAGCAGTAAGGAACGAAATGAGCCCCCTGTTCATTTGCAAGGCGCCATGCTATTTCAATTAATGCTGTGTTCTCACACAAAGCGGCTTTCCAATAATACCCTTAGTATAGTCCTCCTGGATGGTTACACGATCTTTAATTACGTGGGACCTTATTTTTGTGCGGGTTTAATTAAAAGGAAATGAAGGGACAGCTGCAGGCGGAAAACTGATAAATGGTTCTTTTAGATGAGAATTTAATCTCCTTCCAGTATTGCGAGAATTGGATGTTATAATTGGACAGGATCCATTTCACTTTCTGAAAAAGTACATCAAACCAGCATTCTTCATGGACCTGCGTTTTCGTCTTCTTTCTGGGTATCTTTATTATTGCTATAGTAACATTTTAGGAGTATCTATGCTACTCTTTCTGAGACCGACTAACTCGGCCACAACAACTTCGAACAAAAGTTGATCACAAATGTCGGTCTTGTTAGGGTCATCCCATCTTACGTTGGAACTGGGAAGTTCTGGTTAATCCATTCTTATTAAGAGTGATGTGCAGAAGATTCAGCCACAGTCCACTATAATGTCCAACTATAAGAGGTCAAGGAAACAAACAGTTGGTCAGCGTACATTGACACTCACTAATGAAGCTTTCTATAAACGGTATGTCCGGATGACCTGGATCAAGCATTCCTATATATCCAAGAAGATCTGCTTCATCACATAAAGTGTGATGAAGGTAAAAATTGTTACTACATTACCATGGAGCGCTATGATGGTTGACTTCAAAGATCGCAATAAAGTGTTTATCTTGAAGATGCTGATTGGGTTAATTAGTATAATTATCTAAGCTACTTGAAGCGAAGATGCGATCACTGAGTACATTCCAATGTGTTCCGGCCCTGGGGTTATGGAGTAATGAGGCAGGAGAAATATAAATATTCAGTTAGCTCTCTAGACACCGTTTCACACAGATGAAGACAGAATAAACTCAGAAATCTTCGTTCCATTACCTTTTCCTTTCTATCTGTTTTATTCATACAATCTTAAACCTTCTGTCTTTTCCTAGTGAAAACGTTCCACTAAAATTCTCATCTTAAATTCCCCATTAGCCTAAGGCTATTCAAAACTATATATTGACTTCAAGTTTCATCTTAATCTATTTACCTTTTTCGGTCTTTGTTTCCGCTTTCTAAGTACCTCTAAGTGCTCTCCAGGAGAAAAAGAAAAAGAAAAAACTGAAGGGAAAAAAGACCATGTGACAGATGGTTACTAAAATATACATTAGCCGTGCGTTCATCTGTTCGGAGAATCCATTTTATTTACTTTTTCCAGTCTTCGACAAGAAGAATGGTTTTTTATTGCTCTATAAACATAGATGGATGTTTTTTGGTTAGGAGACAGCCCACCACGGAAAACCATTTAAAAAGGGTCAGATAAGACCGACTTAAAACAATAATATATTAATAATGTCTACATTACTGACTTATCTATTTTGTCACCATGTCAGAGATGAACGATTATCTAAAAAGTCTTTTAAAGTTGTGTCAATCACCCATAATGCATGAAGACATAACCATCAGTTCATCTATTACAGAGAAGTGGAGTGTATATAATAATGCGAATTAAATATAAGCCTTCAGTTTGATTAGACAAGTAAAACAAGAGGGTGAACCTGACCTTGTTCCTTCGGATTTTAATATATCTTTATTGCAATAACTGAAGAGTTTTACATGGATTTAAGTGAGAACACCATTTGGGCTGATTTATTTGGATTTATCTTAAGAGGTTTCGGAAGCAGAAACAGGTTAGCCGTTCCAATGGATCCAATAGTGGAGCTCCAAATCATCTGCATAACTGATAAATTCTGTTTGCTGGCACAGGAATGGGTTGATGGTAGCTGAAAAGAGGAGCCCAGAAAGAACTCCGTCTTGGAGAACACCTATACAAACTTTCTTTGCGAATGATTTTTTATTCACAGTCAGGTGAAGGACCCTGATGGTAAGTAGCGACTTTAAGGATACTAGCATATTGCATTTGATCTGGTATCCCTTCTCGCAAAGATGAAGGAGGGACCACACGTCTATGCAGTCGAATACAGACTGCATATCCAGATAAACAAATACCATCTAAGCCTTATCCTGTAGAGTCCAAAATGGTGTTGTTTGTAGCCAGTTGGTGCGTTTCAGTGCATGATGAATAAATGGTGAATCATATGAGAGAACCTGGTTGGTTAAGATGGGAAGAAGGCACTTCTCCATAACTTTGAAGATACATGAGGCTTTCATTATTGGCCTGAACTGTGAAACTGAGGTGACTCCTTGTGTTTTGGGAACTCTTTGGACAATATATTGGTTCCAGGCTGTTGACAACTTTGAGTTGTGAGGATTGAAAACACTAACGCTCTTAAGGATAAATTGTGGGACCCCATCAAAACGCTAATGGGATATCATTGATGGCCTGGATAAACTCTCTTTTTGTAATGATGATGGAAGCAAGGGCATCTCGCTGTCAACTGTTGTGAATGTTCTTAAGGTCTAATGCTATATTTGGCTTAAATCTTGTGATGCAGTCAAGCTAAGATCAGATTAAGTTGTAAACAACCAACGTATCAGTCCAGGATGTCAATCAAAGCTGATGTGACCTAGTAAATAATGTTATCACTTTCTGTTGGCTTTCGTTGTTGATATTAAAATATATCCATGATCGAGCCATATTTGAGTGGTAGCATCGGGTTTGTACATATGCATGTCGCGGGTTCAAGCTGACACGACGCTAAAAAATACTGTGTTGACCGAATGCTGTTAATGGCTGCTATAATATTGACGTTAAAGTTTTTCTTTGGATTTTTCTCTCTAGGAATATAAAGAGAATTTTTTGTTCGTTTGTTTCTCTTTCTGTGAAGATCGATATCAGGAAACGTACCATTATCCGGAAGTTCGCTTTTATTTCTGCGGAGCTGATCGTTTCCTCGTGAGCACCTTTTAATGGGAATCATGGCTTGGTCATTTATCTTCTATTCACATTGGGTCACCTGCCCGTACGTCAAAGGAGAGGTGGCATTTAAGAAAGGGAGTAAGTTAATCAACAATTATGGAGGGAAGTAAAAGATCTGAAAAGATTTCTTAATAAAACGAAGACGTTGTGTTGTGTTGGGAGAAAGAGTGATGAAGTTATTATAGAAGTACTTTTCTTTCTCTGCCACAGGGAGAATTTGGTTTATCTCAGAAAAGATTATCGGAATGACGTACGAGAAATGCCACAAGACTTCATCAGATAAAGTGCACACCAATCTCCTGGTTGCTTCTAAGGTACTTAAAGAAGAAGTGATGGAGCTAGTAATAGGCACTCTGTCGTTTTCAGCCTCTAAATCCTTCTCTCCCTCCCCTTTTTGTTGTATCAAACTGATGATTAAAGTCATACTCTTGATCTTTCCCATTGCGTTATTGGCTGAAGTAGTTGCGTTGTTCAGTGTACTTAGGATTTTATTGTATTTAAATACATTGCCTTGAGAATTTATTAGGATTTTTATTGTATTTAAATACACTGCCTTAACAATTTATTAGGATTTTATTATAGGTAGATATAATCTGTGTGGGTAGCACAATGGTATCGTCACCGACCTCCAGGTAGAAAAGAACTGGGATCAAATCCTGTGAATGACTTGGGAAATTTTTATAGGATTTTTTCACCCTTTGGCTGAGTTAGTTGGTCTCAGGTGTAGAGATAGTAAGGTTTCTCCCCTCGAAGCTCGGGTTTTTCGTCCAGTAAAGCTGACAAATAGACCAGAGAACAAACCTAATTCACGAACATAATATACAATGGGCAGATGAATGTATATTCCAGGTGGTCCTAGCATTTAAAATGGTATATTCCAGTATTTAAATACTAGGACCACCTAGTATATTCCAGGTGGTCCTAGTATTTAAATACACTGCCCTACCATTAATATCTGAACTTCTATATCTACAAATAACAGGAAATCACATGCCCTGAAGCCTCTAGTTTGCATGCTTGGGTAATAAAAAAATTGTTTAAATATTATTTTAATGAAAGAATTTAATTATAAATAAAAAAATTAAATAAATAAATTTAATTTAATCTTGTAAATTTAAAATAATAAAAATTAAAATGGAATGTCTCAAGCTGAATAAAAAAAAAAGATTTTCAATTTATTTTATTCAAATTTCACATTAAAAGAAAAATAGCTTCAAAAATGAAGAGTTTCTATCTATAGTTATATAATAATTTAAAGTTTGAGAGTTTATTTCTGAAATTAAATTTGAAAAGTTAAAATTTTTATTTCTTGAATCAATATTTAATTGCTACAAGCTGAAATGTTTCATTTTAAATTAAAGAAATGGAAATTTAAGTTTTAAATTTATTAAATCGCAATTTTTCGTGTTTTAAAACTTCAAAGTGAACGACCTTTATTCCTTCAGTAATCCAGCCTTTAATCATTTAGTAATCCAGCCATCAATCCGTACGTACTCCATCTATAATCCTACTTTTAATCTATCAGTAATCCGACTCGTGAGGTTCTCACCACACGCTTCCTACCATCAGTGCAAAATAAGCAAATTAAAATTGCTGGGAATTCGATGTTATTACCTTTCCTACTAACAGATGGAGCCACAGTAGTGGATATTACTAAAAGATCAGCTTTTCTGGAACTATTTATTTGACAGTGCATGTGCTGCCATCTATTAGGCACTAATCATATTAATGTTTTTAAATCATCGTTTGGAGATGTGTTAAGTATAATTACAATGAGGTGTGATTAGAAAGTTCGGGGACTGAATTAGTAATATGGAAAATGGCAGATAATGTATCACTAATAGAAATAAACGAATTTATGAGTAATAGCATGTAAAAGTCAACGCTGAAAAATAAAAGTGAGCAGAGATAGCAAAAATTACGTTAATATTAGGTAAGAAACAATTCAGTTAACTCAAATATGTAGTGAGGATAGCCCATAGTGCTAAGACATGCTCTTTTGAAGAAGGAGTTCTTTTAGATCTCTGTCCTAAAGTTACTGATGTGGAAAGTAGTCCTCTGTCTATTGGCCACCCCTGGAACGTGAAGATCAATGTGGCATAGAAGATCGGGCAGATAGGTTGAACAACTAGTAAAGATGTGATAAAACTGCTTTAGATCCAGAAGAGTTCACCCAGGTTCCATAGATTTCAACTTAAAGTAAAATCCGGTGGTAAAACTTGAGATTATGTCTGGAAAGATAGTGGATGAATTTTATTTGCTGGGACTCGGAGATGGATGCTTCTGCCATCTATTGGTCATTTTCTTATCTGTTTTCTGGTAGCCATAACGTATTAAATGCCAATTTAAATTTATTGAACAAATTTATTAAAAACAATCCCTCAAAGAATAGTAACAATTCTAAATATTGAATAATCATTCGTTCTATTAATTACTAATCATGAGTAAAATCCAATGATTTGCTACAGACAGAATAAATTATACTAATCTCTTAATTACTCAGTTATTCTCATTAGAGGATAACTTCTGAATTTTACAAATGTTTAAAAGAAATAATTAAAATATTTCTACTGTAGACAGTAAACAATACAATAAAAAATAGCTATATCATATTAATGAATTAGAGAAAAAAAGAACAGTTTTTTTGTGGAGAAATGATTTTTAAAAAATAATCACCCCGGACACAAGATGGAGCTGATGGGCTGTTTGATTATTCAATAATAATAAATTTGATTATTCAATTAATCAATAATAATAATAATAACTAGAAATATTGTATTAAAATTTATTCATTAGATTGCATGTTATAAAATACTTTAATACAATAAGGAACAGTAAACAAAATTAAAAGATGGCGCTTATTGCTTCTATTACGTACAGTATATGGCAATCAAGATACTTGAATATTTAAAAATAATTATTGCCTTTTGAGAAACTTAACGTGTATATATTGTCATTGATAAAAAATTATAAATGATTATTATCAATGTATTTGATTATTATTAAAGTAATAACTCCATAATTAAAAATAAACCATTTATGTGGATGTAGGGCTTTATTTTCTATAGAAACGTTTGCAGAATTTGGCCAACGTGGGCCGGTGGCGCAATGGTAGCGCGTCTGACTCCAGATCAGAAGGTTGCGTGTTCAAATCACGTCCGGCTCAAAATTTCTTTTTCCAATTTTATTATTTAATAATTTTTGTTTTATTTATTTATTTTTATATTAGAACAATTCAAATACTCTATTACAGAATAAAAACAGTAAATATTCACCTCTTTTAAAATTATAAATTAATTAAACGTAATAGACTCCTTTATCCAATTAACTTACTAGAATATTAAAAATATTGATGAATTAAATATAATTTTAAGTGTTATAATGGTTTTAAAAAATAAATTTAAGTTGGCCTCGATATTTATTACGTAGATGTTTAAAATATTCAAAAAATGTCTTTTATGATAACAGCATTTTAAAATATAGAATAAAGAAAAATATTGTTATTGGACTTTCCATATTGATGTGGCGCCATCTGTTGTTGCAAAATCTAAATAGAGCAGCCAAATTCATATTTTTAATCCTTTTGTTGAGTTTAATCCTTATTTCTTCTTTCTTGGTGATGCCCTTCGACTTCTGACTCGTTTTTTCTCTCTCTCTCTCTCTCAGGGTAACTCAGAAATTTTTTTTGGCTGGTGCATCAAAAGCCTCAGGCTTCCTTGGACCATACTGCTAATAATAATAATAATAATAATAATAATAATAATAATAATATACATTATTTATTAGTCTTCATCAAGTGCATTATATCAAACACTCATTAAAAATCATAGAATCCTTATCAACAAGTTATTGTTATACAATTGCTCAAACACAAATTTGACTATACAGTTTTTAGTCCCACTTCCTGAAAATAAAAAAATAATAATAAATAAATAAATAAAATAATAAGATAGCACATAATACCTAAAATTTAATATAAAATAATATCTTCATTCCTCAATAGATGGCAGCACGATATTTTCCTAATTTAAAGCGCTCTAATTTTCTTTTAGACTAAAATTATCTTCGATCTCATGTTGTTACGATCTTGTTTAATTTTTTTTAAATTTCTCTTTCTTTACTTCTTTCATTCTCTCTAAATCTCCACGAAGCCTTCGAAAGTAGATATTTCGAAGAAAATATACTTTTGCGGTACTAAATAATATTTTCTTTCCTCAATAGATGGCAGCACGAAATCTTTATATTTGAAACCTCTCTAATTTTCTCTCCTTCACGCTCTCTACTTCATAATTATTTAAAAAATTACACATGCTACAGTTTAAACGGATTGGCCGATATGCTAACAAAATAAATAATAAATTCTTGTTAGAAATTATCAACGCAATATACACTTCCTTACCAAAAGTATTCGGACACCATCACTTTTGGATTCAGTGCAATCAACAGTTCTATTGTAGAAGGGGGGGGGGGCCTTTTGTCCTGTAAATTCAGCAAACTCTGAACAAAGTTACTATACGGTGAATTTGATCTCATCGCTCTCTACCGGTCACAAAAGGCTACTATATTTCAATAAAGGTTTCTAATTTTTTGGCCAGTGAGTGTATAAACATAGAAAAAAAACATATAATGCGCATTCCTCGCATGTCTATTAGAAAGAGTGCGTAATTTAAAACCAAATTTAATTCAAATTATTTAAAAATAGTTTCAAATTTATTTTAGAATGGAAATATCAAAATTTTAAAAAATATAAATATTATTTTTAATTAAAAAAATAAAGAAATATCTTCTTAGCAATTATTTTCTACTAAAACTGATAGGAAACCGGACTAGTGAAAATTTCTCATTGATTTATATTAGAGTATTTTAAAAACATGGAATTTTTAATAGTTTAAACCGATATTCGTGGGTATCTACTGCAGAAAAATGCGCAGGGGGCATTATCATGGAACAGGCGCACACCTTTTGACTGCCTTCCCCTCTTTTTTCTTTTAGAGCAGCACTTAGCTCTACGAGAAAGCTGAAATAATAAGAATATCCTTAATAATTGATGTCCAAACTAGTTTATGACACTATTGATCTGTCACTATTGGCCTGGGAGGATTGTAGCGAACATTAACACCCAAAACTCAGAATCTCCTTTATCAGAGAAGTTGCACGTGCCTCCAGTAAACACAGAGAATTCACTAGGAGACCAGAGGAACTAAAGTTAGCCTGCTGGAGCAGCAATCAATTTGTTCAAACTTCTACAAGACTTTAATTCGTTACAAGCCCACAGTGAGTCGCATTTGTCGGTAGTATCGATTTATTATTAACACACTTTTACTAGCCATAACTCCATTAAGTTGTACACTCCCTCGCCAAAAATATAGGAACCTTTTACAATTCGCTCCAACGGGAGAGTAATTTTTTTTAGGAGATTTGAGTTTCAGGTGTTTTAAGGGGAGATGTTTACAACTCCACTCTGTCATGATGATGATACCCCCTAACTTGTATTTATATAAATATCCATTTTAAGCACTTTTTTCTCCTCCTTTTTTTCCCCCTCCTTGTTTTTACTAGAAAATAAAAGCAGACCTATCGATTCATTGAGGAAATTCGTAACAGCTGTTTAAGTCTAGCGGACGCTTATAGATTTTAAGATGATAATCGACTCAAATGACTCCTTTCTGTACCTCTACCTCCATCCAGCAATCATTATCGACGGTAGCCGTCCCTTAATAGCTTCGCGAATTTTTAAAGTTCATTTCCTAGACAAAGAGTCTTTATATGAAGCTTTTCAGACTTAAGAAGGCTTAGTAAGCATGTTTCTAGATAAGAAGGTTGTAAATGTATATCTGACAACAATAAAAAGCCAAGAGCTATTGGTTGCCAAGTAATAATGCTGATATAGCTCATTTGCTGAGATAAGATGTCACAATTCAACCATTAGCGCCCTCTACCTTCTCTTGTTGAAAATGAAAAACCCTGAAATTGAACCTAGAACCATTTCAGGCGCCAACACCAACAGATGTTGAAAATTTGAAAAATGTATACGAGGTGTGTCGATAAAGTTCCCGGACTTTAAATTAAATGGAAGCCGTATGTTGTAGTTCAGACTTCCTTCAACAGATGGTAGTACTGATATTGTCCACGAGACGATGCGTCAGAGCATGGATTGGACTTCAAAGTCATCACCAAGACCCAAAAGGTTTCGTTTACAGAAGTCTAGGATCTGGACCATGCTGATCATGTTTTTTGACCAACTCACAAGGAATTTGTACCTGAAGAGGAGGGAGTAGTAGGTTTCGAGGAACAATGCCCTTGCCCATTCTTCCAGATCAGTCATCCACCCTACTCTTCCGATCTAGCACCAGGGGACTTCTTCCTCTTTCCAAAGGTGAAAATTGCTCTCAAAGGAAAGACATCTCAGGTTATTGAGGACATAAATAATAACATAACCATCCAACTGATCATTATCATCTCTTTGGACGCCTTCGCTGACTCTTCAGAAACTCTTTGTAAGGTGTACTAAGTGCAATCAATGAGGTGGTGATTACTTTGATTGAAAATAAAATTATTATTGATTGATTATGTCTGCATTAAATTCTACTCATCATCCATCTATTTCTTCAAAAAAAAATTGTTGTTTTTCACAGAAAAGAACAGAAATAAATAATACTATCTCTCAGAAGGATGTGTTACTTTCTGGTTGTTTACCAACTGAATGATGAGATACTTTATCGACAATAAATGGTCTCTTACACTTGGCTGGATCTTTGTGCAAACTGGAGTCCCCTTTCGCTATTGTTAGTAGCTTGGAATCGGATGAAACTACTTTAATAGAGAGAGTTGTTGCCAAGGCAACAGAGAAGCATTAGATTACTACCAAAGTATTTTAAGTTTCGCTTGCCTGGCTGTTGTTAGCCTTTGTTTGGATGTTTTATCAGATAAAAGGGTAATTTGCCGCAGAAACTTGCTGTAGGAGAGAGAGAGAGAGAGAGAGAGAGAGAGAGAGAGAGAGAGAGAGAGAGAGAGAGAGAGAGAGAGAGAGAGAGATGAACCAATTGCCGAACTTACTAGATGTTACGTGCACGCATGAATTAATTAATATATCAGATAATTAGTTGTTTCTCAAGGTGACCTATAATTGTTAGTTGACGTAAATATCCAAATCTGGGTGTTTGCTATTTGAATTCCAAATCCCAAGCAGAAGATTAATTTGGCAAATGGAACGAGTTTTATTCCTTTGGGATGTTCTGGCCACTGCGAGACTGTTTTCAATTTTATCCTCAGGAGGCAGCTGAGAGATCTCTTAATTAGCTTTTTATTAATATCGAAGCACACTGGTCGAAAAATTAGAAACCTTTTGCAATTGACCTCAGCACATAATGTCTGGGATATGACACAACATAGCAGCTGAGGAGGAATGGTCAAATCTGGATCAAGGCTACTTCGGACACCTAGTGGAATCCATTTCTGGATGGTGACCCTACTAGATATTGAATAAAGGTTTCTAATTTTTTGGCCGGTGAGTGTAGCTATTGATACAGACAGATAATTGCTTTCTGGATGATGTTATTAAGTTGTAAAGAGGGTAATATTTTCTTAAGCTTAAAAAAATGTTAATTTGCTTCTGCTGAAGAACAGAAGATGTCGAGATTAATGCGCGTGTACATCCCATCTGATGAGATGGGCGGGATTCATTTTGATCCGTTGCAACTTCCATGATTTCCATTAGCAGACCAGTGCTGCCATCTACAGATGGTAGGTTTCCTCCTGCTCCAAGAAGCTTTGTCAATATTCACAAAATATTAATTTTCAGAAATGCCTCAAACTAAATTGAAACCGATAAGGAAATCTTTAATGCATCTATCACTGTCTAATGGCGCGAGGGAACGCATAAGTAGAATAAATATGGCGCATCCTTAATGGAAAATGCTACGCAATTATTTTTTGTGACTTAAGATAGTAGAAATCTAATAACATTTTCCCCGGGCACTTGTCCTGACTGAAGATTAATCTGCATCAACCCGGATTGTACGAAGAACAATTTCAAATATTACTTCTGCATATTTAATCATCAGATAATTTTCCAAATTTACTCGCACGAATTGCTAATTCCATTACACGAATAACAAATTGTTTTGAAATCAATTATCTGTTTTTAATCCCTTAGAAAGCTCGCCAGGCGTTCATTTCTATCTATTATCGATGGAAAATGTCTATTTCAACAATGGAGCACGTGCGATGTCGTTTTTTGTAAATTTTCGTCTTCCTCGCGATTTGCAATCAGGTGCTATAAACAATGGAGCACGAGCTTAAAGCTCGTGTTCCATTGTTTAAAGCGCGTGCTTAACAATGGAAATAAACGAGGTCAAAGCTCGTGCTCCACTGTTTAGAACACGTGCTCAACAATGGAAATAAACGAGCTTAAAGCTCGTGGCTCCATAATGTGCGCAAAATTATTGGATTAGAAATTTACAACAATTCTGAATTATTTTTTCTCTCTCTCTCTTTTAACTCTTCAGAAGCAAACGAAGCGATACTTTTATTTGAGTTGTTTCGAGAGCTGTTGTTTCTGAAGGAGAATCCAGCCTGGATGCACCTGCGCAGGATTCTTAGAGCATGAAATTTATTCAATAATGCATGCAATAGAAGTGTAAATTTTTAAACTTTTTTTTTATTTTAATTTAAAAAGTCACTTTGGCGTTTGAAATTTGGAAGTGAAGATTCTCTAAAGGAGGTATAAGGAGTTATTTCAGCGATACATCTACAATGATTGAGCAGTGTTTTTAGAAGCGTTAATACGTGTAAAGCGTCTATTGTCTTCATCATTTCCCTCTGTCTGTCCGACCGCATGTAACAACTCGACTACCAATAGATGGATTTTGATGAAACTTGAATTGGAACAATAGAAATCTGGCGAATATTCTTTTTTTATTGTAGCTGAAGCTCTGGGTGTTATGTTTGTTGCTGTCAGTTGACTGGAGAAATGAATGGACAATATGGCGGATGTGCAGAAACATAGCAAAAAATAAATAGAATATTAAAATGCGCCTACTGGGATGAAAGAAAATCTAATTGACCCTCTGTTTTTTCTTACTGTTCTTTTTATGAGCTCGTGCAAAGTCAATGGACGATACGATGGATCAGTTTTTCGTGTCCAAGACAAAAACTTCCTCCGAGTGTGTTGTTTTGAAACACTGGTCTATAAAAGATCAGCTTTCTTGTTACCCATGTGCGGGGTCATTAGAAGCGATGATCTGTTGTTCCAAATCACCAGAGCCGAAGACCTTTACTTATTGCTAAAGACATCATTAATGACTTCTCTTTCTCAGAGCACCTGAAAGATGCTTTGTTTTTTAGTCATTTCTGACCAGGCTAACTTAGCCATTGCGATCTACACGGCAGTGCCTCATTATCTTGAGGAATAGGAGTTCACTAAAGGTCAATTTTTTTATTTATTTTTTTTTGTTTGTTACTCGTATTATTATTTATATATTTATTTTATTTTATCTTTATTTATTTTTAATATTTTTATAAATAAATAAATACGTTATAAATACATTTTTATTTATTTTTTATATTAATGATTGTAGTAGGACAAAACTAATTACGGTGTGACCAACGCGCTACATTATTACGTCACATATAGATGCGCCAGAATAAACAGACGATAAAAATTATACTCTTTTTAACAGCAGTCAGGAGTGGTTTATGTCGACTGCACAGAAACTACTTAACAGTGACGTAACAATGAATAAAAACTATAAAAAAAAAATCATGTCAATTGCAGAATCCTGTAGCAATGGACCAAGAACAAATTAAAAAGCATGTCAATCACGTAACAATGAATCAAGAACTATTAAAAATCATGCCAATCACTTAACAAGGAACCAAAAATATTAACAATCAGGCCAATCACATAACAAGGAACCAAAAACCATTAAAAATCATGCCAATTGAACAGAATCGCATCAAATTAACTAAAAACGATAAAAAAAACATAAATTGCAAAGAATCACATAAAACAATTAATAAATCCTACAAAAATCATATAATTTGCAGAGAGTCACCTAACAATGAACTGACAACAATTAAAAACCATGCCAATCACTTAACAAGGAAACAAAACTATTAAAAATAATGCCAATCACGTAACCAGGAACCAAAAACTATTAGAAATCATGCCAACTGAACAGAATCGCATCAAATGAACTAAAAACGATAAAAAAACCATATAAATTGCAAAGAATCACATAAAACAATTAATAAAACCGACAAAAATCATGTGATTTGTAGAGTCACCTAACAATGAAGTGACAACAATTAAAAATCATATCAATCACGTAACAATAAAGTGACAACAATTAAAAATCATATCAATCACGTAACGATAAAGTGACAACAATTAAAAATCATGTCAATCACGTAACAAGGAACCAAAAACTATTAAAAATCATGCCAACTGATCAGAATCGCATCTAAAAACGATAAAAAAAACCTTATAAATTGCAAAGAATCACATAAAACAATTAATAAAACCGACAAAAATCATGTGATTTGTAGAGAGTCACCTAACAATGAACTGACAACAATAAAAAATCATGCCAATCACGTAACAATGAAACAAAAACTATTAAAAATCATGCCAATAACTTAACAAGGAACCAAAACCATTAAAAATCATGCCAGTCACGTAACAAGGAACCAAAAACTATTAAAAATCATGCCAATTGAACAGAATCGCATCAAATGAACTAAAAACGATAAAAAAAAAACATATAAATTGCAAAGAATCACATAAAACAATTAATAAAACCGAGAAAAATCATGTAATTTGTAGAGAATCACCTAACAATGAACTGACAACAATTAAGAATCCATGTGAAGCACCTAACAATGAAACAAAACCGATAAAAAATTATGGAAATTACACAGAATCACAAAAAATTAACTAAAGCGATAAAAATGCAGATAATCATTTAACAATGAACCAACAATGAAAAAATAATCATGAAAATTGCAGAATCACATGAAACAATAAAAAAAATTACAAATCATGTCATTTGCAGAGACTCACCTAACAATGAACCAACAATGATAAAAGAATCGTGTAAACTGCATAGAATTATGTAACAATGAACCAAACACGGCAAAAAATCATGTCATTTGCACGGAATTACGTGACAATAAATCAAAAATTATAAAAATCATGTAACTAATGCAATCATGTAAAAATCATGCACATAATCATGTAACAATGAACCAAAATCATGTTAATTGCAGAGAATCACGTTTCGATGATTGAACAAACGAAAAGAGAATAAAAATCGTGTCGACTGCATATAATATATTTAGAAATAATAACGTAATAATAAAAACTGAAATTTTAAAAATCGTCTGCTGCGCAGACTCAGTAATAAATGTATCCTAAAGTGATTTTAAAATTTAAATAATCGTGTAAAAATGAAGTTTTCCATAAAGATATCTACTAAAACTTTAATGCCAGCAGTCACCTTGACGAGTACGTAATCTTATGCCCGTTGACACCGCAAATCTGCAGTCGTCTGCTATTAAGAAAGAGAGAGGGACATTTAATTAAGAGTGGTAATCGAAAAGTGAAAAGTTCGTTTATAGAAATTCTAAGACAAATTGTCCAGCGGGAAATTGCAGAATGCTAAATCACAATTAATGACGTCTCATCTTCGGCGTTTCATTAGCAGAATAATAAGAAAGCGTTCGCAGCTAAGAGGTTTCTGTGTACAACCCAAGACAATATTTTGAGATATTGTTATGTACGCACGGACACGCGGGACAGTTTGTCCAATTTCCATTCTTTGATAAATGCGCATTTTCTTAATTAAGATAAGAAGGTTAAGGTGACGTCACAGTGACGCTTCGCGAAACCAATGTGGCGCCTGCCACTTGCTCAGAGGACAACAGAACAAACCTGAGTCATCATACACTGTTCGTGAAACACCAACGGTTATTTGAGGTGAGCAGCGTCAAAGTATTAAGCCTACTTTTGACACGAGTGACCGAATTCTTATACGCAGTAGCTCCTAAGTCAAATCATTTACCCGGGTCCCTCATTACCATGTCACGTCCCTGATGATGGTTCAACACAAATAATATCACCAATATCAGACGAAAAAGAACAAAAAAAAATCGCGCAATGCTCTCTTCTACCAATTTAAATATTAATTATGATTAATTTTATATGGTGTATTTGGTAAATTAAGATTTAACTTTAAATTATGAAAAACATTAATATATTTTAGCATTATTTCAATAAACAAATATGTTTATTAGATATTATATATATTAATTTTAGAAATTTTCGAAGAATAATTTCTAATAAAATAATTTTTAAAATAAGAATATTGCCTTTATAAAAATTCCTAACTTATTTTCATAGTTGTATTTCAAATTGTCAATAGGAACACAAATTGAATTGCACCCACGAAATTTATTAATGGTTCTCTTTATTAAAAGAAAGAGAGAGAGAGAGAGAGAGTAATATAGCATGAATAATAATAATAATAATAATACTGACAACCTCAACTTTCGAACTTCAAAAGTTCGAAAATAACTGCAGATTTGTGAGCCTAGTTTTTCAATGACGTCATTCCATGACGTCATATCAAACATTTGTTGACTGAATTGTATTTAAACTTGAATGGAAGTTGATCAATCCGTCCAATTTTTTTACTTTCAGGTTCATATTTAGGGGTCTGTTTTTAACCTGCAGAGTAGCAAAGGTGATAAGCAGTGGTTAAGCTGCTGTTGCCCTCAGCAATCCGGACTTAATTATGTTCCTGCTTCCAAAAACTTGATTAAATTTCTCCACTGTATGTTTTTCTACTTCTAACAAAACTTTGCCCTGTTTCTTAGTGAATTTTATTTGGTCATCAGATTAATACCATCTTTAGCTCTCTACTAGTGTGTAATTAACTTGTCGATTAGAAAAGGTAAGATGAGAAAAACCCTGTTAGCGACAGCTGGTCCAGCCAGCTGCTTTCTGTAGGAGTAGTTGAACATCTTTAGCTTGTTGGGCAAGCAGGAAGAATTTCTTAATTTCTATTAAAAATTACCAATTTAACAACTTATCCAGAGAATAGTTCGAAAGAAAAATAATTCATTTATTTAAAACCTTATTTTTTGTATCAAATACCTGAAGAAAATTTCCAACATACACTCAGTGGCCAAAAAATTAGAAACCTTTTGTTGTCGCATAGTATGATCACAGGTTCTGTGTCAGATGTGATTTCCAGAAGCTTCTTTGTGGATCAAGTCATGGGCTGACCTTTCTAATTTTCTGAAAGGTGTTGTTGGAGCGTTATCGTGTATTTACCACTTTGTTTCCCCAAAGTAGACAGGAGATATGAGATACTCCACTGCATTGGATATCTTTTGATGTTAACCTCGAAAACATCATTAGTCTGCCAGGGAAATGTCAAATACCATCTTAACTTAGTTAGGCAACCAAGAGAGATTCCAGAAGGCTCATAACCGCGAATATCAAATAATTTTTAACCTACTTGTCTTTCTCTCTGACATATAACATACGTGTTCTGAATTGTGAAGGAGAAATGCCTCTCTCTTTACTACGTGTCCTGTTTGTGATATATGCTTCCATCTTTTCTTTCTCTAAATGTACCAGGAAGGGAGTACGATGATCTTTGAAGTTTTAAAAATATTGTCTTCGACAATCCTTCCATTAGCATTAGATAACATCCAATAGAATCTACACCCACCAAAGAGCTTACCAAAGGTATTAAGATCATAAATCATTCTTTCATGTTTGTGCTCTCAGTAACATAATCTTTGATAAAAAAAAAAACAGATCCAGTCTTTAAAAAACGGAAAAACAGCTTTCGAAAAAAATCCATATATTTTTTTCAATTTCCTGTTCTTTGTAAAAAAAATGTTCTCAGGTTTTTTTTAAAAGAGACACATTTTTTGGGAAAAAAATGGAACTATTCTTTCCAAAAAATGGAAATTTTAAAAATTTTTGATTTTTTTTCCAACTTGTTTTTAGAAAATAATTCTCTGATTTTTTTTTCTGAGTTTTTTTTTTTTTTTGAAAAAATGGAAAATCGGTTTTTCCATGTAATTTTTTTAAAGTAATCTAATTGTAGCTATACAAAATGTCATTGTTTTTCTTCTCTATATTAATTTAATTCTTTATTTAATTCTAAAGTTTGTTGTTTTAATTTCTCTTAAATTTCTTTTTCCCTTCAAAATATTATTTTATAATTTTTTTTTCGTTAATCTGTTTCTCCATCATTAGAATTTAAAATGATATTATTTTTTATTTATATTTATTTTATAAAAACTCTATTTTATGAAAAATATTGTTTTTTTCCAAAAAAAAAAGGACGCATTCTTTGGGGAAAAACACCAAAACAATTTCCAATTATAAAATCTTAAATATTAAAAGATAAAGAATACAGAAAATGTTCTTTCCCCCCTTTTTAAAATATTTTTTTCCTTTTTTTAAAAAAACGCACACTTTTAACTTTTTTTTAAAATATTTTTTAAAAAATTATTAAAATATTTTTAATAATAAATTTTAAAATATCATCTTCATTTAACTATTTAGATTAATTTTTCTTTTATTTTATTCCAAAATTTAATTTTTTTTAAACTCTGATTGCTTTTTTTTTCAAAAGCCTATTTTACCAAAAAAAAAAAAAAAAAATTCCCCACCCCCAAAGAAAGAACCCCTTCTTGAGGAGAAAAATAGCGTCCGTTTTTCCACAATAAAATTTTAGACATTAGCAAGATAAAGAATATCTTCCTTTTTCCATTTTTCAAATTAATTTTTCCGTTTTCCAAATACTGAAATTTTGGAGGTGAAGAAACCAGGTGTGAACAAATGCAAGCAGGGATCAAGCTGTGGTGTACACACTACACAGAGGAATGCTGCCCATCTGTGTTAACTAGATGGTAGATAACTCATCAATCGGTGCAATACCACCACTTTGCTTATTGGAAGCAGAAAGTGGTGAAACCGATATTTAGTCTCCAGAGCAAAGCTCCAGCAACTCATCCACCTCCTTCATCATTCAGTACCATTGATGTCTTTTGAGATTATGATCGGCAGGATGGAGAGATCCAATCTTCCTCACATTTTAAGGGCACAGCTCATAAACGGTGTTCATCTTCTCTGGGTCTCCCTTCTCCCATTCTATTCCATTTCCTCTCTTCGCAACTTGATCTTCTCCAGTGCAACTTT